>NW_021167079.1:2350486-2420305 GCF_003711515.1 Sodiomyces alkalinus F11 | reverse complement strand
CCCCGATTAGGGCTAGAAGAGCTACTTTTCCGGTTCTCTCGCACCAGACTCATCTGTAGCAGCCATAGCAGCCGAGGCAGCCGCCTCCTCCCGCCTCCTCTGGCCCTCAACGCGCCTATCCATGGCCTCCTTCTGCTCACGCAGCGCGGTGCAGAACCGCGAATTGGCGCGGATGGTGTCGCCCTTCCAGATGAATAAGAAAGGAATAACGCACATGAGGGCGCTCAGGCCGCCCAGGAGGCTGCAGGCCCCCGCGATGCCGAGGCGCTCAAACATGGGCACGGTGGCGAGCGGGAGGACGACGGCGAGGAGACTGCGGGCCATGGAGGCGGCGGCGTTGGCGGAGGCGGCGAAGACCTCGTAGGCGTCGGTGAGGTAGTTGAGGAGGGCCATGAAGATGAGCATGAAGCCGGCGCCGAAGGGCAGGCCGGCGAGCATGGGCACGACGAAGTGGACGTCCGCGCGGGCGGAGAAGCCGAGCCAGAAGAGGCTGACGACGAAGAGCGGGCCGCCGAGGCAGGCGAGCGGGAGGCGGCGGAACTCCTCCTGGCGGGCGAGGGCGGCGAAGCGCGGGTGGGTCTTGGCGCGGTGCAGCAACGGGTCCCAGGCGAAGAAGATGGGTAGGGTGAGGAGGGAGCCGCCGCCGATGGGGAGGAAGGCGAGGCCGGTCTCGCCGGGGCTGAGGCCGTAGAGGGACTGGAAGATGATGGGGAAGGCCTGGAAGGACATGTAGAAGATGGCGTAGACGAGGGCGAGGTAGGCGCAGACGCTGGCGACGATGAGTTCGGAGGTCATCATGCGCAGGGGGCGGGCGAGGACGACGGTGGCGAGGCGGTGGAAGTCGACCGGGGGTTCGAGGTCCCGCGGGGCGACGAGGTCGCGGTTGCGGTCCGGATCGGCTTCGCGGAGGGCCTTGGCGCGGCGGGCGAGGAGGACGGGGCCGAAGGTCTCGGGGACTAGGAGGAGGAGCGGGACGAGGGTGGCGCCCGCGTAGATGAGGGCGATCCAGAAGGTCCAGCGCCAGCCTATGGTGGTGGAGCAGTACCCTGAGACGATGGGGGCGAAGAGCGGGCCGAATACTGTCGTCTTTGAGAGGACATGTCAGCGGCATGACAGGTAGCGAGAAAGAAAAAAAGAAAAAAAAAAGAAAAAGAAAAAGAAAAAGAAAAACGAACCGCCATGAAGAAGGCCATCGCCCGCCCTCGCGTATTATGGTCACCGTACATGTCGGCCAGGACACCAGGGACGACGGCGTTCGGGGCGCTGGCGAAGACGCCCACGAAGAGGCGGAAGACGACGAAGGCGGCGTAGTTGGGTGCCAGGGCACAGGCCATGGTCCAAAGGGTGAAGATGATGAAGGTGCCAACCGTGATGATGCGGCGACCAAAGTGCTCGCTGAGGGGTCCCCAGAACATGGGCCCGAAGACGTAGCCTATCATGAAGATGGAGATGGGCAAGATCTGCTGCTGGGGGGAGGTGATGCCGTACTGCTCGGAGATGTAAGGGATCGCGTTGGAGGGGAGGGAAGAGCTCATGGTGCTGTTGATAATGAGCATCATGTTCATCGTGAGGAGGGCCATCTTCTTGGTCTGTCCATGACCTGGTTAGCCTTTCCGACGAAGCAAAAAAAGGAAAAATGTTCCAAGCAGGCTCGCTCGTATGGGACTTACACTGGACCAGTTGTACGGATTCTGTGGATCGCCATCCTCCCAAGATACTATGGTTTTGTCGTCGTAGTCGCTGAGGTTGTTGAAGGGCGTGGAGCCTGGCTTCTCGTCAAGATCGTCGCCAGCACGCCCATCTTGAGCTGTGTATTCTATCTGCCCACCATCACCCTGGCCAGCGCGTCTGGCACTTTGCTGAGCTGACGATCTCTGCACTCTCACTGAGCCAAGAAAACGAAATGCATGGTCAATCGTTTTTGAACGGTCATATCTTCTCCAAAGGGTCCGGTAGGAGAGAGACTTACATTGTAAGGACGGCCTTGACGCCTCCAAATCATCACTGGGACCAATACTACGAGCCATGATCAATTACGGATCGATTGCATACCTAGCCTATGGTTGTGAACAGTCCTAGTATTCCCTCCAAATGGTTCTCAACCGACGAGACGGGGAAACAGTGACGGAAGTCCAGTGAAGTAGGTTCATGAAATGATAGGGGAGTCTCGTCTGAACGGTGAAAGGACAATATAAAAGGGCGGAAAGAAAGAGAGAGAGAGAGAGAGAGAGAGGGTGAAAAAAGAAAATTAGAAGAAAAACTACGGCGCAACTTGATGATAGGAGGGGAGAATGGATGCACCTAAGACGGACGGCAACAATGGCAAAATCTCCGTAATCTGGGTTGATATGGGTGATCAGCCCGGATGATGGCACTTTTTCCTGGTTCCAGGACCTCCGTTTACACCACTTTACCTCGTTATGTTGTAATGGTTGTCGGGATACTAACCAAAGGTGGGGGCCGAATGCCGCTATTCCATCGCCCCAGACACACGCCCTTTTGATGATTAGCAATTTAGCAGTTTGTCCAGCCGGACCGGAGGTAACGTTTTGGGAAGGACCTTATCCCCGCGATAAACATTGTAGACACACAACCTGCGGTGCCGTCATTGGCTGGGGTTTGGGAATGCATTTGAGAACCGAAGCGAAGCGGGATGAGGCTTGGCCGTAGTGGGTCGTCTGCCGGCTGAGAGTGGTAGGTATCACGTCGTCGTGGATGTCCTTACCCGGCTCCGGGATCGGGGACATGCCGATGCCGTTTCAGATGCCTAGTACATGTATGTACCAGACCAGTAGGTTACCCACCTGAGGTAAGGTACTAAGGTATGGCAAAAAAATACCTTGGAACTTTATCATGGCCATCCATCCACAGCTTCCATGGGACTGCACTTGTATCTTGTAAAAGCGTGCAAATGGCGATGATGCACGGCAAACGGATTCGAGACGAGTACTCAGTACCTAGGTAGGCAATCGAGAAGTCAAACACGACACGCTTAGGGAGAGTGAGTGACACTGCTACCACGAGCGAGAAATCATGTTTGGCCGGCGTACTATTCTTGTGGAATGAATGGGCTTTTGTTTGCTTTCTCGTGTGGTTTCTTTCGTGGGGGCTTTTTTCCGTCTTTCTTTCCGCGTGGTTTTTCCCCCTTGTGGATTCGTTCCATGAGCGACAGTGACCCGAAGGTGATGAGCGATGACCTCTTTTTCCTTTGCCCTCGTCTCTCCTCAATCATTCTTGTTTCCCTCCTCTCCATTCTCGTCGGTTGGTCTTGGTCTTGGTGTCAGTGTTGTGTTGTGTTGTCGATGTCATGGTGTCGTGGTGTCGTGGTATCGGGATTTTAGGGATCCTCAAAGGCACGGCACGGGCGGCACTTTCGTGTGCGCGGATGACCGACTTTCGGTTGCGGGTTGTTGGAATTCCTCATGTCTCGAGGTTGATGCTCTTCCCGAATCTCGCATACAGAGCGATCTTCAGCTCTGCCATCTCGTCCTGACATTCTTCGAGCTTCGACTCGAGTTCCTCGATCTCCTCTTCTAACTTGGCTGCGGCGACCCCTAGCATTTCGAGCGCTTGGGGCTGGGACACGTGGAAGAACGCATCGCCAATTTTGTATCTGCCGTATTCTGTTAGTGTCACAGTTGCCCTCCCCCCCCCTCCTTGCCGACGCAGTGAGTGAAAGAATGGCAACCATACGGGACTTTGTCGTCTTCGTCGGCCAATTCGAGTTCGGTGTTGAGGTCGTCGAGGTCTTCCTTCTCTTTCTGGTAGGTGGGGGTTAGTGTCTGGATCTTTCGAAGCCGGTATTCATAGAAACATCGAGTAAGACAAGAGGACAAGGAGTTCCCACATTCTTGGCCTTTAGTTCCTCTTCTATGGCCAACTCGCGCTGGTGTAGGCGGCTGAACTTGTTGATCTTGTCCTGGTCTTCTCTGCGCACCTCGACTTCTTCACCGATACTGGCCTCGTCTTCTTTCGTGAGCTGAATGAACGCATATAAGTGTTAGCGGGGGAGGCTTTAACTATAGTTCGATTTTTCTTTTAAAGGGAGATTCATACCATCCGCCTTGTCGCCATTTTCTTTCCCGATGTTTGTGCTGGAAACACTGTTGATGGCGGTTTGCCCACCTTACATGCAGCTAGAGAAATTGCAGCTCTCCGCGCAAGGAGGGGCTAGGTGCGAAAAACTACGTAGAAATAAATTCGTACTGTGCGACAGCTGCACAGGCCCCACTTCTCCCCGTGCTCTCCTTTCTGGCGATCCAAGGCCAGCACTAGACACGACCCAACAACACCACCCTTTAACCGACGAGTCCATTATGGCTCCTGTACGAAAAACATATCCCCGGGCGACGGCGAAGACGATTATCAAAGCGCACTCAAACTGCAATATGACCAAGAATGTCGATGTAATGGTATATGATCTCGCCCGGCCACCACGCGTCGCGCCGAGACGCGTTTGACTAACCTTCTCCCAAATAACCAGATCTATCTCGACTACCTTCGGTTCATGCAGAGGTACGCCTTGCCAAGACAAAATCTCGACATTATAGGAGCATTTTAGGATGGAAATATGAACTGATGCGTGAATGCCTATAGTGTGGTCAAGGAAGCCGCCATTGACTCCAAATCATCTGGCGAGAGGACCATCACCGCCATCAGTGTCAAGAAAGCCACAGTTGTACGTTACCATACCATCCCTGTTGCACCGCGCACTGAGGAGAGTTAATAACTGACATTCAAATTGATAGGATGCTCTTGCCAGGTTCAAGACATAAGACGGCACCCTTGCACTCGATCAACAACCTACCTCGGCGCGCTCTGCACACTGCAGCTTTCTTCCCAAGATACGAAAAGCCGTCACGTCCATAGAGGACTCCCCTAGGCGAACCCCTTGTCCTCTGCCTATTTCCCCGGACCCTGTCCGACTGAAACAACAGAAGCCGCCGTATCGAGACCGACATCTCGGGCCGACCAGTGCTGGAGGTGCCATCACAACAAAGCGTTGGGGTCCAACACCAAATGGAGTACTCGCTGCAAACACTCGACCCAATGCCCCTTAAAGTAACAATATACTTGGCAGACAATGCAATAAGCCAGGATCAAAAAGCAGATAAAGCTTCCTTGGCTTTACAACAGAATGCTTACGGGGGTTGGGCTTGAGTAACTGGAAGACTGGATGACCACACCTCGCCAGTTGGCCAGGAAAGGCTTCAGAAACAGATGCATCCACTCGGAGAAGAACATAGGGAGGACCTCAAGGAGAAGCTCACATCGAGAACCAAGTCCAGGTTCAGGAAGACCAATGTGAGGATCCTAAGAGTTCACCTCCGTCGATGGTTCTCCTAATCTACCTTATGGATAACCGCACTCTTAAGATGTGAGCATACCTCATGCTTTTCGTCCACCAATCCCGTGAGGTACATTGTGACGTAATACTGGACAAGTTAAATCCGGGGGAACTCCGTACCTAAAATAAGGTAGACAACGAACCAGGACATATCGTGGCAGCAGAATCCAATGGCCTGACTTTGGTAATCCCTCCGTACCTACGCTGTCGGGTTTGATTAAGGTAGTATTGGGTAACCCGTTAGAGGTTACCTACAGCAAATCCCTAGGTACAGAACACAAGATGCAGACATAAGATGGAGATAAATTTAACCCTTTTCAGCTCTAAACTACCTAAGGTAGGTAGTGTCATGAAACAGTATTTGGTTGTTTCTTGTCATGGGTAAGGTAGGTACCTTAAGGTAGGCAGCTGTTCGTAACATAAGGTACCTTAGGTATTGGCCATCTCTAGAGTAATTACGAAGTAATGCTCCAAGGTACAGAGGTAAGAAGCTCGTCCCCACAAAGCAGAAGGTAACTAACAGTTACGGATAGGTACTGTCTGTGCTCTCTGGTGCAGTGTTAGCCCAAGGTACCTACGTATAAAAGGTGACAGTACCTTAAATAGGGAGTACCTAGGTACATTAGTGCTGGAAGAGAAGAGAAGGCGCACGGAAGACCCCAGTCACGGCAGCCACGAATGCCACCAACCTCAACGATTGATCTTGCCCAAAATCTTCACACTCAACCCCCCCACACTCAGTCAAGCTCAATATTCAAACAAACCTCTGCTCTTCGTAGAAACGAAAAAAAAAAGAAAAAAATCTCCTCCCTTCTAATAGCACCTTGCCATCAGACAACACAAGCTTCTCCTAGCCTAACCATCTCTTCTCTTCCCCTCGCCCTCTTTTTATATCTTCCTTGACGTCCTGCATCCTTGCACGTTATTATTCCCTGTGCGCGTGTGGAACAACTTCACTACACATTAAATTTGTGCAACAGCTGCGCGCGCCCACCACTCTAGTGAATACATCTCTATTGTTCGCCATGGCAGCCTCTTCTGTTCAGAATCCCGTCACTCAGGGCGAGGCCAACCCGTCCAAGAAGAAGAAGGCCAAGGGCACTGCTGCTGAGCGCATCGAATCCCCCGCGCCGACTGCCGCTTCCGAGGCCGGTGACGATGCTGGCGAGACCCCTTACATTCGTGACATCCAGAAGTGAGAACAACCTCCCAGACGGTTTCTTTTCCGGTTGGAGCCCAAAGCTAATTGACTGCCTAGGAACATCCGCAACATCAACAAGAAGATTGTGCGTGTCTTCTCCCTCTGCCCTCCTCCTCCTCCTCCTCCCAACTGACCCAACCCTGACGACAACCAACAACAACCCCCCCCTTTCGGCCCCCAATCCGAAACAAACGATATTCCATCTCGTGCTAACCTCGTCTTACCCAAACAGTCCAACATGGCTAAGACCGAGACTGTAGTCGCGGAGAATCCTGGCAAATCCCTCGAGGAACTCGTCGCTGCGAAGCTCATCAATGCCGATCAGAAAGCTCAAATCTCCAAGAAGCCTGCCCTGCAGGCTCAGGTCGTCCAGCTGGAGGAGCAGCTCGTTCAGTACAAGAAGATCGATCAAGAGTACCGTACCCGCCTCCAGACCGAAAAGGCTGAGCTCGAGAAGACCCTCACCCAGAAGCTCGAGCAGGAGAAGGTTGATGCCGTCAACGAGATCAAGCAGAAGCTCGAGGCCGACCACGTCAAGGACCTGCATGATACTTTGCTCCACCTATCGCAGTTTCTCCGCCTCGCTGCCGCCCGCCGCTCGGAGGACGTTGACCCCATGCTCGACGAGAACCTGGCCCTGGAGGGTATACTTCTCGGCGTCTACGGCGGCGATGAGATTGCTGTCGACTGTATCATCAAGCTCACCAAGGGAACCGAGGATCGCACCCAGAGCGTCAATGGTGATCTTCTCCAGACTACCTGTCAGTAGCTTTTTTCTGTTCCTCCCTCGTCCTCCGCACGCCTCCGCAATATTTCTGGACTAACATCACCTCGCCTGCCTCCAGTTGCTCAAGTTAAGGCCCTTTCTGAGGCCTTCACCAAGGCTCACTCCGAAGACGTTGAGGCTGAGAGCCAGGAACAAGCGCCCACGGCTGGTGAGGCGACTACCGCCGTGACTGATCCGACCGTTGCCAATGCTAGCCTCACCGAGATCAAGGCTGGCGAGGACACTGCCTTGACCAATGGCCATGCTGAGGAGCAATCCGCCCCTACCCCAGCCAACGGCACCGTTACCAACGAGACCGCCAACGCCTCGGGCGAGAAGTGGGATACTGGCACCTCGGGTAACGATCTGAGCGGCTCCACTATCTCCCAGGAATGGGTTAACGTCTCTCGCGAGTCCACCGAGATCAAGGCCGGCCAGGCTACCGATGATGCTCCTGCTCCCAACGGCCAATCTTGGGCCGATGACCACCCTGAACCGTCGTCCGAGGTATGCTTTTCCCCCTCAACTCTCACCGGGGTTTCTTCGGACCAAAAGACGCTGACCGTTATACCGTTGCAGCCCGCTGCTCAGCAGACCGATGCCAACGACGGTTTCCACCAGGTTCAGGGACGCAATCGCAGCCGCAATGATCGCGAGGGTGGCGGCCAGTGGCGTGGACGCGGCCGTGGCGATTATCGCGGTGGTCGTGGCGGCGGTTACCGCGGCGATGGCCGTGGACGTGGTCGCGGCGGACAGCGTGGCGGAGCCGCTCGCGGCCCTCGTCGGACCGAGGAGTCCTAAGGTCATATGCCACGACGACAAAACAACACGGCATCACAAGACGACGCTGTTCAGTGTGGCCAGTTGTCTATGCTTGCTAATTCTCCTTGTCGTTTGCGTCTGTGGTATGGGCAATCTGTCTTCCCTTTTTTCTTCTTCTTAATTTTTCTCTTTTCCCTCGGTAGCTGGCAAGTCTAGGTTTTGGTCTTACGGTGTATGGGGATGGGGGACAGCATGGCTCCGGCGTCTGGCCTGGCTTCTTATGGCTTTCTGGCACTCTTGTACAATACCATAACGTGACATTGACACCGGCAGTTAAGGCAGGGATACAGGAAACAAAAAGTCAGGAATGAGATAAATAATAACCCTAGGTGACGACGGTGCTTCATTTGGTCATGTTTCTTTTCGTACTTGGTTGATAGTGTGGTCTTTAAGGCCAGATATTCAGGCGAACAATGGAAGTGCTTCTTAGCATTATGGGGACAACTAACGGAGTGGTATTGAACCCAGACATCCAGCTATCACACCTTCGTCACCTCGCCCTCCCACATAGCGCATCCAGTCTAACACGGCTTGACACATCGTTCAATCCGTTTCCACCTTGGCAGGAGCCAACAAATCCGCATCAGAAACCGTCACCGCAACCGCCCCCTCGGGATGTCGCCTGGTGCCCTGCGCCCTCCCTCGGACCGAATCTCTCTTACACCACTGCAGGGCCTCTTTCCAATTGAGCTCGTGATCGATAGCGAGCCAATCCTCGCGGTCGAGCCAGTGGCGGTCAATAGTCCCCAGCGCAACGTCGATGATGTCCTCCCACCCATCGGGCCGGCAAAAGACCTCCTCGCCGCCAAACCACTCGGGACGGGGCCGGAAGTGGAAGCCGAGCGGGCAGCCGCAGCGGGCGCAGAAGGCCCGGGAGGCGATGTCGCGGTCGCACATGTAGGAATGGAAGAATCGGAGCCAAGTGTCACGGGACCCGGGGAGGCCGGGGCGCAAGACGTCGAGGGCGGGGATGTAAGTGGGGCGGTCGGCGTCCGGGGCCTGAGCTTCGGCTTCGGTGAGGGGACGGTCGAGTATGCGGCCTGTGATGCCGCGGGAAGGGTCGGATTCTTCGGATTCCGAGCGTGGCAGGGCGGAGACGGTCATGTAGGGGGCCGGGATAGTCAGGAATTCCATTGCCATGTGGCCGGTGGCGGAGCGGCAGTCGTTGCAGTGGCAAGCTGCGGTATGGGGGAGACGGACGGTCTTGGGATCTGCAAGGTCCGGGCTAGAGCCTCCTGCGAAGGACGGGGGCCGTTCCTCAAATGGTGGAATAGCGATGCGGTAGCTGCGGGATAAGTTAGTTGTTTGGTGGTTTCTGTGAGCATTGGGGGCGGGTTAGGAGTTGGGTGGGAAGAGACTGACCGGGTGGCACCGCAGTTGCAGCCACCGGTGACGGTGAAGGCATGACGTGGGAGAGGCATTGTAATCGTGAGACTCTGGTCAGTGTAGGGGTCCGTCTGTCCAGGGGAATTGATACGTGGGAGAGGGCCTTGAAAAAAGACCCAGAATGATGATCGAGAAGTTGTAGTGGAACGAAGGAAACAATGGGAATTCCCTTAAATACCCTTACGATGTTGAAGAATAACGGAATGATCCCCCGCCATGACCATCTCCGAAGCTAAAGACCTCATTCCCTGTTCGTTAGGCAGGGGGACCTGGCTCAGCTGTACCAGCCGCAAATAACGCCAAGGTGAATAGTGTTATTGAGCTTACGCCCCCGAACGTTCCGTTCCCCGTCCATCTCCTCATTCTCCGCACAGAAATACACACAATCTTGCTAAGACGACGTGAATGTCACATCCGGGGCATCATGCCAGGGTAGGACTCTTGGCAAGTTTTCTGACATACTATGTACGAGGTATTAGCGAAGGAAGGAATGCCTATAACAACAATAATACCTGAAGGGGTGAGTGATAACCCTGCAGATATTTTCAACCCAGCATGGTACCAAGTAGAAACGCAGAGACAAATACTCCTGTTAAACCTCATGCACCATCCAGAGCGTAATGAAGACAGAACCGATCACCTAAACGCAACAAAAGGCGACCCGACCACTCTCCCCGCATCGTCAAACCTCACCCCCTCCCGCCGTAACAGAGCCCTCTTTTCGTCCAGCGTGATCCCTTCCCCGTCCCGCGGCCATTTACCTTTGAAGCCCCCCAGCGCCCCACCCGTCGCCACCACCCGATGGCAGGGGACCTGCGGAGCGAACGGGTTGCGGCGCAACGCGTTGCCCACCGCTCGCGGGGACGAGCCAAGGTGAGCCGCGAGCGCCGCGTACGTAGTCACCTGGCCCCTCGGCACTTGGCAGAGGGCCGTCCATACCCTCTTCTCAAAAGCTGTCCGTAATGAGGATGCGATGCGGACAAGCTGCGGGCTCATGTCTTCAGGCACGTCGAGGGCGGTGAGTGGCTTGCGTTTTGTTTGAGAGGCGTTCGCTTTACGCGTCCTTAACGTCGTTGTCGTAGCGGTACTGATCGCCGTCGTGATAGTGGGGGTCCCCGACATATCTGTTATGGGAAGCCTCTTTTTTCCGTTATTTTCTGTTGCTTTATGGGAAGCCTCTTTTTTCCGTTATTTTCTGTTGCTACCACTACCCGGCGCTGGCGGCAGAAGGAGTGTGCTGTGTGAAACCTGTGCTGATGCGGAGCTGTGGTGCACCGATTTGCTGTTATAGAAAAGAAATGTCCAATTGAGGCATTTGTAGAAGATATGTGTAAAAACTTGACATATAAGGCTCTGTCGATCACTCTTGTTGTTATTCAAAAGAGGTTGTCAGGCAAAGGGCGCGTGTGGATGACGTGACACCAAAACCCCGCCCAGTGACGAACCCTGCGCGAAGTCATGTGACCCACTCACCAAGGGCTTGGTGCTTGTACGAGTGGATACGGAGTACACTTCTTGTCCGTACCTACCTTATATTATCGTTGGGGATTGAAACGCACGAAGTCAATATCTGTACCTGCTTGACTTCGTGCCTCGCTCGTGACGGTTCACTTCGGAATACATCCCAGTCAAAGTCGGTACATCTCGGTACAGGTGTCTTTAGGCTGTCACCGTAGTCACATTATACCTTTTATCCTTCATCCTGTGATAACTGCTCTGTAAGGTGGTAGGGGCTTAGGTGATCGATTACCTAACCCTTTATCGTGAACCAGAACCAGTGCCAACCCGAATCCCAACTCCCGTAATGCGAAGCTCCCAAATGGTAGTCGATACAAAGACATGTGGTCAAATGTGACAGACATCATACGCCGCAGGTATCATCTCGTTCTTGCCGTAAAAGTCAGCACCTCACAACATGGGTCTAAACGGCTCCTAGTCACCCGTATCCACCTCCAGATCCAGCTGCACCCCGTTGCTAACTCCGTAGTCTTGGAGCGTAAGCTGGTCCTTGAACGGTCGCTCTCCCTGTCGCTTCAACAACAGCTCATGAGGTTTCCTGCCCACACGACTCGCCACCATGATCTTAAAGAGGCCAATGGGGTCGCTCGGCAGGCAGGGGATGGCGGTCTTGGTGCCGAGTCGGTCGTTGACGTACACCACGATGAGCTCTTCGCCGCTCTTCGCGGGCTTGGCTGTCGTTTTCTTCTTTTCCGGCTTGGGCGGTCCTTTGTCCTTGCCCTTGCCCTTGTCCTTTTCCTTTCCTCTGTCCCCCCCCCTGTCCGACTCTCGACCTCGGTCTCGGTCTCGGTCGGGGCCTCGGTCTTCATTTCTGTCCCTGCCTCTACCCCAATCTCTGTCTCTCGGCTCTGTGTCCCGAACGCGGTCCCGGCGCGGGGACCGCGAACCATTTCGCTGTCTTGCGTCGCGGCTGCGGCTGCGGCTGCGGTTCCGATATCCTCGCTGGAGGCCACGTCTGTCGTCGCGGCCGTTGTCGTCTTGGCCGTTGTCGTCTCGGTCGCGGCGGCTATTCTTGTCTTTCCATCGGAAGCCTCCTTGTTTCCTCTCGCGGGGACGATTGCCTCGTTCTGTCGATCGATCGCGGCGCGGGGAGCGCGATCTTGAACGTGCCCTGTCCATCGTAGTATGATGGTGTGTTTTCTGAAATTGGCGGTAGGGGGTTGTTCTGGGGTGAAGCTGAAGTGATGGTTTGACGTAATTATGTTGAGAAAAGTCCCATCCGATGCCAAGTTCCATTATTATGTAATCAGAACGACACTGTCGAAGGTACCCACAAAAAGTCACATTACATCCGTAGCAAAAGCGACAAAAAAACATACAACACCGGGTATTCGCTGGTCGTCACCGACCCAACTACTAATCCGGCCCTCACTGGCTTATCTAGGGGAGAGCAGACGGGATCCCGAGTTTTCCAGTGGGTATGGTCGTATGTACCAGACCTTCATGGGAGAGGGGTTATATAGAGATGCAGTCAGAAGGCATTGAAAGGCACTAAAAGGGACGATAAAACATATCACGGGTTAAGGTACTGTGTTGGACCCGAGGAAAGCCCCTGAATTCAAAAAGACCTTGTTGATTTACGCAGCCATAGTGCGAGGATTTTCGTTGTGGGAGTAGCTTGCCGGGGGATATGGGAAGAGAGCGAGAGACATCGCGGTTCCCAACGGCTGTTTTCATTGATGGTATATCGAGCGCTCGGGTGCTTTCCTCCACACGAAGCCGTCCACCGTGATATGTACTGAGACTCATCCAAGCTTTGGATCTCTAATGCATGACATACATAGGCCCAACTCGCCACAATCGAGAGCCAAAGAGCTCTACTCAATTCTCAACCCAGGGTAGTCTGATCTCCACAGGACGCAAATCCTTCTCTACCATCTCAGCGACAGACCGGGCCTCGAGTCCTAGCAGCGCCTCGTGCACGAGCTTGTACGTCTCCTGGCTCAAGCCCTCCTTTCGGTCCGAGTAGATATCGACACCTTCCTTGGTGAACAGCGTCGGCGCAAACCATGTGACCGCCCACCGCTCGACCTGCGAACCATCCGCTTCACCTCCGGGTCCCGGAGGCAATGGGCGCTCACCCCAGCCGAGGATCTCCCAGTGGGAGGTGGCAAAGAAGAGAAGGCCGCTACCACGCCAGTCCCAGGAGGTGGTGGTAAGAGCAGAATCTGAAGAAGGGGATGGGGGAAGAGGGGCAACGGAGGCCGTGTCAACGCCCCGGACGGTCTTGCGCCTGCCAGTGGAGTTGACGGATTCATACTCGACAAGGTCGTCGAGTCGAGTAGTGCCGTCCGGTTTTGGCGGGAGTGAGGTGTAGGTGATGCGGACGTTGCGGGCGGAGCGCCACATGGAGAGGGTGGAGTGCGTGACGGACCATGTTCGGCGGAGCCAGTCGAGTGATGGGGAGAGAGATGGGGGCTGGCTCGCAGAAGAAGAAGAAGAAGCGTAAGTCGACGGGCTGCGGAGTTTGACGTCTGTTGGAGGGGATGTAGTTGCCATGGTGGGCGAATCAGAGAATTTGAATACGTCTTGATGGGTATCTGAGATCTTTGTCGAAGGACGAGCTGTCAAGACAAGAACACCAATTGTTGATGAATGACCACAGCTCTAAATGACAGACGTGATGACGTGATTATAAATTACTTATAATGAGTAATCTGTACATGCAGGGACCGGCCCATGCAAAGTTAGATGGGTCTTTCAACAACAAGAAGAATAGCGAGCATATAGATAGCGACGAGATTCGTACGACGAGGTCGGAGTGAAGACGAAAAAGACGGGTCTGTGAGACAACGTCTACCTATGGCGGTTTGAGATTGAGCACGAGCCACCAACCCGAGACTCTGGGGTAAGTGGCGCATTAGTAATCACGTCCAAGGATAGTGAGGCTTGTAACTATGTACTTCGTTTTCGTACCTAGGTACCTACTTCGTCAACCTCCAGCCCAGCGCAGCGATACCTAATACCTTTTCGATGACCGCCTTTCCTCCTCCCTAACAACCTCATCCCGTTGCTCCCCCTCACGCCATGAATTTCACTGCAGCTATTGCGGATCAGGAACATGATGCGACAACCGCAGCTCTAGCCCAATCGATGGGCTTTTCCAGCTTCGGGTCACAAGATCGTTCCTCCCACCCATCCAAACGTCGCAAGCATAACCCCAACGTC
The DNA here is from genome assembly GCF_003711515.1 of Sodiomyces alkalinus F11. Taxonomy (NCBI): domain Eukaryota; kingdom Fungi; phylum Ascomycota; class Sordariomycetes; order Glomerellales; family Plectosphaerellaceae; genus Sodiomyces; species Sodiomyces alkalinus. Next base: position 2,406,097 of record NW_021167079.1, on the reverse strand, counting down.
GACGCAGTTGTCGCCTCGCCAGCAACCGGCGCCAATGCATCCGCCGTTGTATATACGACAGACAATTCATTCACAACCACAGCGGCAGCTCTTGCTTCCATACCTGGTTCAAACAACGCGGCGACACAGAACACCGAGGAGATTGACCTCGACGAGAGCGAAGACGAGGACAATGGCGGGGAAAGGGAAGGTGGAAATGGAGGTGCCATACTCTACCCCGACGTCGAAGAAGGGACTGGCGACCACCTCAAGGCCCCCGCTCTGGCGAAAGCACAAGCTTTGATCGACGAAATCGTTGCGCGCCATGGGGGCGACGGATCTACCGGCACGAACGAAGGAGCGGTACATTCGTTTTCACTTCCTCCCGGGGGCTCACCTGGTAATAGCGGCGTCACGCTACCCAACCGTCCGAGTCCTTCATGGGGCCAGAATCAAGGCTCGCTACCAAATATCGGCCAAGAAGGTGGACATGGGCACGACCAACCCCTCCCCATGCCTCAGAGACAAGGCCGGGGACAGGGTCAGGGGAGAGAACCCGGCAAGCCGTGGTGGGAGGGCTACTACGATCCCGCGTCAAACGAGAACCCCTGGGCTGCATTGGAAAAGAAGGCGGGTTTGCAGAGTCGCGGCTCGTGGCTTTCAAGAAGCACCCGTGTGGCTGAATGAGTTCTCTGGATGCCCCATGTCATGAGCTCCGACCAGCCCATTTGAACCCTAGCCGGACCTTAGCACCACCCGGGTTGTCACGCGGCTTCCTCCATGACGATCCTTCGCCGAACCACGTCCCACCACGACTCTCAAGTCACCGACGTCACGTGACACTCACAGTGATAACCCACCGGTCAATGTCAAGGACACACACCGAGCAGGGGTTTTGGCCTCTTAACACATGGCTCTCCTCTTTCCCAGCTGTCCTGCAAGCCAATCACCGGCCTGGAGTGTCATGTGGATGGGTAAACGAAGAAATGAAGGAGGCGGGCTCACTACGTTCTATCCCTATATCAGGCAAAACGGCGCATACATTTATTACAGGCCATAAACGGGACCACCACCGGGACCTCAACCCATGACGCCTTTGATTACTAGTACGCCTATCAGAGAACTAAACTAAACCGATTCCGAATTCATCCTGACGCCTGCGGGAACACCCCTGGGGTGCGGAAGAGCGGCCTCCACCGTCCTTGGAGAATGCTCCCTTGCCTGAAAGAGGAGTATGTTACCCTCCCTCTGCCGCGAATAGGACGAGTTTCTTGTAGGAAAAACATTATACGCCCTCCCCATCTGAGACTTCCGCGTACCCCCCCCCCCCCCCCCCCCCCCCCCCCCCCCCCCCCCCCCCCCCACATCCACCCAGAGCACGATGTCGTCGCCAACGCCCGACTTTCCCGCCTACCTGGTCCATGTTAACCCAGGCCTCTCTAGGCGGAGCAGTCTCCTTCCTGCAGCCCTGATGCTTGCCAGGCCACCCAATTTCCCCCCTCCTCCTCCATTTTTGGCCACCCCTGATGGAGGCTGGAGTACTTTTAGCGCAGAAACAAAAGCAGGCCTCCTCCCATTCTCGTCACTGTTACCGTCAGTCATCCAATCATAAGCCATAATAAGTCTGCCATGAAATCCGAACGCTGCCCCCATTTTTTGTCACTTTTGACGCGCACGCCCCCCCCTTCCGTTGCCCGGTTCTTGTGGCCCTCGTCCCATAAACGACCCAGGAACGCGGGCCGTTGGTGGATGGGGAGAGCCACGTCTTGCCGCCTAGAGCAGACCACTGGCCGCAGGAACCACGTTCTGGGCCCGCTAGAGACCATGAGAGAGGGGCTCTGCAGCATGCAGCGTGTCGAGCCTGTCGATGAACCGTCCAACCCCAACCCAACCCAACCCAACCGCCCCCCCGCCTTCCCTCGGCTCGCACCGTTCCGCACCCCGCCGTCCATGCCCAACCGTATGTGAGTGGATATATGTACTGCCAAAAAAAAGATGGAGGGGGTGTGTATGTGTCGAACATAGGAAATCATCTCCTGGTTCCTGCAGCTAGCTGCAAGATAATCGCTTTAGCTCGCTCTTCCCCATTTAGCCAAGGTGGAAATAAGACACGCTAGAAGGTTCTGGCGAACCGCTGGGTCGGGAATGCGGCTCTGCTGTTCCCCAAACTTTACCCCTGACCGCTGCGAGCTGCACATCATCCAACTTGACGACACCTCTTTCTCGCTGCGCAGCCGACCGAACGGGTCGTGGGGAGCCAGCCGAAGAACATTTTCTCGCGAGGAAAAAGGTTAGAAGGAGTCTGGCGAGGGATACCGCGCGCGGGCCTTGCTGTACTCTTTAGAATGTTTCCTTGACGCCTTGTTCTTGAGGCTCCTAATTTTACAGATATTGTCAGTCAAAAGTGAACGTCACTTTTGCCTTTTTTTTTTTTTTTTTTTTTGTTCTTTTCTTTTTCTCGCCCCGCCAGGGCGGAAGGGTTGGACAAGAAAACTTACGTGACTTTTTTCTGCGTCCACTCGAGATCCGCGCGAACTTCCTGCGCATCGCGGTAGCCCTCGTTGAAGCGCTCGCGAGTCTTCGCGAGGCGTGCTTGTGCCTTTTGCTGGAGTTCGAGGAGTTCGCGGTGCTTAGCGTTGAGCTTGCCGGAACTGTGCCGGTTGGATACCCAAGGTCAGCAGCTAACGTCTCGTGGTTCTGTGCGATGCGGAAAAACACACAGGAAAAGGAGAATCGGTGGAGAAATAGTAACTCACGTTTGTGCCTGGATAGCGATGTTGCGATCTAGCGGGATGGGATCGAAGGACTGGGCAAAACGATCCTGCATATACTCATTGAGGTCGACACCGGAAGCGGAGGCGGCGCTCTCAAAGTCGCCGCTCTGGCTGCCTGCGTAGCTCGAGTTGGCGACGGAGTAGCCGCTGGGCTGGCTATAGGAAGGACCGGTGCCTGAACTGACGGATTCGTCGACCTCTGGTGGGGAGACGGAGTAGGCGCTGCTGCTGTAGTCGCGCTCACGTCCCTTGGAGGAGATGGGCATGGGGAGTGAATAGGGCTGGACAAACTGAGTCGACATGCTGGGCCAGAAGGTAGGAGATAGAATGTGGGTATGGATAATGAAGAGAGGAGATCTAGCTGAACAGCCCTGGACTAAAGCTTGATACCGAGGTAGGCTGCTTTGGGGTTGTAGACCGGTAGATGCTGGAACACTGGGCAGAGAAGGATATGCTCAACCTGTACGGCAAAAGGGTGAAGTGAACTTGGACGAGTGTACCGAAAAGTACAGAAGAAGATTAAAAGAAAGGAAGGTTGAATCCAGCTCAAGCCGCCAAAATCTGCCCTTTTATACTTTTCAGAGACACCCCGGCCGGTATTTCGAGCCCGGGGGGGATGACATGCCAACGCTCAATTCGCCGAGAAGGCCTCGTCCATGGTATCTTCTATCATTGACCCCGCTCGTGGGACGAGCAGGTCAGGGATGGATTAGTCCTAGCACGGTTATACGGAACGACTGAGGGCGAGATCCCGGCTGATATGGAGGAGGAGGGGGGCGATAGACTATGGACAGACCAGCTTCCATTAGGCGGGTCTGGATGCCGGGGTGTACCCCTGCTCCCGTTTGTCCAGATTTCAACAGTAAGAGCAGTAAGAGACAGAGAAAGAAAGAGAGGGAAAGAGCCAACATGTCGGTGTCTAAGTCGGGCGTCTTTCTCTTTCCGAAGGGGGTGTATAATAGACCCAAACGGAGTTGGGGCCCGGCGCTGACATCATGTGAAGGACGAGATAAAGGGACTCGTTCATCGGACACGAGAACGGAAAGACGTCTGTTCGTCTGTATCGAGCAAAAGAACTAATGGGTCGGTCATAGTACGGAGACTCCGAAGGGAGAAAATTAGCCGGTCAGTATATAGCAAGGTCAGGGGAAAAGGGACCGACAGGTGGCTGCATATGCCGAGTATCAGGGTAGGTGTTGGGATAGACAGTCCCATGGTGGAAGGTGGATGTGTTCTCAAAGAGGCAAACGGAGTGCGAGAGCGAGAGTGCGTATAGAGAGAAGAGAAGAAAACGTCAAGAAAGATCGATGATATGGATAGACCAGGTCGGAATGTAGTAGACAGAGTCCTGTCCGGCCATGCGTAGTCCGGCCATGCGGACGTGGGGCTCTGTGGGAGAAGGGCGCGTGTGGCACAGGGGTAGGGTTTGGGGGTAGACTCGGAATGAACATGTAGCCACACCCTCTCTACCGTCTACCATGGGCCGTGTCGAGTGCAACATCTCCGCGTCTATGAGCGCATAGGTGGGCAGTAACGTGCAAGTAAAGGGGTAAGAGGTGTGGGAAAGTGAGTGATAAACCAACGTGTGGGAGAAACAGCCAGAAGAAGCCGTAGTGAGTTATACGGGGGAGTTCCTGGAACTGGAGGAGAGAGGGGAGGGTGGAAGTAGTCAAGTTGAGGAGAGCCGAGACATATGCGCCATAGTGGTGTGTCCTGCGTACTGTGGCAGTAAGGAAGAAGCCCGATGCAGCGTGTCAGGAAGCCGGCCGAACAGACCTCAGGGTGATATAAATCTCCATTGAGGGACGCCATGTACCGATCAGGTCTTCGGCTCGGCTTGTCTTGCATGGTAAGTACGTTGTACTCCCTCTGTTAAGGAAGGGGTGTCATTAGAGTACAAGATGATGAGATACATACAGACCAAGTCGACTTGGACAAGCATGGTAAAGGGGACGTCCATGGCAAGAGTCGAGGGCGGCCCATTAGACGCAAGCAGGTGTCCAAACGGAGAGCGGAGAGAGGGAGGGAGCGGCCGGGAGACAAAACGGCCGACTCACATTGGATGGTCCAAATACGTTGACGGAATACTGCGCCGTTTGGTTCACGTTGCGTGGGTCTAGCTCCTTCGTCAAGTGTCTCTTGTTGGCCAGAGTTGCATGGTGGCAGAACGGCGTGAGGGTATGCAGTAGAGGAGCGGAGAGGGAGCGGAGAGGGAACGGAGAGGGAACGGAGAGGGAACGGAGAAGTGGTGACGGTGGGCGTGGGCTTGGGCATGGGCATGGGCATGACGCAGGACCACGGGATGTCAGGAATGGAGCTGCGCTGCAGAAGCACCCGAGAACCCATACAGAAAGATGCAGATGCGAGATGGCATTGGTCCCTTGGCTGAGAATTACCTGGATCCCCGGATGACTGGCGTGCTTCCTGGAGGACTAGAGTCAAGAGGGATGGTGTAGTAGGAAGAGTAGATGATCTGGCATGCGCAGAAAACGAAGTCAGGCCAGGTTAGGCAGAAGTGCAGCAGTTAGCTCGGGCTCTCAAGATCCTCTCCGGAGCCGCGTCTTCGTCGATTTACTTTCCCTCTTCACCTGATGCTGGTGGTGTTGATGCGTTGTCAGGTTGGGAACCGAACCGGACGGACGGCAATATAGAGGCCTAACCGACTGGATCACGTCCCATAAGGTAGTCAAGTCAGTCTCTTTGCTCGACTGCGCAATATCCTTACAATGTACACTCCCGGGAGATTTTGTCGAATTTCCATTGGTTTATTATACATCGTCCATCTTGTGCCCAATGGCCCCGATGGACGAGATGCCTAGTGGGGTTGCAGTCAGCGGTGTAACCGTGTTGGACGTGAGGTATTCTGGAAGCAGGGATTCCATCGGCGGGTGGGGCCCTACCTGTTGTCGGGAAATGGGCAGATGTACAACGTATCGAAGATGCATCCATAGGTACTATGAACATGTCGAATGAGCTCTGTGGATATAATAGACAATTGTACAGGTACAACGTAATGGGTCCCATGTAAGACTGATAATAATACACCTCTGCCACGGTTAGAAACGTTAGCTCAAAACTTAGCCCTATATCTTGATCGATTATTAGATTACGCTGCTAATCCGTACTCTTCCACCTATTTTATATAAGGAGGCATAAAAGTAAATGTCGTCACGAGGCTGACGTTAGGATAATTGAAGCTATGGGAAGAGCTGAAGGCAGATATCGAGGCTGTTTAGGAAGCCGTAGATGAATCCGTAGTCTGTAGATCGTCCTCGACAACAAGCAGCCAGCAGGCTATTCAGAGCACATGACCCGGTTCCTTCTAGTAACATTCTTAGCAGTTCTCAACGCGATCCAACCAGAGTATCGGGCTTTTAACGGAACCAGCCCAAGTCTTGTCTGACAATGGTGGTGTGGATACGGGCGTGGGCATAAATTCTTTGTCGTGTGTGTGGTCTTGCAAGTATCTCCATGCTCCGGTTGAATATCTGGCTTCCCATCTCCCGTTACTCCCATCATTCCTGTCCAATGCGGAACAAAATTGGTCTCTATTCAATAATCCAAACGAGCCGTCATCTGTTGTAGATAGTATTCGTCTGACTGACCAACGCCAATGCATATCTTGGGTTCTTCTGCCACAAGGAATAGTGAATTCCACTATGCTGTGCCATTGGAAGCAGCGGGGGGCCTTCTTAGACTCAGTTGTAGCGAATGGGAGCCGCCAATGAAATTGATCCCAGGGCCCAGATGTTAAGCTACTGCGTATTTCATGGCCCTCAAGTCCTTGGCAAGGAGAGGGGGAGGGTTGAACTTGCGGGGGACCCGTGGGAGGGAGCCCAGTCCATCAAAAGACGAAGATAGGCCTAATGCTGTAACTGAACACATACTGGATGCATGATTCGAGTAGGCTCGTCCGTCAAGGAACCCAAGGTATTTCGTACGAGGCGTGTGTCATCGGCTGCAAGTCATGAGAAGCACTTTCTTCCCCTCTCGCTCTCGATACAGACCACCTCCAACCTCGGCCAAACACTGATGTTCCCGGTCTTCTAACATTGGTACCAACCCGGCAGATTTTTCTTTCGCCTCACCGATATACCGAGCGAGCGTGTAGCATTGGGAAAGAAGAATGGTCAACTACCTTGGAGCCTTATTAGCAGCTGTAAAGCGAATCCTACGCCAGACCCCTCCTCCCTCCTAATATTTACCCCAACCCGACTTACAGCGTCCTGGCGTGTGTATCTTTAAAGTAGGTAGGACAGATGACACAGACCTGAACCACTGGACACAACGAAAAGATGTATGTGTTTGTGAAAGGCGTGGGGTAAGGAGTGAGGGAAGGATTGAAACAAATGTCTGTCTGCATCGCTCGAGATGATGACGTACGGGGGGAGTTCCATGTGTGCTGTATGCTGTACGCTGTACGCTGTATGCTGTATGCTGTATGCACTCTTAGAGCACTTACATGGATGTCGTCAAAGGAAATGCAGGGCCGGGGTGTTCCGAGATGCATGTTCTTCTGGGGGTTTTCTTTTCTTTTTCAACCTTTTCTGCCAATTATTCTTCGAACCAACGGCGGCATTTTTCGGTGACGTTCCACTATCCTATTGGGAGGAGCCGACTGAGAATCGCCAGAAACACGCCAAAAGCTAAGAACCCCTTAAGGGTAAAGTGTATCGACAGACTTGACGTAGAAGGTTTCTACGTAATTAGTTACCTAGTTCCTTCGCATAAGCGGGGTGTGCAGTCTCCGGGGGGAAAAAGGAAAAACAGAAAAAAAGAGAACCAAACTCCCCCGGGTGGGCTCGAACCACCAACCTCTCGATTAACAGTCGAACGCGCTAGCCAATTGCGCCACGGAGGATGCTTGCTGTCAATGGATGCTCTAGTCAAGCTGTCAAACTGCGACCACAAAGGCGATGTCACGTTGACGACAAGACGTACAAAGTACAACACGGATACATAGATGACACATAGAGAATTTCTTGGGTGTGTTTATTCTGTAGAGGACAAGCAATACGTCGGCTCGTGAGCTTTGCGATGCGCGGACGGAATACGATTATACGAGAACGGAATAGCAACAGAAGAAGCACAAGTGTTTCCCACCACCTTCCTTTCCAAACAGCGGATGCCCTGAACCACGGACAGCTCTTTAAATCCATTTCTTTCCAAGTCGTATTGGCATGAGCTCGCGGTATACGCGATACACAAGTAATACCGCGCCCAGGTTTCCTCGTATCCAAAGCTTAGCCTCTCTTGGTTCAGATACGATCCGAGGCAACTTGATACCGGGTCCCATACGAGACGGTCGAGATCTCGGCAGTTACAGAACGTCTGTCGTGCGAACCGGAATTTTCGCGGCAACATACAGCACCGTCGTCGCCTTATGATGCCCTTGTTCTGGCTGTTGAACCGCTTTACGTCGTAGACGACCACCTATATTTAACTTGTCGCAGCCGTCATCGGATGAAACCGGTTGGTCGATGTTTGGTCGATGTTTGAACTCGCACCGCGTAACGAACCGTCTTCGATGAGGAGGCTCTTTGAACGACGGTGACGATGGTACACGGCATTTCGAGGAGAATAATAATTTCATGTCTAAATAGGTCAGATATATTGGGGGAAACTATAGTACATGTCGTGATGTTGTCTCGTCTACCTACCCTGTCCTCAGCGTCTATTTCCCTGACTGACCGGTCTTGTGCTGTTTCACCTTGTCGGTGTGCTTGATATTACGGATAGAAAGATCCGGGCAAGGTCGGCGGCTCCCGTGGACGCATAACGCCCTGCCGTCGATCTAGCCGCATGCACAGAGATCGGTTAAATGCAGAGAAGACAAGGGATGTGGTTCCATTCTAGTCTTGACCCGAGTTCTAGCCAATATCGCCCAGCACTGTGAACCACCCACTCGACCCCCGTCTCATTTTGTCTCGTCTCGTCTCGTCTCGTCTCGTCTAGTCTCGTCATGGATCTGTTGCCGTGTACGGAGCAGTGACAAAAAGTGTGCACAAGGTCACAAAACTCAGCCAAAAAGCTTGAGGAAGCCCCAAATGCCCAGGCCACTGAGCACGGGAATGGTGAGGTTATCATCCCACCCGAAGAGGTCCACCACCTCACTAGCGGCAGCCACGAAGCCGCTCCATATGCTCACGACGGCCAGCGCCAAGGAGCCGGTGATGGCCGCCTGCGCACCGGACAAGCCCAGGGCGTGCGACGCCACCTCGGGCAGCCGCAGGACGTTCCGGAACATGAAGGTCTCGTCGCCGGGCATGGGCCCGATGGTGGGGGCGAGCCACCCCCAGAAGAAGGCGGACGAGCCGACGCCGACGAGGAAGGCCGCGAGGGACCCGGCGAGGGACTTGCCGCGGCGGATGCGCGGGGTGTAGCAGCCCCAGAGGCGGCCGAAGGTGCTGGCGGCCGTGTCGCACCAGCTGAGGAGGAGGACGCCCATGACGCCGACGTCCTTGGGGAAGAAGTAGAGGACGATCCAGGCGCCGAGCAGGTAGAAGATGACGCCGTTGTAGCCCGCGTATTCGCTCTCGCGCATCAGCGCCCCGAGCACGGACACGTAGAACCGGTTGAAGCCGGCGAAGTGGTGGCGGAGGTAGTCGGTGGCGGCGATGGGGATCAGCGCGGCCATGAGCCACGGCGCGACGGCCACGGTCCGGGTGCCCGACACGTAGAGCCAGATGGTGAAGAAGCCGATGGAGACGTGGAGGACTTTCCTCGGCACCTCGTGCCTGTGGACGAAGGTCCGCCATTTCCGGTGGATGGGTATCAGGCCGAGCGGACTGGGGCTGCGGCTGAAGTCGCGCCAGCTCCAGCCGGACGGTGCGGCCGAGGGGACGGCGAGATGGCCGTTTGTTTTTGTTGGGAGAGCCGAAGCCTTCGTGCTGCCGTTGGGCGCGGCGATACCGACACCGACAGCGCTGGGAATAGGTTCGCTCGGAAGTACGGGAGATTTACTCTTGCCGGAAGTCGTCATCGGGGCGATCTTCCGCATCTCCATGGGAGACCGGCTTCGGGTGCGGGCTCTCCTCAGTTCGACGGGATCCGAGTCCTCATCTTCGTCCCCCTCCCTTTCCTCGACCGGATGTGATGTCGCTTTCCGCCTGCGGGCAACCGAGCGCGTGGTCGGGCCTGCGTAGCCGTCCTGTGACGACGCTGCTGCTGCCTCTTGTAGCTCGGAAGGCGTCGGGCTCGGGGAGACGACGCGCGGGGTGGCGGGTGTTGGGCGCGAGGCGGCCTGCTTGCTTCGGGTAGACATGTCGTAGGGGAAAGGCGGGAGGGCAGGCGAGGGTAAGGGCCCGGCGAGACAGGGCTGGAAAGAAAAGAAACGAAAGGGCCAAAAGAGAGAGTGGAGATGTCTGTCCTTCCTCGAGGAACGCGTCGGCGCCGAGCCGCTGCTGTCACTGCCACTGCCACTGCCACTGCTACTGCCACTGCTGGGCCGTTCACCGAAGAGAAAATCGAAAAGACGGTTCTGGCGCCTATGACGCTGCGAGTGGAGGATGGACGCGGCGTCGGTTATCGGATCCAGCGTGATGGCGACTGAAGTGGATGCAGCAGAGTAGGCCTCTGCCGCATGATGGTCCCAACGGGTCGTTCGATGGGAGGGACACAGACGGGGACACGACGGCGGACGCGGACTCGGACACGGACAAGGAAGCCACGGCGAACATGCGGCCTCCTGAGATAAAGCCCGAGGGGAAGGAGGGTGGGGATAAGAGGATGTATGTGAATGGGGCGGTCGGATTTTGCGGAACAACCGTTGTTCGAGTCGTGTGTCTTCGAGGCCGGTGGAGTCGGAAGAGGAACGAACTGCGAACCAACCAAGGTAGGGAATATTGCGCCACTGGTGGCTTGAGATAACAAGAGAAGAGGAGCGAGGAAGCGGAGGATTCGTCAGTTGCTATCGGGACTGCCGGGAAGTACGGAGTAGGTAGAGAGACTTTGTTGGATGCCGGGCTGCTGATAGAAGTATGTAGGTCAGGTATGTAGGTACCAACGGACAGTCTAAGAGTCCGAAGGGAATTTTTTCTCCTTGTCGCTTTCCGGGGTCCCCTCCCACCAAAGCGGCCCAAGCGTCTGCGGCAATACTCCGTAGCCTTTTTTTTCTTTTTTTTCTTTTTTTTTCTTTTTTTTTAAACCTCCTTATGCTAAGCGGTTAACCCCCACTTAGTTAGCTGGGCTTCGTTATGTACACGTAGCAGAGGCTATTCGTGCGAGGTTACAGATAAACTGATATTGAAGACTATGGCTAAGCTGATAGTAGGTCTGGGTCCGAGTAGGGCGAAAAGTTGAGCTGAGGGTTGCTATGGGGCTATTCATTAAGGTCACGTGACTAAGGATCTTAGGTAACCACCCTTATAATAGGTAGGAGAAAATACTCTTATTTATTAAGGTCACGTGACTAAAGTTCTTAGGTAACCACACGAATAATAGGTAGGAGAAAAACACCCTTAGTTATTAAGGTCACGTGACTAAATATCTTAGGTAACTACCCTTATAATAAATAGGAGAAAAACTCTCTTATTTATTAAGGTTATATAACTAAATATCTTAGGTAATTACTCTTATAATAAATAGGGGAAAAACTTTCTTATTAATTAGGATTATATAACTAAATATCTTAGATAACTACTCTTATAATAAGTAGGAGAAAACCTCTCTTATTTATTAAGGTTATATAACTAAATATCTTAAGTAACTACCCTTATGATAAATAGAAGAAAAACTCTCTTATTTATTAAGATTATATAACTAAATATCTTAGGTAACTACCCCTATAATAGTTAAGAGAAACTCTTTTATTTATTACGGTTATATACCTAGATATCTTAGGTAATTACCCTTATAATAGGTAGGAGAGTAATACTCTTATTTATTAAGGTTATATAACTAAGTATCTTAGGTAACTACTATTATAATAAGTAAAAGAAAAATACTCTTTATAATAATATACAAGTTCCTTTTAGTACTCATAGAAAAGCACTCTTTATAATAAGTAATATAATAACCCTTAATAGAAATACCCCTTATAATATATTTAATATAATCGCGAAATAGTTTAACTAATTAATTAGGCGTATTAGGAAAAAAGGGGGAAAAACACGTTAATATATTACGACACGACTCGTAAAGCTAGGAGAGACGATATTTCCCTAGGGTGACTAATCAGAAAGCAGACCCACACCTACCCTCAGCTTAACTTTTCCCAGCCACCCCCCCACACCTACCCTCAGCTCAGCCTCCTAGTTGGATATCAGTTTACATGTAGTCTCATTCGTGCAAGGGTGCAAGCGTAGTGATGTCAGATCGAAGATGCTAAAGATGATAAAGATGTCAACCTTTCGGCTTTGAATCCGAAGACGGGACAGAAACAAATGATTTACACAATAAACACGTATGTAGAAGACCGGATGACTTCGTTTTGTGGTAGTCTGGCCGCTCCCAGCATTAAGAACAGGTCGATCAGTCGGTGCTGTTGTCGTGTGACACCGAAAGAGGCTTGGCTTGGGCTGTGTGAGAGAACGTTACTTTAGTATTCGTACCTACGTACGTACCTAAGGTACTAGTACGGGTACGGGGTCTTACCAAGGTAGGTACTGATCCTCTAAACTTCTGAAAAGTACCTAGGTATTTCTTCTGATCTAATCAGGATAAGATAAGGTAACAAACAAACGATAAGATAACCACCTGGGGAAAAAGTTTCGATTGATGCGCAAGAAACGAGAATGTGAATGGATGCAGTTCCCGTGAGCATCTTCGTATACTGGAATTAATTGTAGAGGCCATCGACCGTTCAAACAACGCAATGGCCCCGGCTGAGAAGAAGAAAGACCCAAGAGATTGGCGCGGCCTCACCCCTCCTCTAGCGGAGTAAGCAGTCGCTCTTCTCCCTCCCCCTCCTTCTCTGCCTCTTGCCTCTCCCAGCCACCGCATACTCAAGCCTAACCTGTTGCCTTTCCAGATGGATCCTCGACTTCGTCTCAAGTCAGGGCTTTCAACGGATGACTCCGGTTCAAGCTGCCTGTGTACCGCAGTTCTTAGGAAATAAGGACGTTGTCGTTGAGGTATGTCTTCCATCTGCGCTCCACGTTCGCCGCTACACTCTACTCTATGTCTCGTCCTGACTTGCTGCGCCAAAGGCCGTAACAGGTAGCGGCAAGACGCTCGCTTTCCTCCTACCTCTCGTTCAGAAACTTGTACGCCTAGAAGAGCCGATAAAACGCGGCCATGTTTTCGCCATTATCGTGTCACCTACCCGCGAACTTGCCGTTCAAATCCACTCCGTCCTCTCCAGCCTCGTCGCCTTCCATGGCCCTTCGGCCGAGATGACCCCCTACCTGAAAGACGACGACAGCAAGAGACCGGATTCCACCGTACCCGTCATCGTACCGCAGTTGCTCGTCGGCGGAACCACCACCACCCAGCAAGACCTCAGCTTCTTCGTCCGCCACGCCCCAAACGTGCTCGTCTCCACCCCCGGCCGTCTCGTCGAGCTCCTCGCCGCCCCGCAGGTCCGATGCCCCCATAACACCTTCGAGATGCTCATCCTCGACGAGGCCGACCGCATCCTCGACATGGGTTTCCGCCAAGACCTGCAGAAGATCCTATCGCGCCTCCCGAAACAGCGTCGCACCGGCCTCTTCAGCGCCTCCGTGTCCGAGGCCGTCTCCCAGATCATCACCGTCGGCCTGCGCAACCCCGTCAAGATCGCCGTGCGCGTCAAGAGCCTCAGAGACGGCAACGTCATTGAGGACCGCAAGATCCCCGCCAGCTTACAAATGTCCTACCTCGTCATCCCCGCGAGCCAGAAGCTGCCCGCCCTTGCGCAACTCGTCGAAAAGCTCCAGCCCCGCCCGCAGCGCAGCATCGTCTTCCTCTCCACCTGCGCCGCCGTCGACTACTTCCAGCACGTCCTCCCCAGCCTCCTCCCGTCCGGCTACAACCTCGTGCCTCTCCACGGCAAGCTCCCAGCCAAGGCCCGCGAAAAGAGCTTCGCCCGCTTCGTCAACGCCGTCTCCCCTTCCATCCTCCTCTGCACCGACCTCGCCGCCCGCGGCCTCGACATCCCCCAAGTCGACCTCGTTTGCCAGGTCGACCCCCCCTCCGACCCCAAAGTCTTCATCCATCGCGCCGGCCGCGCCGGCCGTGCGGGCCGTAAAGGACTCGCCGTGGTCTTCCTCCACCCGGGCCGCGAGGAAGACTACGTCCCCTTCCTCGAAATCCGCAAGACCCCGATCGAACCCCTCCCCAAACCCCACGTGTCCGTGACCGCCGAGGACGCCGAAGCCGCCACCGCCACCATCCGCTCCATCCTCCGCAGCGACCGCGCCTACCACGACAAGGCCCAGCGCGCCTTCGTGAGCTGGGTCCGCAGCTACGCCGCCCACCAGACCTCGTCCATCTTCCGCATCCAGGACCTCGACTGGGCCGACCTCGGCCGCGCCTGGGGCCTCCTCCGCCTCCCCACCATGCCGGAGCTGCGGAGCTGGGACGGCGACCGCACCCTCGGCCTCGGCGAGACCGACTGGGACGCCTTCGCCTACAAGGACAAGGTCCGCGAGAAGGCTCGGCTGGAGGCCCTCGACGCCGAGCGCAATGGCACCGCCGCCGCCGCCGCCGCCGACGGGAAAGAAGACGAAGAGCGCAAGAAGAGGAAGAGGCGGAACACCGAGGCTTGGAGCGACAAGCACGAGAGGGCGGAACTGCGGACCGTGCGCCGGGAGAAGAGGCACAAGCGCCGCGAGAAGGAGCGGGAGCAGAACATGACTGAGGAGGAGAAGGTCAAGTCCATGGAGTTGAAGGAGCTGATCGAGGAGGTGAGACGGCGGAACCAGACCGAGAACGAGGACAAAAAGGAGGATGAGTTTGACGGGTTTTGATGATCAGCCATGCTTGGGCGTCGCGCTGGCGTTTTGGACACGAATATTACTTTTTGTCTTTTGAGCGGGAAGATAGGTACCTACACGTAGAACGTCCTCTTGTCACCAAGTCGAGTCGATATGAAGAAAGGGGAGAGATCTTGAGGCAAGATAGCGGTCGTTTCAGATAGTAAACAGGCAGCACGTCCCAGAAAGGCTCCCGCCAATTTCAGTCTCACGAGTTAACTATGGATAAAAGAAGACAAGAAGCCAGGAAACGAATGAAGGGTATAGAACATGTCCTGACGTTGACCGTACATAAAAATCCCATCGGGGGCTTCCTCGTCCCGTCCCTGAACCAAAGCACCCCAGGTATTATTTCTCGTTCCATTTTCTTCATTCATTCCCGGTTCATATTTGCCCCATGTCCTCCCCTCATACACGTAGCCCACTTGCTCACGGGTATCCTTCAACTCTCCATCGCCGTCGTTTCAGCCAATGAATTGCCGAGGGGTATAGTGGATATCAGAGAAGTAGTAAGTGCGTCGAAACATGACAAGAAAATAATAAAGAAAAAAGAAAGCAGGAAAAAAAGGAGGAAAAACAGGACCTCGCGAGGATGTCGTGGCTGGGCGCATGCGTTGAAGGCATACCGAATTAGTGGTGTCTCAACGGCTGAACACCAAGGCAACGTTGGACTGTTGAAAATCAGGACAAATAGAGCAGCAGTTATCGGGAATGAATCATGACCGGTTGGAAAATCCAGAGTGTGACAATGCATTTCCAAGGTTGGCGGAGAAGGATCCTCCAGGTCAGCCAGCACTCATTACTCAGGGGAACACCCTTTTTTTTCTTTAAATGTTCTCGACAACGCGAGCGTTCATGGCAGTTTGGAAACCGGGATCGTGACCTCCAAAGTCATTGAAGGTCGCGTTGTCCCGTGAGCCGCTGGACTCGCCTGTGGTGTTGGGGGCGTGGAAGTTCTGTCCCACCTCCGGCATGGCTCCGGCGCCGTTGGCGCCTGGTAGGAAGATGACCTTGCTGTTGGCCGACTTGGCCATGGCCTGCATGGCCTCGAGGTAGCGGATCTGCATGGCAGGCGCCGACGAGAGGATGTCGGCAGCCTGGCGCATGAGTTTGGCGGCTTCGACCTAAGGGGTTTTGTGTCAGTCATTTCAAGTTCGAGACATTTGCACAACAACAGCGGAGAAAAAGGGATGCTTTCTAAGAGCGTACCTCGGCCTTGGCGGCAATGATCTTGCTCTCCCCGATTCTCTTGCTCTGGGCGGCCATGGAAAGAGACTCCTGCAACTCTTGGCTGAAGATGATGTCCTTGATCAGCATGCTCTCCACCTGAACACCCCATCCGGCGGCAACATCCTCGATGATCTCGCCGATGGACTGGGCAATTTCCTCGCGGCGCTCAATGACGTCCTGGAGGATGCGGGCACCGAGGACGTGGCGGAGTGTGGTTTGAGTACGCTCAATAAGGGCCTGGCGGACGTTGGAGATACCAAAGGCGGCCTTGTGGGGAGAGACGATGTGGTAGTAGATGACGGATGTGAGGTGAAGGGTGACGTTGTCCTTGGTCATGCAGGTTTGCTGGGGGACCTCTGCGGTAGGAGACTCGGGTTAGACAGCTGTCGAGTTGTACGAAGGGGGGGGGGGGGGCCTTCGGGAGCTTCCAAGAGAGAGGTCTTACCGGCAATCTGGATCTTCACGTCGACGGTGATAAGCTTCTCGCTGAGAGGGTTGACCTTGACCAGACCAGGGTCGACTGCCTGATAGAACTTGCCAAACTTGGTAACCAAACCGACATGGCCCTGGTTAACATGCTTGTAGGGGTTTGGGCAGATGACACAGCATGGGAAGGCACCAAGAGTGCCAATGACGGCACCGGCAGCGTTGACTGTAGGGGGGAAACAAAATTGACCAGGTCAGCGAAAATGGCCTCCTAACAACACGACGATAGAGCGGGGTGCGCAAGAGACGGTGAAGAGGCTTCGTACTCATTGTGCCATACCAGCCCTTGGGATTGGCTTCGGCATCAACAACAGTGGCATAGCTGCGCTGGAGGTCATCCTTCCTCGGAGGCTGGACGGCCATGGGTTGTTGGGGCTTGAAGCCGCCATCGGCAGTGTCCTGCTCGGCAGCGGGCGCCTTGCCCGAGGAGGAGCCTTGCTCGGCGTACGCGGGGGCGCTCATGATGACTGTGGGCGAGAGCGGTCGAGAGCTGGAAGCGGTGTAGTTGGTGTTGTTGCTCTCAGTGGGAGCAAGATTGGGCATGCCAAGTCGGAATTGGACTTTGTTTTGGAACCCCTGTATATCGGATACCTATCTTAGGTAGTCGGATGGCTTGAAAAGATCAATGGGACAAGTTTGCGGGGCAGCAGCGTGTATTTGTACTCGTCGCGAATTTACAGAGTACAGGTAATAATCAGTGCCAGTCTTAAGGTGTTTCAGTCGTACACTAATACTGGGGTGACGCAAGAGCCCACCCCCGTATTTCGTATCTTCTCGGCAGTCTTGGCGGATGCGTACTGAGCCTACCCTGGGGGAATGCGTCCAATCATGAAGCCTTACCATCCGGCTTTTGATGGGGCTATGTCTTGACTAAGCCCTGTTCATTGTCCGGGGTGACGAAAAGCCGTGCGGGGCAACCTCGTCGCTTCAGTGACAGCACGTGGGTACGGAGTACGTCGTACTGACTAAAGTGAAGCTTCTGTTCTGGTTCTGTATAATCATATTCCTTAACAATTACGTAGTATTTACTTCGTACTGATACAGTGCTCCCTAGGTACGGAGTACACAGCTGGTACGGGGCATGTCGTTCTCTCGACTCTCCAAATGTCCCTATCGCCGCAACGGCTCTGCCAATTTAAGGTAGGCAAGAACGCACGTCACGTTTGATTACCTTACTCATCCTTCTGGCCTTGTTCTCTTTTCCACATATGGACCGCGGCACTGATCTGCACCCTGCGGGTTTTCGGTCTGTATCCGTACTCGAACACTCTTCAGGCTCTCTACGCTACTTTGTACGTACTTCGCAATACAATTCCCGACACCCGACTACGGGCATTGAGGTCCATGAATTTCTCTCGAGGAACTGGAGCAATTAGTCAGCTTGCCAACCTTGCCCGGCTGTTCATGTGCGTTGGATCATTATCACCTTCCCCTCCAGGGCCAGGTGTGCAGCAGTAAGATTCTATGACCCCATAGCCCAACTATGCTTTATGTGCTCAGCCTCAGAGATGACGTACGGTGCTGGGTGGTGTGATGCGTTTCCCTCGGCCATGGGGACAAAGTACTATCGGAGCCATTCGTTTCTGGAAGCCTAGTTTGATAGCCAAAGTCCATGTGTCCGGCATGGGTGCCTTAAAGAAGACGTAAAAGAGGGGTATCATTGTAGAAAGGGGATAATTAATCATGGCGTGACAGCTTGAGGTGGCTACGCCGCTGTCTCTCCTCGTCGTCCCTTGTGTCGGGGTCTCGTTCTGCGATCCCGGTGCTTTCCGTCCGAGTTGCGGTGCTTTTCATCCCTGTCCCGTCTTTCTCGTCTCTCATACCTCTCCCTTCGCTTCTCTTCCCGGCGCAATTCTTTCAGTTCTCTCTGTCGTTCCTCTTCAAAATTTGCTCTCTCCTTCTTCACCTCCCTCACTCGAGCAGCGCCCTTCTTCATCATGGCGAGCGGGTCGCTTGCCACTATCCTCTCAGAATCACGCGTTTTCCGTCCAGGGTCTTCGTTTCCCCATACATCCCTCCCCTGGTCCTCCGCAAGTGTCATCCCAGTGTCGGCACCTCTTCCCACGTCTGCCTTTTTCGAATACCACGGCGCCGATAGGCCGTCCTTGCCCGCCGCATTCACGAAGCGCATCGTGTACTGATCCTCCAACTCACGCTTCTTCTTCGCAGCCTCCCGTTCCGCTTCCTCGTTCTTCTGCGACCGGACGGCATGTTCCCGTGCCGCGCCGAAGAGGTCGATGTGCCCGCTGCGGTCCACGAGGGGCGCATCGCTAGTTTTGCTCCGCCGGACGGGGATTGCGTTGTCGTCGTTGTCGTCACCAGCAGCGACGACAGCGCGCTCCTTCGCAATGCGCATTTCGAAGTCCGTATCGTCCTCGCCTACGCGCTTGCGTTTCTTGCGTTCTCTACCTATACCCTCTGCCCCTGGTGGCCTCTCGGCCCCGCGCAGCCGGGTCTCGTTGGCATCCGAGGGCCCGGATTTGGAGCTGGATGGGGGTAACGGCGGGGGCATTTCGCCGCGGAGAATGGCTAGCCGGCGCTCTGCGTCGACTTCTTGCATGCGTTGCTCCTCGGCCTCCTCGGCGGCTTTCGCGGCCGCTTCGTCGCGCCGGACGCGGGCGATGTTGTCGGCATTGTAGACGTTCCACGACTTCTTGCCCAGAAGGTGACTAAGAAAATCAGCATTTATCTTGGTTATTTCGGAACACATTACTTAGGAGGGGCTTACAGAGGCATGATGGTTTAACGTCTGCCTTGTGGCAGATTGGAATTTAGATGAGTCGGACGAGCACAAGGTCAAACAACTTATTTTCATAAATGTTTGACACGTATATTCGATGACAGTTGGATGGGGAACAGAGGTAAGCCTGGCTCGAGATAATATACGGATACCAGTTAACGATAGCCCCTTTACTACCTTACTTAGTAAGGTAGAACTCCGGATTAGAACTCGGAATTGAAAGTAATTTCACACGGAGTGTACGAAGTAAGGTACGGAGCGCAGGGCAGTGAGTGAGTTGGGACAGAATTCTTGCCCCCCACCAGGTGAGGCCGGTAAGGTATCCCCAGATCCGCCACCAGTCCCGCTAAGCTGCTTTCGGACTGAACGTCACAACTGACGAAACACCATTGAGTCTGGGAGGTACGTACCAGAATGCCAACTGTCAACGTACCGGAGTGCCCAATACCGTAAGCAAGGAGACCAGAACTTCAACTCAACAACTACATCCCAACTCCGAATCCGGAGACGGCCGCTCAAAACATCTTTTCATAGATCTTCAGCAACACCATAGATTAGTCTGGATTTCCTTCAATCTTTCGTCCTCGGCGCCTCGTCTCTATATTACCCCCAGCGGCCGCCACCTTTAATCCACGTCATACCTTCCGGCCATGTCAAGAGCCCCTCCATACGGTCAGGGTAGGATGGGCTTGCCTGGTGCCAACCCGAGAGCAATGCCCTCGCGAGACCAACCCCCTAGAGATCCATATGGCCAAGGCTACGGCGGCCAGAGTTATGGGAGTCAAGGTTATGGCGGCCAGGGCTACGGGCAACCTCCTCCACGATCACCCGGAATGTCGTCAAGCTACGAGAAACCCCCCGCGCAGCTTCCAAGGGGCGGCGGTGGTGGTGGCGGTGGTCGTCGGGTGTCTTTGCAAGTTGGGAAGGTTGCCGACAAGACACTACAGTCTCAGTTGATTTACAGGAACAAGTAAGTAAGACGCGCGCTGCGAACAAGACGTGCAGACGTGCAGATGGGGCGCAGATGGACGCTTTCTTCTTCTTCTTCTTCTTATTTTACTGACAACCTCTCTTCCCAGGTGTGCCGTATCACCGATGGACTTTCCTCCTAGCCCCGATGGCTCCGATTTATACATCCTAATTCGAGGTGGTGTACCCGCGGGCGAGTACGTCGTCTCCGCCGAGCGCGTCGACGGTTTCCCATCCGGTGCTATCAGCTTGTCGGATCCTCAGCGAACATGGTGCAACATCGGCATGACGGACCAGTTCACCGGCGAAGTATACGATCCTTTCAGCCAAGGGGGCCAGGTCTACCTAGGCTCTGTCGATGTAGAGGTGGGCTTCGCCTCCGCGAAGAGGTCGTCGTCCCAAACATATGACGAGGACGAACTGGCGCCGCGGTTCCTCAAGACCTACGGCAACCAGATCTTAGCCCCGGGAGAGAGGATTCTGATGGATGTCAACAACATACCGCTTCTTATAGTCGTCAAGACGGTCGGTGTGGTCAATCTTGACTTGATGACCGACCCCTCCGGGACGGCCACGTCCAGAGACCCCAATGCTCGTGGTATCCTCACCCCGCAAACCAGGATGGCCTTCTTCAAGGCGCCTGGGGCGGAGATCAACCTGAAAGCCTCCGAACATAGAGGCAACACCAACGCCATCATTGCGCCGGACTTCAAGTTTGAGGACATGGGCATCGGTGGTCTCGGCGAGGAGTTCGGAACCATCTTCCGAAGAGCATTCGCTTCCCGTGTTTTCCCCCCCAGACTGGTTGAGAAACTTGGAATTCAGCACGTAAAGGGTATTCTCCTTTACGGACCTCCCGGTACTGGTAAGACGTTGATCGCACGGCAAATCGGTTCGATGTTGAACGCCAGGAAGCCCGTAATCGTCAACGGACCCGAAATCTTGAACAAGTACGTCGGCCAGTCGGAGGAGAACGTCAGGAAGATGTTCGCCGAGGCCGAGAAGGAGTTCAAGGAAAAGGGTGATGAGAGCGGCCTCCACATTATCATCTTCGACGAGCTGGACGCCGTGTGCAAGCAGCGAGGATCGGGTGCTGGAGGTGGTACTGGCGTGGGTGACAGTGTCGTCAACCAGTTGCTGACCAAGCTCGATGGCGTGGATCAGCTAAATAACATTCTCCTCATCGGCATGACCAACCGGAAGGACATGATCGATGAGGCCCTGTTACGACCTGGTCGTCTGGAGGTTCAGCTGGAGATCGGGCTGCCGGATGAGGAGGGCCGAAAAGAGATCTTCCTGATTCACACGTCCAAGATGCGGGACAACGACATCCTGGACCCGGCCGTCGATGTCGCGACGCTGGCGGCGCAGACCAAGAACTACTCCGGCGCCGAAATTGCCGGCGTCGTCAAGGCAGCGACGTCCTTTGCGTTCAATCGTCACACGGAGGTGGGCGAACTTGCCAAGATGAAGTCGGACGTTGCGTCGATGAAGATCAAGATGGAGGATTTCCTGGCGGCGCTGACCGAGGTCAAGCCGGCCTACGGTGTGTCGGAAGATGACCTGGAGCGCTCGGTCAAGATGGGCATTATTCGGTACGGTCGCCACATCGAGGACGTCATCCGCACCGGCATGAGCTACGTCAACACCCTCAAGGATTCCCATGTCCTCAACAGGATGGCGGTTCTTTTCCACGGGCCACCCGAGTCCGGAAAGACGGCCCTGGCGGCGCACATCGCCATGCGCTCCGAGTACCCGTTTGTCAAACTTGTGTCGCCGCAGAACCTCACGGTGTTCCGGGACGAGTTCGGGAAGAAAGACTATCTCTCCAAAATCTTCTCGGATGCGTACAAGTCGCCGCTCAGTATCCTCATTCTCGACAACTTTGAGCAGCTTATTGAGTGGAATCCCATCGGCCCGCGCTTTTCGAACACCATTCTCGACCGGCTCATGTCTCTGATTCAGTCGGAGCCTCCTAAGGTGAGCATCATATCTCTTCGTTTTCCTTTTCCCCTTTTTGCCTTTCTTCACTACTTCTGGCCAACGTTACCCCCGAGACTTTCTTTTTCTTGGTACGAAGGGTCAAAAGGAGAATTCGATATATGTGCTAACACCACGGAATCTCCAGGGCCGGCGTCTCCTCGTCTTCGTGACGACTTCGGAACTCACCGTCCTCAAGATGCTGGGCGTCATGAAGCTGTTCGGTCGTCGCCAGGTACCTGTCCCTGCCGTGATGGACTTGCGCGAGCTCGAGGGCGTTCTCGTCGAGAGCGGGTCGTTCGACGCCAGCGAAGTCAACCAAATCATCAACACCATCTCCGCCGAGACGGGTTCAAAGCAAGTAGGCATCGGTATCAAGACGGTGCTGGAGTGCATTGAGGAGGCTAGGATTGAGGCCGCCCGTGGCGAGGCCGCCAGCATGGCCGAGAGTTTCATATCCAGGGTCGTTGGGGCCATGGGTGCAAGCGATGTACCGATGGATGGTTAAATCGTTTGTCTCGGGCCGTTTCGGGGGTTCTGCATTCGCAGGTCACTTTAGGACGCATGGGATGGGCATATGACTACATACAGTGATGAACATAGACATGAACGAAACTCCTTTGAAGCTGGGGCAAGGGCCCAAGTTGTTGTTGTCATCCTATGTAGCCATCCGTTTTCCAACTATAATCTCTGGGTTGTCCATCACATAAAATCCGCTGATTGAAGCGGCCCTGAGATAAGTGGTGTTGGTGTTGGAAATACCATTTATAACAATTCGGTAGTCTGACATCACAACGATTTCCCTTTGGAGTCGCATCGATGCATCAGCCCCACGTAGTTACCCTACCGTATTAACCCACCACTTAAGCCAAAGGCACTGTGCTTTATCTACCTTGTAATTAACGCGTCGTCGCCCCCCCGCAAAATCTTAATGTGTATGTCAGCAAATCATCAAAAAGATGGAAACTTCTTAACATGGGTGCTTGGATTACCTGATCAAACAAGCAGGGTCTTAAAATGTGAATTATGTATGCTGCCTACCTAAGGTACGGATACTCCGTACAATACGAGGTACAAATCCATGTCAACCCTGTCCAGCCCGAAACAGGCACGGTCAACAACGGTAGCAGTTTATAGGTCCGATAAGTGATCTCCAAATTCTTAGACGTCGTCGGATGCAGGGGAATTATTAGAGGCTACCCGAGACGCGCTCCCGTCTCCCTTCGACACCATCATTACTTCGTAATTATCGCTAGAAAGGTTGAATAGGGGGCGCTGAGACCGGGGCGAGAGATAACGGCCGAGGCGATGACAGGAGATGGATGTGCTGTTTCTTCGACCGACCATCTTCCCGTATTGCTTGCATTGTCTTGGACTACGGAGTAAATACGAGTAATGCACGTTCTCCCTTGTACGTGTACGTGCTACCCGTGCTCGGAATGTATAACCCAAAGAAGAAAGAGCTGAAACAAACCATAGGTACAATTAATAGTGCAAAGCAAAATGTTTTGCCGGGTCCTCTGACAACATCAAGAACAATTCATCCCTACAAGGTGTTTACTTGGTCCCACTTGGTAATATAGCTACCGGTATGAGTAGCGGTATCCCGTATGTTCCCTCCCCGGAGAACCGGACAAGATCCGGGACTCAGATGGGTAATAATTACTCTCCATACAGTCAAGAACCAACAACACTAGACACTAGACAACCTGCACGGCCCAGCATGGAAAGGTGATCATCTGACTCGGGACTAGCAAAGGACCCCAGGCTTGTTTGTCTAGGATGAGCCAGTTTATTCGTACATTGTAGTAAGATGAGCGTTGGCTGTGGAATATGTTGGCTTGCTTGATCTGGACAGGCCGATGGAAAGAGTCGAACCAGATATCTGGGAATTGCAGCCGTACGAACGAGTTCGCACGAAGTACCTGAGTATGGAGATGTTAGTGCGTCACTGGGCATTAACACCGAAAGGCTGAACGAAGTCCCCCTTACTAATTTCTTTTCTTTCTCACTCTTTTCTTCTTATTGTTTTACTTTATTTTCTCCCCTCACCCCCTTTTTTTGAACCCCCACAATGACGCAAATCCCATAGCTGTTGTGAGGGCAGCGAGTGTTTGAACCTTGGTGTATAACGTAAGTTGCTCTGATTTCTGGTGCTACAGCATTTGCTCTAGAAGACGACCGACCACACCTCTCATGCCAGTCGTTTGAAGCCGCGCCTGGCCAAAAAGAAGTAGTGTGGAGAAGGGTCGGACTGGGTAGGAATTCTCGCCCAAAAGTCTTGACCCAGGCTGCTGGGAACTTAGCGGCCAGCCACATCGTCACGGATGGAAATCTGGCGAACTTAACCACCTCACGCCGTAGGGGTTCCCTGGACCGGTTCGTGCCTGGGAAGGGAAGGAATAGGGGCTTTATGGAGAGACCTCACGTTTAACTATCCAGACCTCACACGTGATATTTAGTGAATAGAGGCAGTGCTGGCTGTTCTGAGGAAGTGCTAAGGAAGTAGGGTCGTGGTAGTTGTTGTGATAGTTGTTGTGGTGGTTTAGTGCTGCAGTTCGTGTTTGCCCTTTAATCAACTCTCTACTCCTATACCAGTGTATTTCGGTAGGTACTTGAAGTGTAAGGTAAGGTACCTTACATACAAAATAGGTTGGTACTTGCGTTACTAATCATTCTTGGGAAGACCCACCGTTTTACGGGCAAAATACGTTGTAAGGTACCTAGGTAGTCATCTGTACGGGCGCCCCAGTAAGTAAGGCCTTGATGAAATGAGTAGCGGCATTCGCCGATTCAGCGCGGCTAGAGTCGTCTATTTCGCGCAATGTATTTCTTGTCCTTGGAAAAGGGCGGGCCTGAGGCAATTCACTTCGTACGGTACGATGTGGTGCAACCCCCCTTTCCTCCCCTCCTCGCCTTCGTCCTTTCCCCCCTTTCCGGCAGTGGGTCGAGTTCTGCTTGTTATGAGTTTTCTCTTCTTCCTTTTCTTGGGGACGGTGGAATTATCTCATGCTTATCGCAAGAGCTATTATGCCATACCATAGGACAGGGCGGTGTGCGCAATGCTTGACATCTGGAAATGTAACCCTTATGAGGGGAGGGGTCGTGCAATCCTCAGATGGCGCTTATTCTCGTGTGATGTGGGCAATGGGTAGTACCCATTTGCTCTCAAACATAGTCTCGTATAGTGATTTAATTGCAAAATTCGGATGCGATGGTGGATGTCTTGCAGCCTTAGCTTGGAGAATCACTGTGACACAAAAGGACACCAATATGCAATCGCGATGTACAAAATGGTTAGGGAGGACACTAACCTAAGGTACCTAGGCTCAGACATACCTTTAGGTACCTGTACATACACATGATACCTAATTATATGCACAAGCACTCCTGCATGCAACTTAATTGGCAAAATCATGGGACGGGACGGTATTTGCCGGTCTTTTCAACAACGTCTCTGGCCAGTAATCATTCGTACACTACTTCATAATGTTATGATCCATGGCGAAGGGAGCAAGACAGCATGAAGTTCAGGGGCAACATAACAGAATGGTGTCCTCAAATCATCTTACGAAGTACAGCCGACTTCTGACGAGAAGCTTAGAAGAGAATGAGAAGACGATGAAAAATTAGGATAAACAGGAGAGAGAGTTACCTACCTTACGCAGTAAAAGTGTATGTACAGATTAATAAAAAGAAATATGCATCGACAGGACGCATTGACAGGCATCTGTCGACAGATACAGTGCGGTACCTAATTCAGAATACAACGTGCCTACTTTATCTGCCTTACTTCGTGCCTACCTACCTAGGTAGTTAGAGATGCCTACCCATAATCTTCCGACAGAACGGTGCTCTAGAAATTACTGCATTAATGATCGACAGCGTATTTTAGTTGGGTGATGATGTCAAATCGCATAGAGCTGTATCCGTAATTCCGCGTTGGCAGGGGGGAAGAGAGAAAAGGGATGCCAGATCTGTTCGAAGGTTGAAGTAAAACCTCGGTCAGTACGAACCAGCAACATAAGAATTGCACTTCGTTGTATAAAACCACTGTTGAGGAACCTCGGCACCCGTACGAATTACGAATACAATTCCTTTTCAAAAGATCACCACAGGCAAGGTATCCTGCTGCTATTACTTAGTAGGACCTATGTATTCGTAAATCCAGGCGAAAAAGTAGGTATCCATGCCCGTACTTCGTGCGTACGGCACATAAAACAGTATAATTTCGTAGGGGTAAGACGTCCACGCGGTGATGGTCAGGTCGAGCCATGTGGTACTAAGTACTGGTACTTTCGCTGGTCACATCTCCTCGACTTTCCAGCAGACACAACCTGCTCCCGGACCACCTTTAGGTTCGTGGTACTATGCACTAAGGCGTCACTGCTAGCACGAAGATACTGTGCGTTGCAACTGCGTCAGTGGGGAATATGTAGGGTATGCTGAGTACCTAGGTAGGTACCTACACAGGGGGGTTCATTGGTGGCTTCTGGGTGCTGCCTCGCATGAGGGGGCCACCGCCGACCACCGCCCCCAATGGGATTACATACCTTACCTAGTACCTTCGTCGTTACTTGCACCGTTGCCCCCCTTTTCTCATTTTGACCCTGAATGACGGCCGCCTGGGTACAACGTACGTTGTATCCGCACCCTGTCAACATGAAGTCTTCTACGCCAAGAGCCCAAGAGCCCGTTCTGTCATCGATGATCCCGGCCCCCCATGGACTGTCACTCGCTCGGTTACCTCTGCGCTCTTTCCACAGGACGCCGCTCTCCTCACAGACCACCCGACACGCCCCCAACCCAATCGACCGCTGCGCTGCAATACTTCGTACTGTAATTACTAACCTCCCAATCCGCCTCTGTACTTCGTACACTCCCGAGTCAGCACACGGCCTGTATCCTGCCTCGATTCGACCTCGCTCATCCCTTTCTCCCCCCGATTCTCTGTTCTATTGTCAGTGAATCGGAACCCCCAAGTGTCGGAGAATATTTGTCGAGACGAAACAAACGTGCCGCGCATCGGCTGTCCTTGGCGAATGATCCTCAGCTTCGCCACGGCTTGCAATCAGCCGCCTTCGCGTTCCGCGCCACCGTAGATGGTTTCGGTTCTCTTCTGATTCTACGCTTTTGTCGCCTCTCCGACTTGCAGCTTCCTCTTCACACAGTCATAGCCACCAGACAGACAACCGACCGACCAAACCCACGCTCCTGCATGGCGCTGACCAGCGTACGTGATCCCTTCGAACCAACCCACATTTCGCTCCCACCGTTCCCTTCCGTTGCAGACCGCGGATCCTACGTGCCATGAGAGCTGTTGTGTCGATCGGGAGCCCGGAACACAGACCACATGTTTCGCTGCAACGTACATGACCACGACCTTAACCCAACGAACCCTTTCTCGCAAACCGCTTTTTACAACGTCATTGCATTAAGAGAGGATCGAAGCATCTTCCTTTAAACACGACGACGACATGCTGACTTTGCCTCCCCGTGCAAATTAGTCTTTGTAGCGAGCCGTGCCCGCTCAACATGGCTCTGAACCACACACGCGTATCGCGCACAGAGGCCACAGGCTCACCCACAAAAGCCTCACCAACCGCCACTGGTCTGAGCACTCTCGATCTTTCCCCTCAGCGCGATGCGGCCCGACCAAGCAACCATTCATTAAGTCCCCGTGCAAAGATACTACGAGATGCGAGATTCAAGAGGGGTTCACCACATAAAACCGTCGGTTCGGGTGGAAAGGAGGGACCTGATATGCCAGGAAGTGTCCGAGGACCCGTCAAGACTCGTATCCCCGCCAACACGGCGTCTGCGAAGCCCCTGCTTCCCGTTACGGAGCGACGTTCGCAAGAGGATAAGAACCTGACAGCGCGAACGAGGGGGAATGGAAGCTGTGAGAAGGCTGATATAACGCCCGACGGCGGTTCGGGGGGCCGCGATGGTCGACAGTTTACTGTTGCTAACGTAGGCAACAACGGACGGATATATTTGAGGTGAGGAAGTTGGTCCTTTTTTTTTTTGTCCTTCTCCTTCCTTCTGCTCAACTCGGGACACCTTCCCGTTATGACGACGAGCCTGCGTAACAAGCAAAAATCCAAATGAAGAGGGGGAAAAAAAGGTGGAGGGGACACGAACTTTTGCCAACGCAAACTTGAGACTGCCCTGATCGCAACGCTACTCAACTTTGAACTAGAATCTGACAGCTTTCAGACCCTCTGTTCGACCACCCCACCAGAGACCCCCGCAACCACATTTTGTCTTCCCCATGACACCTCCTGCAACAGCTCGTCTCGGCACCCTCGCCGAAATGAACTTGCAAAACGGACAGCTCGACGATTTCGCCAGCGGTATGTGGTCGCCCGCACCCTCGACACCTGCCACCATCCTGCCGCCGCCACGTTTCCCCGGTCATGGCAGGCGACCCACCGGCCATAGACGCGCCCTCTCTGATTCTACGACCCGTGAGGATCCGGACACCGGAGGTCTTAAAGTCGTCATCTCTAGGCCAGGCGAGGAACAAAGGCCAAAGACTATGGAGGATATGGATCCGCAGAAGGGCCCTCTCTTGGATGTTGAGATTCCGAGTTGGCGCATTGGTAACCCGCGGTTCACCTTGAGGGGAACGCCCGTCTTCAGAGGATCTAGCCATGCGCCCACCGAGGAGTTTCCCAGATCGAGCAACGTGTCGTTCTTGCGTTCGCGCAAGGGCGAGCTGACTCCTCATACTACCTCCCGGTCGTCCAAGAGGCCGAGCCCGATAACCGTTCCACAATTTCGGCTACCGTCTTTTGCTGCGACCAAGTCTCCTCCTGGCCGGTCGCCGCGACTCGCAGCCCCATACCGATCGACATATTTTTCCACGCATCTCGTCGTAGAGCCTGCCATGTTCGATGCGCTCACTTTCCAGCCGGCGTGCGATGACAAGACCATCGTTCGATATTCTCCTACGGGCGCTGTGACAGCCGCCACTCCGCCCCGTCTGGTAGCCGAGATCACCTCCCCGAGCTTCCTCGACTACGAGCTTATTTCGGATTTCTTCCTCACCTATCGATGTTTTCTGGAGCCGATGGGTCTTGTGAAGATGTTGATGGCGCGCCTGCGATGGGCGCTTGACCGAGACGATGAAGTGGGCTTGGTGGTCAGGGTGCGCACTTTCGTCGCCATCCGTCACTGGATCCTCAATTACTTTGTGGACGACCTTGTCACCGACTATGCTCTCAGGGTGTCCTTCTGTAACCTGCTCAATGATCTGGTTGACGAGCTGTCTCAGAATGCCGAGGCCCGGAAAGGGCAGCTCAAGATCTTGGCCGAACTCAAGAAATGTTGGAGACGAGTCTGTGCCCAGTTCTGGGATGGTCCCGAGTTCAACGTCTCTCAAGGTCCCGACGTCCCCATCGCACCCGGGGGCATTGTTGGCCATCGGAACCCCAGCCTTGACCCGTCGTTTTGGGAGAAACCCGACGTGCCTGTCCGCCTGTCCGCTCTATTTGCTCCCAGCCACCAGGTTTCCCAGCCAGAGCCAAATTTCCACGCGAGCGCTGGTAATTCGAATCAGGTAACTGACTCGAAAGTCCCCGGGCACCGGCCAACTACTCCGGAACGAGGCCGAATCGACGAGCTGGAGAGGCACCAAACCTCTCCCACGAGCATCGTGAGTGTGGATGTATTGTCCTGCTCCTTCCCTGGCAAGACATCGAGGGCGGAACCGTTAGGAACCGGCCACCCACTTGCTGCGCATCCTGTCCCTTCCAATTGCGTCCAAACGAACGCGCCAGCAGTAGCGACAACCCCCCGTGCTCTGACCGGAAAACGTGCCCGACCTAGCCCTAGCCATAAGAGAGCCGGTAGTCTAAGTGATTCCCTGAGGGAGAAGACGCACAAGAGCCCAGAGAGATCGGGCTCGAACACGGAAACGGAACACGTTGTGTCATTTCCCTTTCCCGGCAGCCTGGTCAGGGGCAATCTGTTGCCTCCCGGGCAACCGTTTGTCGAGATCATTCCTCTTGGCAAGGGTGGCAGACACAGACAACGGCAGACCACAGTCTTTGAAGCACGTACGGAGCACGCCGAGAAATGCACGGGCTCGGCCATGTCTGGCCAAGGGATGAGGAAATTGATCGGCAGCGTCCGGAGAGCATTGAGCACCAAAGGCCAAGGAGTATCCCCGACCCAAGGAAGCTTCATCAACATCATCAACATGCCCGCCCTCGGTCCTCAGGGTGCCACGACGAACCGTCTCCCCGGAACCGCCGTTGTGCCGCAAGCTCGTCCTCGTCAGACTGACGTTTGTCCGCCGCTTCGCATCGACCTCCTTGGCGCTCAAATCGCCGAGGATTTTAAGAAGGCCATCCGAGAGGATGTAGCTGCCGAGTCCGAGAGACGAGACTCGCAACTCGACAATCTCCCCGGCGGCTTGCCCTTGCACGGTGCTATCCCTGAAGGCGCATTCGACCTCACGGAGGCACGTATGGAGGCCCATATAAACGCACATACGAACTCACCTCTTTCGAGTCCGAAGAAAGACGTTCAGACGAGGCCTATGAGCGACACTGGTATCACGGCGGGGAGCAAGTCCATTGTTATTGTCGATGACACCTTTCCGCCTGGGCTCCCCTATCCGCTCCCCGTCATACCAAGCAGCTCCCTGTACGGGGCTCACAGCTCATCGATCCCGCACGCAACGGGCGACGTGAGCGACGGCATGGTGCCACCCAGTAATGCAGATCCCACCCCACCAAACACGCCTCCCGATCACTCGGAAGACACCCCGCAGCGACTGCATCCCGTTCCGGCCCAACGCGCGGTTCGCCGCTCCTTATCATCCGATAACCTTCCTCCGTTCGTCCCTGATCTGGCCACCCTGGGGCATGGCTATAACCCTCGTACTTCTGAAGATGGTCACTGGCCGTTGACCAGCATACCATCGCAGCCGTCGACGGGCCCCGTAAGTCAAAGCCAGAACCGGCATCCCCTGTCAAGCTTTGGTGCGGGCTACCATAGACGGCAGAGGTCTGGCAGGACGGAGCTGTCCCTCAACTCGATTTTACATCGACGGGTCGCCTCTATCCGTACCGGCGTCACTCGGCAATCCACCATCAGGAGCTTCGATGCGGGTACCTACTCCGCGACCTCGGCCGCTGATTTTGACGAGGTCCTTGACGACCACGGGGACGCCGTTCCGCAGCCTCTTCGGATATTGCGGCGCAGACCTGGAGGCGACCTACGGGCTGCTACCAACGTCGGAGAGCTTGATGCCCCAGCCCTGTCTAGGTCACGGTCGGCAGGGTCGTTGACGACGTATTCGGAATCGTTGCGAAGTTCATATTTGCAGAGCCACAACCATGACTCGAGCGGATTCGTCGACGTGGCTTCCAGCGGGATCTCGCCAGATCATGGCGGGACATTCTCGCTCGGTGCGTTGACTGAGCAGCCCGGCAAGCGGAAGGTATCATTAATCAGCACGCACTCGTCCAAGCCGGTTATGCCTCCGTCGTTCGAGGCCGAAGCGCAGAAGCTTGCCCAAATTCCAGACGACGATGATGACGGGGGTGTTGAATCCGCACTAGCTAAGCTGGAAGGGAAGTACGAGAAGAAGACTTTCAAGCTCTCCATAGTGCCCTCCAACCCACCCGAAGCCTGGCCGGAAGAGTTGGTTCCTGACGATGAAGATGAGGGATCTGAAGCCGAGAGTGGGGTGAAGGAACAGCATCGTCATCTCCATGTTGGCGACGGAGACGACACGGTCATCCACCACCACCACCACCATAATCGCCGTCCTGATGAGCACGAAGAACGCCACAATGGTACGCTGTCCCTCGCCAACACTGACGCTCTCCATGTCCCGCGAGCACGGCCACATACGGAAGCACGCTCGTTCTTGTCAGATAACTCGGGCGTCTCCTACTCGTCCATTCCTCTTCTAGAACGGGGCTTCACCGACGACGGACGGAGTAAAACGGCAACGGTCGAATGGCGGGATAAGTCTGTCTTGTTCGGATCTGAAGACCTTTCACCCGCCCCAACACCCCGCCCCTCTCTACCCATCGACTCTCAACATCCTTCGTACGAATTCGTCCTGAAGACGAGGAGCATGGAGAAGGCGGCTCCGGACCATGATTACCAACCCCCACTAAGCGCAACTCAACAGTCCTCCTTCTTGGAAGACGATAGTGGGGATGACGGCACCGACTTGTCTTCCGAGTTGTCCGTGGATGCGTACGATACAGAGGATGAAGGCGCAGGTTACGTATTTGCTCCGTCTGCTGGGAGCCCGGTGGCGCGGAAACTCCCATCTCGCCCACTGGGCGAAACTCATGATTTTACTAGTCAAAGTAGGCCGCCTTCGCCTCCCATCACACTCATCCAAGCTCTTCAAATGTCACCCTCTACTGCGAACGTTCCTCAGCTCTATGATCATCAAATCCAGGTTCGGCAGCCGCTCACCCTTACCCCTGACACTACACCTACGGCGCTCCAGCACCCCAAGGAGTCCAGCAACGCGAGGCCCGAAGCGCAAGACGGCCATGGCCATGCTCAGATGGGCGACGGGGAGCGGTCAAAGAAGTACTCGGTTCACCTGCCTTTCATCCTCGCCTTCGAGTCGGAAGTGCTTGCAGAGCAGTTCACTCTCATTGAAAAAGATGCGTTAAACGAGATCGACTGGAGGGAACTGATTGAGATGAACTGGAAGAACGCAGCAAGTAACGATTCACGGTCTTGGGTCGACTTCTTGCGCAACACCGACGCGCATGGTGTCGAGGTTGTGATCGCCCGGTTCAATATCATGGTCAAATGGGCATGCAGCGAGATCGTCCTCACTCAGAACCTAGAGGAGCGTGCCGGATGCATCATCAAGTTCATCCACGTCGCGGCTCACTGTCGGCGACACCGCAACTTTGCGACGATGAGTCAGATAACGATTGCGCTGACGAGCCAGGAGATCGCTCGCCTGACCAAGACTTGGGAGATGGTGCCGACGCACGACCTCAAGACTCTGAGCGAGCTGGAGACCCTCGTGTCACCGATGCGCAACTTCTACAACCTCCGCGCCGAGATGGAGGGTGGTTCAGACTTGGGCTGTATCCCCTTCGTGGGCATCTATACCCATGATCTCCTTTTCAATGCCCAACGTCCGTCGGAGATTGCCAGCTCTCCGACTACGGCTCCCCTCGTCAACTTTGAGCGGTGCCGTTACGCGGCCTGTATTGTCAAGACGCTCCTCCGGTTGCTGGAGGCTAGCACCCTGTATCAGTTCCAACCTGTCGAGGGCATCACGGAGCGGTGTCTTTGGATGAGCGCCTTGTCTGATGACGAGATCAGGAGTCGTTCCGAGAGTCTGGAATGAAAGCCCGGTCAGCGCGTTTCCAATGACGAAGGTGTGTTTTCAAACTGCACCGCTCGTTTCATTTCGCCCTCCTCGCCATTCTCTCCGTTGGCCAGACGAAGATCAGACCAGGCCTGGCTAAGGTACCTTGCATACTCAATTTCGACCGACTACAGAGATACCCACCCCCCTATTTTGTACATTATGCTGAGGTGGACCGCCATTTCGCCTACACCCGACCCTTGTACACCGTCGTACGTTTCCTGATCAACTGAACAAAGTGTCGGGTCCGACACACTGCAGACATATTCACGGCCTCGGACACCAGCCACGAGTTTTATTGCAAAACCGTGGAAGATGATACAGCCGCTTGGCATCAAACGAGTCACGACTCTCATACATCATACCATCTGACGGTCTTTTGAGAAAGTCTCGCCCCGTCAGCCATGTCGATGTCGTTTATTTTATATTTTACATAACGTACTCCTATAATCGGCGTTACTTGTCTCGATGAAAGGAAGTTAACACTACTGGCACTTGTCCTTCATCTTGTCTCGGGGTTTTGGGGGGGATGGATGCATGGACTTCTCTATCCGAGTAAGATACCCATGCCGTTACTACAATTTTTTTATCCTTTTCTTCTCTTTTTGCTCTTCTTTACATTATCCCTTTTGTCAAGCGAGCGAATGGCTTTCGTGATCATTTCCTTCCCAGTTTCAGGGCGGCAGGGGAGGTAAGGGGGACAAGGGGGACAATGAGAAGGTCTAGTCCCAGGAGGCGACAGGAGGCGAGGCCGGGATAGGAATAAGACGAGAAGAGGCGGACGTGGAATACGATCGATACCCATACCCATGTTGTTATTGCATGTTTAGAAGTAGAGAAGAAGAATAAGACGCAACAACTACCGTCCATCCTATGTTCCTTGCCTTTCCTAGTGGTGTTGCGCAATACATCAGTCAGTGCTCTTTGCACCTGAGATGATTCCGCCTTGGGGATATGGAAGGGTAGAGACAGTCTCTCATTCCATCGCGACATGTTAGGGCAGCAGATCAATAAGGACAAAAACCGAGAGAGAGAGTTGTCATGGCAGGGTGCTGTGTCTTTGCAAGTTCCCAAGGGCCATTGGACAATCACAGTCAAAGAGGCTCGGCGTCGCGAAAATCAAATCGTAAGACAAGAAGCTGAGATTCCCCGAGGGTGGGATAACGGTTAAGTCCACCCCTTTGGACACACAGGGCTTTCCCTCTCCCCGGCTGCTTGGTGCATGGACGCCAGACTTATATCTGAAAAAGAACAAATCTACCGACATCACCGAAAAAAAACCAGTTGTGAGTATCTTTCCCTCATTAGTGCGCCCAAGTTTACCCTAGGAGAACCTTCCACCTTTTTTGTTTCCCCCCTTCTTCACAAGAAGGCCATGCCTTTGCTGGCATAGCGAACAGATATGACGATAGACTTCCAAGTCGAGTGCGTTGCGATGAACGAGGCAATGATGGTAACGAAACAACCGTCGTTTGTTCGTCGTGTTGTCGTCTACCAGGCAGTCTCCTCAAAACTCCCCGCTTCGAGAACGGTGGTAGCGGGTTCGCCAACGGACTGAGCACCAGCACCCTACCACTGGCCGCCCTCCTTGGTGGCCTCACCGCCCCACTCGCCACCGGTGGCAGGAGCGGCCGCGGCAGCGGGCGCGGCGCTGCTGGCAGCCCACTCATCGCCAGTGCCATCCCAGTTGCCGCCGGCACCAGTGAAGCCAGCGGGAGCGGCGTTCCACTCATCGCCGCCGGCAGCGGGGAAGCCGGACTCGATGGCGACGACACCCTCTTCCTCGACGCCGGGGAGCTTCTCCTCCTCGACCTTGTCCTCGGCCTCGGCCTCGGGGTCGCGGTCTGTGTGGAAATGAGGTTAGCCTTATACATAACACGCTCCCTTGTTTGCCATCCGAAGCGGGGGGTTTTTTTTTGGAGGGCCAAGTCGAATGCTGAGAGAGGGTGGTGAAAGAGAGAGAGAGAGAAAAGAAGAACATACAGAAGTACAGATCAGTCATGACGTCCCAAGGAGTGTCACGGCTGAAGATGGTGCCACGGAGGCGGAGGACCTCGCGGGCAAGCATCCACCAGACGAGACCGATGGCATGGCGACCCTTGTTGTTGGTGGGGATGGCAACGTCGACAAACTCGGTGGGCGAGTCGGTGTCGCAGAGAGCAATGACGGGGATGTTGACGTAGCTGGCCTCGAGGATGGACTGGGCATCGGTGCGGGGGTCGGTGACGATGATGAGGCGAGGCTCCTTGAACGAGCGGGTAATGTAGTTGGTGAACGAACCGGGGGTGAAGCGACCGGCGATGGCGACGGCACCAGTGTGCGCGGCGAACTTGAGGACGGCACGCTGGCCGTAGGGACGGGCGGAGATGACGCAAATGTCGGCGGGGTTGTCGACGGCGGCGATAATGCGAGCGGCGAGAACAATCTTCTCCCTGGTGGGGGGTAATCAGCGAATGCTCTCCTTCACTTATTTTTTGAAGCCGTTTCTTGGCGGCTCGTCGATGCAAAGGAGCTGGGGCTGATTCCAACCGGAAAACACATACCAGGTCTTTCCGACGTTGATGATGTTCACACCATCAGCGCGAGTCTTCCAGAGGTAAGGCTCCATGTGAAGCTGGAGGTTCTTGCTGCCCAGGTGGCATTGAGCTGCAAGCAGCATCTCAATGTCCTGGGAGGTGGCATTGAAGATGGCGGGGAGGTTAGAGGGCGCCATTTTGAGTGCAGTGTGCTTTCTTCCTCGAGGATTAAGGGGTTTGGGAGGAGGGCAGATTGAGAGAAGAAAGTTGGACTGCCGCGGCGCAAAGAGTTCGTATAGTCGTCGAGGTGGTGGGAAAAGTTCGCGAGTAGCTTCGAAATTCCCAAAATGTGTGTGCCCTGATTGCACTAATGCGGGTTTAGGACTAGTGCCGAAGGATACGTACCTTTCCTGAGACTCGCCCCACCAAGTCACCTGACTATTGACGCTAGTCTACATTCGAGGTAGCGAGTTTCTGCGCTTCTCACTTGCAACGCCTGGGAGCGTCCCATCTGGAAATTTTATGTATGGGTCCTGTTGCCAATCGATGGATCGTGGTGCATGGTGTTCGCCATTTGAGAGGTTCATCTTGACGCCATGCCACCAAGAATACAATCCCTACAGAGGCTAAGCTCCTTCAGCTGTAAGATACTTGTCCGACAGTTTTGTGCTCTGTGTACTTAAAAACAAGACTGGTCACTAATGTTCCATCTCTCACTCCTCAGTATGCCTCCGGCCAGCCGCGAAACCAGCGACTCCGAATTTCCTCCCCATCGTTCAGACAGCGAATATCTCTGCAAAAGAGGCGAAGAGACGACAACGTCTCGACCCTTATCGATGGCAGCAAGCCCAGCAGCGTAAGGCTGTTAATGTGAAGCGGCAAGAGGAGCTCAAGGCAGAACGCGACACGAAATGGGGCGATCCCGTCCACGGCATTCCCACCCCCTTCGTCGAGTCGTTTGACTCGGCCGGCCAGGCTACATTGTCTACGCCTGAGAAGGACGCAGACGGCAATCCCATAACGGAACCTTATCCCCTACCGACCTCGCCGCATATCCTGAACAACCTCCTGACACGCGAGGAGCTCGACAGCGCAATCCAGCACGCCTACGTTCTGTCCAAGCCCGTGAAGAGCGAAATCCGCGACCTCGTGGACCCGGAAGCGGAACGGCAGGCGGAGAAGGAGCACGAAGAGAAGCACAAGCGGGCTGTCGAGGCTATGAACCGGATCGTCTCCATGGATAATGCCAACTCCAAGATGCGACGACACGCCAACGTTAGGCGGTGCATCGAGACCTTCGGCCGTCATAACACGGACAAGACACTGAAGCCGAGGCCCGCTTCGATCGACACCAACCCATATCCCATGCCTGAGCGCTGTGGGCCCGATACGGGCAGTTCCGAGGTCCAAATCGCTATCCTGACAGTAAAGGCCAGGAAGCTGGCGCAGGAGCTGGGCCAGAACCGAGGCTACAAGGACAAGCACAACAAGAGGAACCTCCGCGTCCTCCTGCACAAGAGGCAGCGGCTGTTGAGGTATATGGAGAGGAAGGAAAGGGGTAGCGAGAGGTGGACTCATATGCTGGAGACATTGGGTTTGACCCCTGCGACCTGGAAGAAGCAAATATCGTTGTAAGATTGGAAAGAGCCTGTTTTAACTTGTAGACTCCACATTATTCAATATGTACAATACGCCTTCATGCTGCTGCTGCTGCTGCTGCTGCTGCTGAGCAGACACAATGGCCCCATCTCACAAGTTCATTAACAACCCGAGCTGCTAGTCCGTCTTCTTTGCGCCGCAATCACCCTTCCAAGGGGGTGGAATTAAGGAAATCTCTGTGGTGGTGGTCATGTCGTATTCTACAGGTAGGGCATCAGGAGGGGAAAATGGGGGCGCTTTTTTTTAGAACACGCTGATGTAGTTCCCAATCCGATCCTTCTGATTTTGGGCGATGCATTCAGCGATCCAGGTAATGTTGCGAATTTCCTAAAGACACTGTTAGACCGGAAGATTGTACTGGACATTGGCTCGATATCGGCGTCTTACCTGTTCTCGAAGCCTCACCCAAGCATAGACGATGCCGAAGGTGAACTGTCTTGTGAAGGCTTGCTTGGAGATCTGCATCTCCTTCTGATAGAACATGTCTTCCAAGCTCCTGCTCTCGGATGCGGCACCTCCGCCCATGTTGCCGGGTCCTGAAAGACCGCCGCCGAGGCCAGCCGCGTCGAAGAAGTTTTTGTAGTCGGTGACGCCATCGACAGCCAAACGCACCCCTTCAAAGTCATCCGCCCTCGAGAGCATCAGGGTGCCCTCGGGATACAGTTTGCCGAAGTTGGGGTAGAGCCTCTTGCGGTCCGCCTTGCTCAGTTCAGTCCCAAAGGAGTTGAGAGTAATATTAATAGCGCGGCGATCCGCCTCGAATTCAAGAAGCTCGGACATGACTTCAGAAGTGGGTGTGCCGGCCATTTCCGGGTGCGTGTTGACGAACTGGTAAAAATCCTCCAGATAGTTCTTGTACAGCGTGTTGCGAATGATTTCGATGTTCAGCTCGTCAAGGTCTTGATGGCTGAGACTGCCTTTGAAATACGGGGCTAGCGGGGTCTCGATGAGGACGCTGTTGTACAGCTCTTCAATGTTCGTCGCCACGCAGAGGACCGGCATCGCCTCGAACCATCCTAGAGGGTGGCACCGCTCTAGAAGCTCCCGGGTGTCGCGCTCGTGAAGGGTACCCGTGATGAGCAGGGCAATGTTGTCAATCATGTAGCCGTAGGTAACGTAGTCCATGAATGTCGCAAGCGTGCCCACAGCGTTGGCTCGTACATAGCGGAACTCGGACACTAGCTTATCGGTCGTTTTCGCCGCAAGAGTCGCAGTCGAGGGGTTTGGAGGAAGGCTACTTAGAAAATCGCCATAGGCAGGGCCGAGTTGAAGCTTGAGGTCTAGAAGCCACAAGTCAGTCAGAAGAGGTCGACCAGGAGGAGCTTGGGCTAGACAAACCATCGATCGTTTCGCATTGTGTTAAGTTGCTGTAGTTTGCACCTGTCAAGAGACCATTTCGATATCCTCTAACGATGCCTTCGACGTAGCTGTACCGATGTTAGCTGGGGGGAGGAGGGACATGTTCTCTGGGGAAGACCACGTTTACCCGTTGTTGACATTGAAGAGGAGACCCTCCATTGCAAAGTGATCAAATATAAGCAAGCAAGAGGGAAGAATGGCTTATTGTCAGAATGAGCGAGGTCCAAGTGTGAAGCTCCCCTCAAGACAATGTAATGTTTAAGGTCTTCTGATAGAAGTCCAGCCGCAAGCTTGTGTTGGGGTTCTTCTGTCATGCACCAAGTCCACTTCCCCAAGCATGGACCGGCCGATAGTCAACCTTCGGGTGGATGGTTAGTCCGGAGCCGGCTCTGCAACCTCTGAAGGAGCTGAAGAGCCCACACAATTCTGCGAATCCACCTTTCACCCACACATGGTGCCAATTGGAAGTGGGTCCTTACAGGTCGCCAATTGCAAAACAGAAAAAAAATTGGCAGAGCTCTGGTCTAAAAACTTTCCAACCACCAAAATCCGAGAACCAGCAATCTTCAGTTGACACTTCTCGGAGGCCAATACGGCAAGCAGCACAAACTCTCCGGTTCTTATAGTCCTGAACAGGACCTGGGATAACAATGTCTCTATTTGTGTTGGCGGAGACGCCAGCAGGGTACGCTTCTCTGTTCCGCAACTGCAAACGAAGACAGCTCAGCACTAACCATCTCTTAGCTACGGCCTCTTCAAGGCGGCCGACAAGAAGCTGCTCAAGCGTGATGAGCTAACATCTGGTCCTACCTCTTCGGAGAAGATCAACGAAATGTAAGTGTTACAATTCATGTTCTCTGTGTCACCGCGTCCGGATGAAAACTCCAGGTGAAAGGACTGGTGTTTTGCTTTTTGTTTTCCAACCCACTGACAAAATTGCAGGCTCAAGTTGAAGAAGTTCGCCAAGTTCGACAGCTCGGCCGTTGCCGTCGAGGAAGCCAGTGGATTGAAAGAGGGCAAGGTCCCTCCCATCCTCGCGACCCTGCTCCAAGAGATGAAGGACGAGAAGAAGGCATCTTTGATCGTGGCTGATCTGAAGCTCGGAAACGCTATTGGAAAGCTTCCCGACCTCGATATCAAGGCTGTCTGTGACGCCGCGACCATGGACCTCTTTCGTGCCGTTCGGGAAAATCTGTCTTCTCTGATTCCGGGTCTCGAAGAGGAAACCATCGGCCGTATGGCTCTTGGTCTGTCGCACTCCATTTCGCGCCACAAACTCAAGTTCTCTGCCGACAAGGTCGATGCCATGGTCATCCAAGCCATCAAGCTGCTCGATGATCTTGACAAGGAGCTGAACGTCTACGCCATGCGCACGAAGGAGTGGTACGGCTGGCACTTCCCCGAGCTGGCCAAGATTCTCAATGACAATCTCGCCTACGCTCGCCTGGTCCTCGCTGCCGGTATGCGGGAGAATATCGCCGAGTGTGATCTTAGCGAGATCTTGCCTGAAGAATTGGAGGCCGCGGTGAAGACAGCTGCTGAGATCAGCATGGGCACGGAGATCACTCAGGAGGATCTCGACAACATTCAACTCCTGGCCCGTCAGGTCATCACCTACTCGGATTATCGGACCCAACTGTCGTCCTACCTGGAAACGCGTATGCGTGCGCTTGCACCCAATCTGACAAGTCTGGTCGGTACGCTGGTTGGAGCGCGTCTGATTGCGCACTCTGGTTCCATCCTCAATCTTGCGAAATCGCCCGGTTCCACCATTCAGATCCTTGGTGCTGAGAAGGCACTGTTCCGCGCCCTGAAGACGAAGCATGATACGCCAAAGTACGGTATCATCTACCACTCTTCGCTTGTCGGTCAGGCGACCGGAAAAAACAAGGGCAAGATCGCTCGTTCTCTGGCTGCCAAGACTGCTCTGGGCTTGCGAGTTGACGCTCTGCACGAGTTTGAGGATGGTGCCGACGAGGAGGAGAGGGGTATGCTCGGCCTCACCAGCCGTATCAAGCTGGAGAACCTTCTGCGCAAACTTGAAGGCAAGCCTCTGCTTCCCAGGGGTGCCAACATCGCACCCGATGGCTCGCTCACTGCACCGGCCCAGTTCACTTTGAACGAAGTTCGAAAGTACAATGCCGACGCGGATGGTATCGCCGACGCGTCCGAGGTCAACGGCAAGTCGAAGAAGGACAAGAAGGAGAAGAAGAAGGACAAGAAGCCCCTGATTCAAGAAGTCGAAATGGTGGACGCCGACGGCGCTGAGGCCGACTCGGATGAGGACATGGCTGACGGCGGTGAAAATGGCGCCCCCCCGAGATCCCCAACCATCTCCTCCGTATCAGACGACACCGATGGCGAACGTCCCACAGACAAGGCTGCCCGCAAGGCACAGAAGGCCCGGCGCAAGGAAAGGGAGGCGAGGCGGCAGAAGAAGGCCGAACAAGACGAGAAGCGCGCCGCAGCAGCTGCCGCGGCAGCCGCTGAGAACGCCTCCAAGAAGGCCGAGGCTACCCCTTCGAAGAAGGCTGCGGCCACACCTTCCAAGCTCACCGAGGATGATTACGAGCGGCTGGCGGCGGCGGCCGGCGTCAGTGTCACCAAGTTCAAGAGGAAGTTTGAGCGTGGTGACGTCGAACTTAACTCCGATGGCTCGCCTGTCGTCCACAGCAAGAAGGAGCTCAAGAAGCTGCGTAAAGCCGAAGCCAGCGGGGACACACCCAGCAAGGCCGCTGCCACTGACGGTGGCAAGAAGAAGAGGAAACTCGAGGACGGGGAAGACGAGACGCCCAAGAAGGAAAAGAAGTCCAAGAAGAAGCGCCAGTCCTTGGATGCTTAACTGGAAAGCCTGGTTCATGTTTCGTCCTCTCTGTATGATACCTCGATGGGTTTAAAACGTATTTGGCCGGCGTTGGGCGGATTGGTGGACGGTTTTTGGTTCAGGGCATGTGTTAACCCAGTACTGCCATTTCAGAGCATTTTGCTTTGTAGTTTGTTGAAAACCCTCGTGTTTATGTTGTTGCCATAATCAACTCGGATATGTTACGACCTTCGCAACTAAGTACGTAAAAGAAGTCGATCTTAAATGAGACGACGCATTCTATGGGAGGACCTCGAAGACTAGTGGTAGTAGTGTGGTGGTGGGGTGGTTTTGGGACTGACTCGAAATTATAGTTGACCCGACCCGACTGTACGTACCGTACTCCGTACATTTTATGCCAACACAACATCGCGTTCCTACCTACCTACCTTACCTACCTTAGGTACCTTACTTAGGTAGCAAGAGGACGTCTTCAATACAACACCGTCTAGCAATTCAAAGAACCAAAAGGCCACGGGCAACTCGAAGGCATGGAAGGCACGCTTCGAGGCCCGAGACGGGCGCGTCGGCTGGGCCAAGAATCGTCAACAAGAATACCAGCCCCAATGCATACACCAGAAGGGAACCACATTCACACTCCAGAAGGTCCTCACCTGGATACAAGTCCAAATGACCATGCTGACCTTCTGCCAACAATGCACCGTAATGTCAGGCATGCGTCGTTGGCCTCACCGGCCACCCATCACCAAGGTCAGTCGGCTTTCTCTTCTTCTTCTTCTTCTTCTTCTTCTTCTTCTTCTTCTTCTTCTTCTTCTTCTTCTACATATGTACATTCTTTTGTCCAACTCGA
Organism: Sodiomyces alkalinus F11; assembly: GCF_003711515.1. NCBI lineage: Eukaryota > Fungi > Ascomycota > Sordariomycetes > Glomerellales > Plectosphaerellaceae > Sodiomyces > Sodiomyces alkalinus. The sequence continues at coordinate 2,363,463 of NW_021167079.1, read as the reverse complement.
CCTCATATGATGGAGTTCTTGGACCTCGTAATTCATCTGCTGCGTCTCGACCTTGGGTTCATCCTGTCTCCCAAAATCCATCGAGGTTGAACTGCACATGTCTCTAAACCCCTCCAAACACCCAGGCCTCCTTTTCTTCTCACTTGGAGCATCATTCAATACTTGTATCTGTTATTTATAGAAGCATCAAGAGCGCTCGGTCTCACACCTCCTGAAGCACCAAGCATCCATAGCTGCATGATAATCATAACTCTTTGAGTTCCTGACAGTGCCTGAGAGGCCACACTCTTTTAAGGGACTGAAAGATTCTTTTTGCCTTACTGCCTGGTTATAGTACATGGAGGAGGAGCTTTCTTCTTGCTTGTTCGAAGTATACTTAAGATCAAGGGTCCATTTCCACCCCCCGCCCCCGGTGACACAGCACTATGAGACCCGGCTCACATCGTGAACACGCAGTGGTATAGGCTGCTACCAAGCGGAACGGACCTCAAGGGATATTAATCACATTTATCATTGCCTCCACTGACTTTATTCCGCTTTCCAGGTTCAATACGGCAATTCTCACCAGCCCACTTCCCCCAAGTACCTCATGCTTCCTTTGCGACACCTGACCTAGGGAACGGCACGAATATTTCTCCCGCACCTCCAACCCCAGCTGTTTCTTATCAGACCATGGAGGAGGATGACTACACAAGTGTCGACGATATGGAAGAACAACTAAACCACCACAGTACCGAAATGATAGACGAGCAGGTCGAGGACCGGCTCGAAGAGGATGAAGAGGAGGAGCAGGACGTCGACTTGGCTTTGCCAGCTGACCTCAGCGCCTTGGGCCTAAAGGAAATATCGAATCTCGGAAAGTTCACTGTCAGTAGTCACAAGCCTGGCAATGGCGTGGAAGAATTGCGAAGCGACGACACGGATGCTTACTGGCAGTATGGCCTACTACCCACTCCCTAAAGTGCGCATGCCGGACTACAAAGCTGACCTCAACTCACGTTAGATCCGATGGGCCGCAGCCTCACAAGCTAACCGTCTATTTCATCAAGCGTGTGGGCATCCGCGACATTCGCTTCTTCGTGGACTACCAGAGCGACGAGTCGTACACGCCTACCCGGATTGTCTTCAAAGCGGGAACCAGCGAGAACAACCTCCTCGAGTTCGCCATGATGGAGCTTTCCGCCCCGTCGGGTTGGCAGCAGGTCCCCGTCGTAGGTGCCGGGGGCGGGCCGGACGGGAATACGCTGGTGTGCTACGTGTTCCAGATGCAGATCCTCGAGAACCACCAGAACGGGAAAGACACGCATTTGCGCGGCATCAAAATCTACGCTGCCGATGGCGACTCTCGCGGTGCCCGGGGCATGCCGGGCGCGGAAACGGAGAGCAGCAACCCGATGGCAGAGATAATCGAGCTGATCGACAACCCGACGCGACGCCGTGACGAGGATGAATGGGTGGATGAGGATTCGGAGATGCGGCTTGAGCGCATTGACCGACGTTTGCGAGCGCAGCAGTGGGAGGCCCTCGAGCGAGAGGTTGGCGAGCCGGACTTTATGAAGGAGCCTGAACTTCGATAAAATAGACAATCCTTACGGCGATGGCATGGTCCTTGGTGTGGATGGTCCTAGGTAGCGATATTTGAGACGATACTATGCTATGATGCCATGGATCCTCTATTGGGTATTAAGCGGTCAAATGATAACCCACGAGTAATATTAGAGCGAGTCGGAGAAACAGTGCAGGCGGATAACATACACTTGCATGGCAGCTTAGGTTTTCCTATCGGACATTGTATTTATACATATCTACGCTTTCCCGTCGATGTTGAAGAGCCGTGATATCCTTCACGCTGGTCCCAACACACGCGTAGGCGATGAACTCTTGTTTCACGTAGCGCATTCCCATATCTGTATGCATTTCTCCTATGATCACCTCATATAGGGGCAGCATTGGGATACTCTTGAGGGCCTCTCCTAAAGGGAGGGTTTGCCTAGTTGGGTGGACCTGTCGAGCGGCCAAGACTTCTAGCACTGCACATAAGACGAGAGTGGGAGTATGTGTGGGATATTGAGTGTATAATTATGTCAAGACCATGGCACTGTAGGTATCCCGTCGAGCTGTCTGCCTCCCGACACGTTTTGCTCTATACATTCATTCCCCAATTCGAAAGCTGGGAAGCAGGCAAGCAGAAAGAATCCCCTGTGTGTTATCTACTATACCGCCCATCCCTTCTCGAGGACTCCAGCATAAGACGTCGTGATATCAGCGGACCGTTTGGCCCAATATGTCGCCGGCCCTGCTTCCATCTTCTAGGAGCGAATGCTAGACCGGTAGGACCGTTGAAGCTGGCGTCGAGGGATGGACAATAGCTTGGATGATGACATAAGCAAACTAGGCACTCCGTAGCCGTATTCGTAACCATCACCCAGGTACCTTCATGCTCCGTCAACCTCAACTCATCAACTACCTTACACAGAAACGATACCCTTCGGAACGCCACAATTATCAAGCTCTTGACGTCTTCGAAAGCCCCGAATACAATCTTTACATCATGGCGAGCACCGCGCCCGAATCGCAACCCAACACAGCAGATGCCAACACCAACCCCGAAGAAGCGCCCCAGGCACCGACCCAGAATGGCGATACCGAAATGCCACCAGAGGCGATCGCGCCCGGCCCAGAACCCAAGTTGCCCACCCGCAAGGATATGTCGTTGCGCGAGTTTCTCACAAAGATGGACGATTATGCCCCTATTGTGAGCTGATGACTTTCCCTTCCTTCCCCGCCGACGGGGTTTTGGCTGACCCGTCTCCAACAACAAGATCCCCGACGCCGTCACGAATTACTACATGACCAAGGCAGGCCTCCCTCCGCCACCGCAGACAGACCCGCGTCTCGCGCGCCTCCTGGCTCTCGCGACGCAAAAATTCATCGCCGACATCGCCGCCGACGCCTACCAGTACTCGCGCATCCGCGCATCCAACACCAACGCGAACAATCCCATGGGCAGCCTCGGCGCTGCGGCCGGCTTCCCGATCCCCGGCCAGCCTACAGGCCCCGCTGGCGCTGCCGCCACCAAAGACCAGGGCCGGGGTGGTCCGTTGGGCATCCAGCGACCGGGCTACGGCGGCGGCGGACAAGGTGGAAGCCAGAACCGGACAGTGCTGACGATGGAGGACCTAGGCATGGCGGTTGGAGAGTACGGCGTGAATGTCAAACGGAGCGAGTTCTACCGGTGAAACGATTGGTGGTGGGATGACATTTGATTAACGGAACGGCTGGGCTTTTCTTGCGGATCGTGGGTAACATCTTCTACGGCGTTGGAGGGCTACATTTCGAGATCGGAACTAGGCGTTAACGGAAAGTCCTTCCGGTTGACGTTTATTATGGTATAGGGCGGAACGGGAGATCGGAATGGGTGCTCTGGGTCACGGGCATCTAGAATGAGAACGCCTGATGTTCGAAGGGGCAAAACATGTGAAATAAGAACGGAGCTAGCCTTTTAATATGATACACATTAGTAGCATTGTACAACATGCCGAGCTGGCCTGATTTTTCGCATATACCCATGGACGCCATTGTAGTGTATGTGTAAACTCCCCCAAGTGATTTAGGCCCTCGACCAGATGAAAGGCTTCCTCGTCCTGACCTGTTATTAGTATAATCGCCGAGTTTCGAATCGGGCAAGGAAAGTAAAAAAAAAAAAGAAAGAAGGACCATACGGTGAGAACTCGCCGAGTTTATGGCCGACCATCTCTTCGGTGATGGTTACTTCATGGTAGTCTTTGCCGTTGTAGACATGGAACCTGAGGCCGACGAAGTTGGGCAGGATGGTTGCTGAACGGGCCTGCGTCCTAATGGGGGGGGTTCGCTTTCCGGGTTGTGGGCGCACGATGGGGAGACTGTTCTCGAATAGTTAGAGGTGGACACGGGGATGTTGGAAGCATGAGGCCAAGGGCAACGGGTGTCTATCGCGTACGGTACAATGTTGGGACCTGATCCGACGCAGAGCAGTTAGCGGTCTATTATTAGATAGTTTCTGGAATTGGCGCGAATGGACTCACCCTTCCACACGGAGCGCTTGAGAAGATACCTCGTAGGCTGCATGTTGAGCAGATGGCTGGTTCGTGGAATCAGTACGTCCTCTGTCACTCACGACACCTCAAGTCTGGATTCGCGATGTTGGAGCTTCTCGGTAATATTTTCTGGGTTAGATGAATGTCACGTGCACACCATCGTAGTAGCGGGTTATGGTGGGGCGTATCGTGGAGAGGTGGTATTAGCGAAGGTACAGACTACAGTGGGCGTAATTAAGGTACGGAGTAAACTTCGTGGGACACATGCAGTGTTCAGGGTTCAAGCCGGACTACAAGTCCGTGATCCATGATACATTTTCATTGCTCCCTCAAGTGATAGATAGGCCCGATGCAGCTGCATAATACTCCGTCAAGCTCGTCGAACTTTAGTATTATGAGACTATATTTATTGCTGGGAAATATTATTTCTTTCGCGTCTTGGAGCAGAATAACGTGATATCAGGCCGGAATAACGGATGGAGTTTTCGGGAACGGGCTGTATTTTACACTTCATCTGTAGTAGTTACAGATTCCCTAACCCAGTAATAATTATATAGATATTGCCTACGTCGGAGTCGCTTCTCAGATACCTTATTTTAGGTCAACTAACAGTGAACGTGGCCTTTGATAAGAGGATGTAGATGTACTGGCATGTAATTATGTGAGTAAGGTACCTTACAACGTAACTTGGGCAGTGTGTACGAAGCTCGGAGTAGTCCGGAGTGCTTCGTACCTAGTACTTTCACAGGTGGCGCTCAATGGCGCTATCAGAGACTGATTGAACAACCAAATCGCCCCCCTAAAATCCCCAGCGCATGAGGTCGGAGGTAATTACGAAGTACGTACTCCGTATCCGTACCTTCTTAAGGTGAGGTAGGTACTAAAAAGGCCCAACAAGGGTTTCCCGGTGCTATCTCCCACCCCTAATAATCCGCGTTCCTCCTCCGCCCGCAGAAAATCCCATCATTGCCGCAACCCTTTTTCCTCGTGCCACATTTTACGTTTCTTTCCTCGTCGCAAAACCCCTTCGCGTCACCGCCAACAGCCTATCTCAATATATCGGCAGATTTCCCGTCACAATGGTCAGCCCGCAAGTGTACGTCTTCTGTCTTGCTTCCCTCCGCTGGGCACGCCCGCGAGACAACTCGTTCGCTAACCCAGATGTCATGTCGACAGCACCAACCTTGTCATCATGCTCGGCATGATGCAGGTTTCGCGCAAAATCCCTTTCGATGACCCCAACGTCCTCAACGGGTGTCGCGCCGCCTACCTTTTCAGCAATTTCCTGATTGCTCTAGTCTACATCTACATCCTGTCCAAGATTAACGCGAAAAAGGGTACGTTGAAACGCAAGTCCTGGCTTATGTGTCCTGGTCTGGGTTTCTCTCTTCAGGAGGCCATGTCAGGACCTTCCAATGAAACAAGGGGCGAGCTACTACACGCAGAGAGAGGCGACTAACAGATGGTACAACGGAACAGACATGACAACGCTCAAATACGTCGAGCCTCCTGCCATGGGCTCCTCCGAGGAGCCCAAGCTTGTGACGACGACGATCCATGCGTACGACTCGAGCCAGCTCAAGCAGCTGTTCCGCTCCCAGGCCATGGGCGTTGCCATGATGGCCTTCATGCACCTGTACATGAAGTACACCAACCCTCTCCTCGTCCAGTCCATCATCCCGCTCAAGAGCGCCCTCGAGAGCAACCTGGCCAAGATCTACATCTGGGGCCAGCCCGCCTCCGGCGAACTCAAGCGGCCCTTCAAGGCCGGCGGTGGCTTCATGAGCGGTCTCCAGAGCGGTCCTGCCCAGAGCGATAAGAAGACAGTCGAGGCAGCCGAGCGTGCCGGCCGTGGTGGTGCCAAGGAGGAGTAAACCGGTCGTGTGCGTGCGATTTGTCACTCTGATGCCGCAGCTGCAGCGGCATGGCCGGGTTGCGTTCCTTCCATCTTTCTCGCCTATGGGCATGGCGCCAGTCCTCTCATCCATCGGTCTACATTGGACCAGTCGAGATGAGAATCCGGGAAAGTCAGGATGTTGGGCTAACAGGATAGAATAAAATAAATTACCGGAATAAATTTGCGCCCAATGGGCTTTACATGAGCAAATGACGCGATGGGAACGCCTTCCGCTTGTTGGTCCGGGTTTTTGCCCCATTGCCTGTCTTCCTCTGCAGGTCTGATATCCTCGATTCCTGGACTGTGCTATCTCCAATGGGCGAGAGTTGAGCATGCATGCCTCAAATACCGATGTTTTCTGGTAGCAATGTCAAAGACTACAATAAGCACCTTTGTAGAGTGCCTCTGTAAGATTCTACCGTGCAAAGATCCTCCTGGCAGAATTATCAACTTGTATATCATATCTCCAAGGGGGGAGGGGAAAACAAACGGGAAAGAGAAGGGCGAGAAATTGGGACACGTGATTTCGCGACTGAAACCATGACATAATACTTCGACCCCGGATGCGTCCCAGCGCGTGCACTTTGAACCTCCTCATTTTGCCCCCCCCCCCCCCAAACCTTTACTTCATAGGCATCCAGAATCAGACAGTCGTCAACGCTCACAACAACAAACCCGACTCCCAATTTAACTCAGTACCTTCCCCTTGAATATTAACCTCTATGGGACGACCAAAAACACCATCGGGGGAATTTCAATCCCAAGCACTGCCTGTGGCCGCTGGATCTCGTCCCACCCCGGAGATGACTCGCAGAATTGTACGAACACCCTCGACTTCCCTGTCGGCTCGGCTAGACAATCCAGTTGACATTCTGCCAGGAAGAGAACCGTCTGAAAGCAAAAGCACTTCGAGAGCAACATGAAGCCGCCCGTCACGCTGCCGGGTCACCTGGCCTCGACAAGACCCCGTCCGGGTTCATAGCAACCGACACAGTACACATCCCCAACAGCCGAAAACGCCCACACTCCGCGATAACCACGTCGGATGCACCGGAATCGAGCGGCCCTGGTCCTTCTTCCTCATCTCCATCCAACAAGCCCCCATCCACCGTCCGGGATGCCCGGGCAAAGCCAGGCGAGGAAGGCTACCGGCCCCTGAAACCAGTCCGCAACTTTACCAAATACGTCGACTACGACATGGCCGCCATGACCGACACCAAAGGCGGCTTCCTCACTGTCGAAGATGACCCGCACAACACGGCCCTCGCGCCGAAACCGAAACCCGGACAACCCGAAGCCGAGACCAAACCAGCCGGCATGACGCAGCGCGAGTGGGAACGGTTCCAAACCCTCCGCAAACTCCAGCGCACCAAGGCGGGGCCGTTCGAACCGTCCCTCTCGGTTCTGCAAGACAAGGACGACCAAGCGGCGCACTCCTGCCGCGAGTGCGGCGCCCGCGAAATCGACCACATCTGGGCCGACGTCTTCGGCGTGCGCGTCTGCTCCCCCTGCAAGGAGCGCCTCCCCGAACGCTACTCGCTGCTCACCAAGACCGAGTGCCGCGAGGACTACCTCCTCACAGAGCCGGAGCTCCGCGACGCCGACATCCTCCCGCACCTCTCCCGCCCCAACCCGCACAAGAGCCACTGGCACGACATGATGCTCTTCCTCCGCTGCCAGGTCGAGGAGTACGCCTTCGGGAAGAAGTGGGGCAGCGAGGCGGCCCTCGACGCCGAGTTTGCGCGCCGCCAGGAGGCCGCGCGCGCCCGGAAGGAGAAGAAGTTCAAGGAGAAACTCACCGAGCTCAAGAAGAAGACGCGCACGGAGGCGTTCCGTCGTCAGGCCGCCAAGGGTGGTGCCGCTGCCGACGGACCCAAGAAGTTCGGCGACGCCATCGGCTCCGGGAGGCATGTCCACGAGTGGGGGAGGACAGTGGAAAACGAGGACGGCATGACCGTCAAGACTTGTGTGGGATGCGGGATGGAGGTAGAGGAGATGGAACTCTAGACCTGATATCTTTCCATTGCACCTCCTCCCCCATTGCTTGTTACGATTTACGACTTTGATGATAGGATGTGTTTGGGACGGGAAGCACAATATGCCTTTTTGTTTCTTCTTTATTTCTTTTCCCTTTTCATTCGGGATAATCCATAAAAAGAGGGATATCGAACGGAACCATGTCGAAATCCGGTCACACAAAACTGTACTTGGGGTATCGCAATACTGCAGTAGTCCCGCCAAGTTTTACACATTACACAAGAGCATCGTCGACGGTGGAACGGATCCTCCGTCTGCATTTTCGCTTTCATCTCTTCTCCCATTTCCCTACTTCGTACAATGTCCTCGCTGGCCCTCATACCTATGCCAAAAAAAAAAAAAAAAAGAAATTGGAATAAAAATTGCTTATCTGTACGTTCAGGTCAACCTGAAGAAGCTGGTATAAACGCACCCCCTTAGCGGCTGGACCCCCTGTCGCCAATGCCCAACGAGTTTCTCGTTGCGAATGCCCGTATCTTCAAAGCAGTTCAAACCAGTTCAAGTCGGTAACGTCATGTAACATAGGCTTGGATTGAGACTCGGGCGGAGCGGGTGGAGAGGAGTCTAAACAGAGTGGTGAGGGAGCTCGAGAGGGCTCTTCGTCGAATACTGGAAAGATAGAGATGGACCTTGATTGCGACGGAATTGGTGAGGTCTCTGTGTCACGACACTACCGCGCAAACACCTTGACGACGCCGTCTCCGCCTCCACTGACGACCCATTTGCCATCTTGGCTCCACACGACAGAGCAGACGCCTTCACCGCGCATGATACGGTGGCACGTAATCTCCTGCGTACAAGACCGCTTCTCCAGGCTCCAGAAACGGAGGCTGGCGTCGTGGCCTGCACTGACCAGCTCGCGCCCGTCGGGACTCAGCGACAAGGCCGAGATGGCAGCCGGGTGCGCCAGCATGTTGTATGTGCATTGGCCTGGTTTTTTTTTAACCCTTCCGTTAGCTTCACTTACTTTGAAGAAATACCTAGAACCAAAGGATGTGTTTTTCTTACCGCTGTTGGCATCATAGAAGCGAATGAACCGGTCCTCGTGTCCCGAAATAATAACACCCTCGACGCCTGAGCCGGCCATTGACCTGCTGCCTCCCGTCGGCCCGCTGCTCGTGGCCGCCTCTTCTTCGGGGAGGCCACCGGGGTGCGTTCCTTGATCCAGGCCGGCCGTGGTGGCGACGACCGCGTTGACACTGGTAGCCAGCGATCCGTCGTACGTTTCGAGGCTGTCCATGGTGCCAATCTGTTCGCCGGATCGGGTGTCGTAGACGATGATGGCGGCATCCGAGTATGAGACGACAAAAGTCTCGCCGGTTGGGCTGAGGGGCGTGATGCAGGTCGCGCTAGCCGAGGAGCCGTCCGACCTGGATAGGTTGTGAACCAGGGTATGGTTGAAAGGCGAGTTCGAAGCCATGCTGGGCTGGGGCGAGCTGGGAAACGCACTGCCGGAGCTCATTGAATTTCCACGCACTCGGCCCCGGTTGCCGAGCGGTCCGGCACGGCTATTGCTGGGTTGCGGCGAGGTGAGCTGTGGAGGCGCGCTCACCGCCCACAAGCGCACTGTGCCGTCAGCCGCGCCAGATGCGAGCAAGATCCTATCGGGGTTGCCGTAGGGGTTGGATTGGCCGAAAATGGCGCCGAGGGTGGCCGGAAGGACGCTAACGGCCCAGACGGCATCGGTGTGGCCATCGATGGTCGCCTTGGGATCGACGCGACCACGTTCCCAAACACGGATGGTGGCATCCTGGCCTCCAGAAAAGATCCAGCCGTCGCCTTGCGCACGTCCGCCGGTGGAAAAGTTGGGAGACGGAGACCAGGACGCCAGACACAGAACGGCACCAGTATGGCCACGGTGGGTGAAGTTGGCTACGACGTCGAGATCCAACGTCGGCATCGAGGTGTGGCCATCGAACCTCGGGATGAGGAAGCGCTTGACCATGCCATCGTAACTCCCGGTGCAGATTTCCGGTTCGCCAGGACTGCCGCCGCCGGAGAAGATGACGGTACGAACGGTGTCAAGATGGCCCCTGAGTCCGAATCGCAGCCTGAAGTTGCCACCATCGGATTTCTGAGCCATGGCGTTCAGTGATAGTCCCTGATCTGAGCTGCGTCGCCTCGACATGGAACCCTTTCTCCTATGTGAGCTCGATGCTCTGGCTGGCGACTTGGGGATGCTATCGGCATTGGGGAAGACGTCGGTGTCTGGACGGTTCGAGCCCTGGGCTTGCGCAGGACTCGGGGTCAGTTCGGAAAGAGAGCCTTCCGGGAATTCCCAGGCATCGGTTCCGGCCGCGACGTCTCGCTTTGGTACGGCCCCCCCGAGGCTGTCTGTGGGATTCAAAGGTTCGAAGCCATGACTCGGACGCTGCATGTTGTCGTCAACTGGACGAACGGAGACCGAGACAGGTTGTGGCCATTCAGTCCCGGCGGCGTACATAACGCCGGCATTGTCTGCCTCGGAAGTGGTCGCCTGATGAGGTGGAAGGTCTGACTGCTGCTTCGGCGGCAAGTTGGATGGTTGGCTCCGTTGCATCGGGGGAGCATGGCTCGGCGGCGGTCCCGGCCGGTTGAAGTCTCTAACATTCTGACGCATAGGCTGGGCAAAATTGGGTTCGATCGCATGTTGGCCACCGGGCAACGGGTATTCCCCTCCGGGATGTTCGTCCAGAATAGGTAACGGTGGCGATTCGCGAGGAGGCAAGGGGTTCGCCGGAGTGACCATGAGATAGGTGAACTCCTCCTGACACTGGTCTAGGAAGGCCTTCAGGTCCGCGCGCTGTGATTCGTCGTCACCCTTGACGACAATATCTTCCTCGACGTTCGTGCTAGGTCCGGTCGAAGCTGCGGAGAGATCGTGTTAATACAGAAAAAGAAGAAAAGAAAAAGAAAAGAAAAAGAAAAGAAAAAGAAAAGAAAAGAAAAAGAAAAGAAAAGAAAAGAAAAAGAAAAGAAAAGAAAAGAAAAGAAAAAGAAAAGAAAAGAAAAAGAAAAGAAAAGAAAAGAGAAACGGTGGAGGGGGATATGTCCTTACATCGAAGCCTCTCCTGAATCAGTAGTGCCCGATCCTTCTCGCGTTTGGCCGATTCCTCCTCAACCTCGGACGTAGTACCAGCGCCCTTAAGCATCATCTTCTGGTTCAGAATCTTCTTTTCCAGAATGGTCACATAACGGCTCAGGGCCTTCTGGGTGGCATCGGCCCTTCTCGCCTGACCCTCCAGGTTGGCTATCCGCGCTTTCATTTCCTGCTTCTCGATCTCCCATGAGTTTCTTTCCCGTTCGTATCGATGCCATTCCGTCTGTAAGAAGCGCATTACACCTGGGAAAGACGATGGGAGGATCCAAGTCAGCGAGCGTCTGGAGGCACAGAAAGCCAAAGAAAGAAGAAGAAAAAAAACCCCCATATCGAGTGGAGGACGAGAGAAGAGTATTGACGGCTGCTCTTACCTTGTAGTGTGTACTCGGTCGCATGGGGGAGGTTCGAGCTGTGAGCTTGCGCGCCAGCAGCGGCATCGGCGGGCCCTCCGCCCATGTTGTTGCCAGGGTTCATCGCCCTACCGGAGCCCGGTGGCCAGCTCATGAGTGCGTACAAGAAAGAGAATGGACCCCCTAGTCCTATGTCCCTGTATGCCCCCCTCCCAAAGCTGAACCGGGTTGTCTCTGAATCAAAATGATAGACTTGGTGTCTGGGGTGTGCGTTCGAGCTATCGCGGTTGGGTCCTGTGTCGGGTGCGACGTCAAGCTGGAGGCGAGCGCGGGCAGCTCGAGTTGCATTTGGCCAAGGCCCAGCTAGCAATGACGAAAAGGAGAGGGAAAGGCAAAAAACAAGGGAACGAAAGAACAAAAACTGTAAGGATGGTAAGCTGTGACGCGAAGCCCTCAGTGTCGAGGGTCCCACTCGAGCCCTTTTCAGGGAGGTTGGCTATATGGCTATAGCTTTGGAGGACACCTCAACCCGAGAAACTTGGAGGCAAGTCGGCGCGTACGTTCGTGACAATTGAGGATTGGTGTCGATAAATGCGAGGTAACGTCGTCAAAGCTCAGAAGAATGCTTGCTGCAGGATAGCTAGAAAGATAGAAGATTGATTGAGGTCGCACGTAATGCGATAGGTTGGATGGGTTGTCGCAGAGAATTTGGTTTTGGGTCGTCGTGCTGCCTGTCGTGCAGCGTTTATGGTGGCTTTTTCTTTACCCCCTAGGCCGATGCACCAAGAACGGCCAGGAGTTGGAGTTGGAGCACCAGAGAAGGAGCAAGGGAAGGTTCTCAGTTACCTGTACGGGCAAGGGCACGGTCAGTCGGGAAGGTGCGAAGTACGTATCTAGGGGTACTCCGTAGGTACCTTAGGTACCTGAACTACCTAAGGTACCTAGGTACTTTATCTTCGTTAGTACGCGAGTACCAAGTTACATATTCCGTAAATACCTACACCTTAATAAACACAAACACGAGCGACGTCTGAATAAGCTGGCAGCTCGAGAGAACAAGACAGAGTTGAGAATAGGATCCTCTGTACTTCTTAAATCCTATCTTGTAAGGCATAGTCCAGGCCCCTCTTTTCACAACAAAGACCTAGCTGTTGCTGTCGCTGGCGATCGATAGATGCAATCGTGTATTCAACTCCATATAACCCTAGCTTTGGAACTGGAAATCCGCCCGGCACATGTACGGAGTATACACATTGTTCCTTGTTACATAGATGATGCAGAGCCCATAATGAACTGGTTGAGCTTGAGCCCTTGGACCAGGGGAACATGGATACGTTCCTCTCCATCCCTTCCATATCAATAGAAACCAAGAGCGAAGCCATTCGGCACTGCACGGGTGGTATTCCTCCCCTTTTTCCTCTTGAGATCCTGCCACACAAGTTGGCGACCACGCCCTTGGAAATGCAACTCGTAATCGTTTCAGACCTTTTCCTGGAAGTTGGCTGTACATGAACGCAACGCCAACCCAATGCGACGCC
>NW_021167079.1:2335754-2350421 GCF_003711515.1 Sodiomyces alkalinus F11 | reverse complement strand
AAGAAGAAGAAGAAGAAGAAAAAAAATACAGGCTAATACCTATGACGCTATCATTAGCCGCGGATTCATACACGGCACGACACTTCTATTTTTCGTTGGCATTCCCTCGCAAAACCGCATGTTCTCGCTTTCATTCTCATCGCCCTGCATTACAGCCTGATACTGACATCGAGGCAATCTATCCTCCACTCTCTTCTTCCCAACAGGCTCCGGAGCCATTCCAGACCCAGGCCAGTCCACTCCTGTTTCCGTCGTGCCAGATCATCGGCCGCGGCACCAGCGAGCGCGCTGGCTGTCGAGTTCAGCACCTCCACGACGGTGGCGTTGAAACCGGGGGCATCGTCGGCTGCTAGTCCGGGCAGGCTCGGCGTCGCAGGCCCGCGTGGCAGGAACCAGTTGCTGCTGAAGTCGAAGAAGCACTGGTCCGACCAGTTGCACGATGTGAGGAAGAGGATCAGCAGCAGGAAGCTGCAATAGACGCAGGGCCGGTTGAGGAAGTAGGTGCAGATGAAGAAGAGGAATATGAAAGCTGGCGAGGCGTTGGTGGGGATGAACAGGAGCGGGAGCCAGCTACAGTAGAAAGCATGATTTATCAGTGTCTTGATACTGCAAATGTTCAAGTTCCGTTCGATAGGGGTCCATAAGAGTGGTAGGGTGGCTTACCTCCTTAAACAGAACATGGCGATATTGAACCAAGAAGAAAAAAAAAAAAAACAGCCGTGTATCGTGATCAATGCTGTTGCTTCTGGTACAAATGGGTTTTCGGCGGGGAGAACCCGATGCATCAAGAGTCCGTTTCGAGTATTAATTCCTGTATGTACGTGTCCGAGAAAGGGAAAGAAACGAGGTCAGGGCGAATGCTCGCTGCCAATGTTCCCAGATGGTCGCGAACTTTTAATGATTACTAATTGGCACTGAGCATCAATGGTTTACTTCGTGTAGACCACAGGATGTGTATGGATAGGTACCTTACCCATACGAAATCCGACTAAGGTAATTACGGTATACACGCAACTGAAAGTATAGTGGCCTCACAAAAGCTATTCGCACATCAAGATTTATCCTTCAGTGCGTGGAATATTGGTGGCATACGGACTAAGGTACCTTATTGTTGAGAAACACGCGGAGTTTTTGTGCACGAAATACTCTGGAGTACTGAGTCTCGTACGAATACGGTAGCGACTGGGCACGCCGCTTGGGTCTGACCGCCAATCATGCTGAACTTGGAAGAAAAATGATACTTCGTGGTTCGTATTATCATCATCCGCATTTCTGCCAAGATACACCGCCTACCTTATTCGCGAGCCTGCCGCTAAATTATCCCTGCACCTTCCTGGCCCTTGATGAGTTGGCGTGAGTTGGTAGGTTGGGCTCCAGCAAGCGACGCCAGCCTCCTCTTGCCTGGCCATCCCCCATCATAGACCCGTGCCCAAATTTTATTCTTCCTCAACTTTCGACTCCAGCTCTTCCGCCAAACTGGACTTAACTCCGTCCATCACCTCGTCTTTCTTTGGCGGAAGGCATTTATTTGGCTTTCAATCCGTTTGTTAGCCTTTAATACGGTCGCAGTTTTCCTTTTTTCTTTTTTTCTCTCTCTTACTTTTTGTCTTGGCCGTTTACTCTTTCTCCTTCATCTCCGGCATCGTAAATTCTCTCGACAAACGCTGGTATCGGCACTTGCCATGGTGTCACCTTTGCCGCCTCCAGCTCCTACTCCTCCCAGCGGCAACATGTCCGCTCCCAACCATGGCGAACGTACCTCCAATCTGCTGAATTTGCTCAAGTTCGGCGGAACTGGTAGTCACGCTTCACACGCTGCCCAAGCTCGCCAAGGGCCATACCAGCACCAGTCGCCTCCGCAGCAGCAGTTGGCCCAACACCAGCATCAGGCCCAGCACCATCACCAGGCCCAGAATCAGCATCAGCATCAGCACCAGCTTCAGCACCAGCACCAGCACCAGCCTCAGCACCAGCCTCATCATGACGAGCAAGACAATGAGCCTCCCATTACCATGTCATCGTCCTTCCCAAGCCAGATTCTCGCTCCTGCCCCCACTTCGCAGGACCCGAGCGGCCTCCTCCGCGCTCTTATGAGCGGAGCTCACGAGAATGACGAATCTCGCCAGGACTCACCCAACGTCGTTGCTCACATGCCTGTGCCTGCTCCTGTGCCGGCCTCTTCCTTTGATGCTTCGTCGCCTTCGGATGATACACGCGCCTACCTCTTGAACTTGCTCAATCGCCCAAAGCCAAGCCAGCATGACCAGCCCTTGCTTTCAGAGGCCCAGCCGCGCCACTACCAGGGCTCCTTCGATCATTCGCCCGACGCCCACCCCGATGCCACGAGACACCTCCATCACGTCCTTGAGGCTGCCCCCAACGGCTACCCCACGGCCCAGCTCCCGCCTCAGAACGGTTACGATTACGAGAGAAGCCCGTTTGAAGAGGAGCCAGCTACCATCTACGGCCCCTATGCCTTTCCTCCGAATCACCATGATGCTGACATGCCTGCATCGAGGCTTTATGGAAGCAGCTACAGTACCGCTTATGAAGAGCCCCGTGTGTCGTCGTCGCAAAATCACACTCCGAAGTCCGGCTCGGTAACCATTGTTCCCCAGAGCTCCGCGCACTCAGCTGGACACTCTCCCGCCGGACCGCCGTTCCAGATCCTCAAGAAGTCGCACGATTCGCCCGTTGCTTCACACCATGGAAGTGACCGTAGGAGCATCGGGGACGGACGCAGCCCCCTTGCCAGCCCCGAGCATCTTCGTAGCAAGGGAGGCCAAGCTTGGGCCTCGCCCAACCATACCCCTGGCTCCACTGCCTCAATGTCCATCCCGTCGGAGGAGAGGGCCAGGGAGACAGTCTCTGAAGCCATCGACGACATCGCTGAGAAGGCCAACCAGGAAGCCCAGGAGGCTTTAGCCCGGGCTGAAGACGAGGAGCCCCAAGCTCAGCCGGAATACATGAAGAGCCTGGACGACATGAGCGCCGCACGCACTGACAAGGAATTCGAGGAGAGCACCCGCGAAGCCGCCCAGGCCATCAAAAAGGAGCTGGACCGCGAGGAGAACAATGGCATCTTGGAGGAGGCGGTGCCCCCCGAGGTTGCCCAGGAGGTTCGCGAAATTGTCGAGGAGGCTGCCGCCCAAGCCACCGTGGCGTCGTCTTCTGAGCCCGTCGAACCCAGCGAGCCCACCGGGGAGCCCGTGGACGCTGCGGAGCCTACCGAGGGCGTGGCAGACAGCTGGGAGAGTGCGGATCAGGACGAGATCGTCGTCATCGAAGAAGAAGCTCCCCCTCCCGTCAAGGTCTTCAATTTCCCCATGAAGCCTTGGATTTCCATCGCTGTCAAGGACGACAGCTCTTACGAGAGGCCTCAGTTTCGCGAGGAATCTATTATGGATATTGCTCGCCTGAAGAAGGAGTTTGATCAGATCGATCGGAATCTGTACACCGCGACGGAGAACTACATGGTCTATGGCATGTCCAAGGCCGGCGGGCTTCGTGTCATCCGCCAGGAAGATGGTAGAGATGCCAAGATCTTCACCGACACCAAGGACCGCATTTTCAACGTCGCCATGTCTGTCACTCCTTCCGACCACACTGGCGCTCATCGGGAGGCCATCATCGGCACTGGCATCAGTGGTACCGTCTACTGGCTGCAGATCAGACACGGTGAGAAGGACCACATCGAGGACACCCATCCCGAGCAGCACGGCTTCGCGCTGTCACCAATGCATGAAGGAGGCGACGCACCGGGCGGCGTGCTCAAGACGCGTGCCAGGCCATCCACCATTCACCCGGAATTCTTCGCCGTCGGCCGGGGCAAGTCGATCAACATCATCTGGCCGTCTTTCATCATGCAGAACAACTTGATCAAGCCGGGCCACGACCGCTTGGTTGACACCGAGGCATTGGCGAAGCAGTGTTCGTTGAAAATCAACACTGGCAAGGCTGGCAAGGACTTCACCTTCAGCCAAGACGATTCCGTCATTGTCTCGCTCGACAAGTCCGGACGGGTGAAGTTCTGGGATGTTCGCGATCTGATTGCCGCCAAGGAAGGTTGCGATCCTCGCGCCCCCGTTCCCGCACATACGTCTCTCGAGGTCAAGGAGCCGCTCTTGACTCTGACAAGCACTCCGGAAGGTGAAAAGGCCTGGCCGACTTCTGTGCTTCTGGTGGATAAGCTCCGCCCGTACCAGAAGCGGTGCGCCTTGCGCTACATGATTGTCGGCATGAAGCAGAACCATACCCTGCAGCTCTGGGATCTGGCCCTTGGCAAGCCCGTGCAGGAGTTCAACCTTCCCCATAGCAAGGAGTCGGATGCTGTCTGCAGCGTGATGTATCACCCGCAAACCGGCATGCTCGTCATTGGTCATCCCACGCGCAACTCCATCTACTTTGCCCATTTGTCGGCCCCGAAGTACAACCTCAAGAGCGTCTCGCAGGTCGAATACATTCAGAGGCTCGTCGCTCAGGACGCATCCATCCCCCAGCCCGACTCTACGGCAGTGATTAGTGGCGTCCGTGAGTATTCGTTCGCTAACAGGGGAATTCTCCGGAGCCTCGACCTTCTGCCGAACCCTGCTATGAGCCAGGATTCCGACGAGCCGACCCTCTTCGAACTCTACGGCATGCACTCTAAGGGGGTCGCATGCGTGCTTGTGAAGCAGGCAGAGCTTGGTTGGTCCAAGGACAACAAAGTCCTCGCCCCCATGTCGGCCGTGGACGCCGGCGTGGTTTCAATTTCGAAGCTTAAAGCCCCTGCCGTTCAGCCTGCGGAACCGATCCCTCATGATACCACGCAGCCTACTCATACTGCTGTCCGCAACACCAGCAAAGAGTCCGAGCGGACCGCGGGCCCCGAAACCTCCGCTCCCACGAAGTCGAAGCAGGAAGTCACTACCGAAGAAACCCCGGCTCCTACCCCGGTCAAGGAGGAGAAGCAAGAAAAGCAAGAGAAGCAAGAGAAGCAGGAACGCAAGAGCCGGAAGAAGAAGGCGGCTGCCGCTGGCGCTCTGGCGGCTGAGCCGCAGTCTAACGGAAGTGGCCATTCACCCCGTGTTGGTGCCAAGGATTCCAAGCCGGCCGCCGCCACCTCTGCCACCCCACCCAGCAACATCAGCCAAGAGTCGGTCGAAGCCGTCCTCGGCACCATGGAATCGCGCCTTAATAGCAGCTTCGCTGGCACCATCAACGCCGGCCTCAAGACTCTGTACAACAAGATCGAAGATGGGCATCGTGAGCGCGAGAAAGACTTTGATCAGCGCCAGATGAAACTGCTCAACATGGTCTCCGAGGTTCTTAACGAGAATACGCAGAAAGTCCTCGAGTCGCTCATTCAGGATCAATTCACCCACTCGGTCATCCCGGCCATTTCGGATGTGGCTCGCAAGGCGGTGGCCGATCAGTTCAGCTCTAGCATGTCTGAGGAGATCAGTCACTCCGTTCACAAGGAGATCCATCGAGCCCTCCCCAGCGCGACCCAGCATGCCCTACAGAAACAGGAGTTTGTGAAAGCCATCTCGGATCGAGTGGGGAGCACTGTCGCTGCCAGCGTCGAGCACGAGATTCTCGACACTCTGACGAGCCGCCTGTCTACTTCCTTCAACCACGTGGCTGCC
Organism: Sodiomyces alkalinus F11; assembly: GCF_003711515.1. Taxonomy (NCBI): domain Eukaryota; kingdom Fungi; phylum Ascomycota; class Sordariomycetes; order Glomerellales; family Plectosphaerellaceae; genus Sodiomyces; species Sodiomyces alkalinus. The sequence continues at coordinate 2,344,794 of NW_021167079.1, read as the reverse complement.
ACGGCATGTCAACGCGTCGCCGATGAAATGCAGCGCCAGCACCACTCGGAGCTGGAGGCCATGAATGCGCAGCGTGCGACGGACGCCAAGAAGATCGACCAGCTCAGCGCTGTTGTCACGCAACTCACTAGCATGGTCTCTGGCATGGCAGCCTCCCAGGAGCAGTTCCAGGGCGAGTTCATCCGGTTCCAGCGAGAGATGCTTGAGGCTCAGGCAGAGGCACAGGCCCAAGCTCAGGCACATGCTGAGGCACAGGCACAGGCGCAGGCGCAGGCACAGGTTCAGGCACAGGCTCAGGCTCAGGCCCAGGCTCCTGCCCTACAGCAACAGCAGCATCGTCAGCAGCCGCAGCAGCAGCATCAGCAACACCAGGTGCGACAACAGCAACAGGTGTCTCCCACGGCGCCGGTGCAGGGCCACGACCAGGCGCACAGCCACATGCAGCATCAGCTCCAACAGATGCAACAGCACATGCAGACCATGCAGAAACAGGGCAGCCACGGCTACGGCGTGATGCACAGCCCGCAGAGCTCCCATCATTCTATGGCCTACCCTCAGTCTCATGCCCATTCCCACGGCGTTTCTCACACCACGGGCAACTATGCGCCCTCACAGGCGCTGGCGCCCAACGCTGCTAACGCGGGCAGCGGCAACACGGAGTATGATCAAGATCTGGCAGACCAGATGGCAATTCTCGACTCTCTCGTCAAGACGGGAAGAGCCGAGGAGGCGCTGCTCCGATGGCTGCAGTCAGGCCGAGAGCAGGTGATTTTCGAGAAGTTTATGAGCAAGTTCAGTCCGCAGACGATCCTTGCCGGTATGCCCGGTTTGATCCTGCTTACTGTTGCTACAACCATTTGCCAGAGTCTCGACACCTCGACCCGTGAGAGGGTGGCATGGCTAGAGGTTGTGGTTCATACTTTGCACAATGAGTTCGAGTCGCTGGTGAGTTCCCTTTGCCCATACATACCACTTGCAGACCTTCTGATCCGTCGTATTCTAATTTTTTTTTCTTCCAGGATGCCGATGCACGCGCAGTTACCCCGAAGATCTTCAACCTCTTGATTGCCAACACGGAGAATCTCTTCGTCCGCATCAGCAACACTCGAGGGAATGACCCGATTCTCAAGAACCTGTCACAAATGATGGCGACGGCCAGACGCACTGTCGAGGCTTGCAAGCCACGCCATTTTGGCTGAGTACTCGACTCTTTTGTGAGGAAAGGAGGAGGGCTACGAACATGACATGGCTCGCAAACAGTCTCGTCTTGCGGCCTTTATGACGTGACGATATCCGGTACATAGAAAAAGCATCTCGACATTTCCAGATGTCTCGGCTCACTTTTTGGGCAAGGGAATTTGAGGCTTGAGGGGAACTGTTCATTCGCCGGGCATCATTTGGACTCGGATCCTGCGGGGGGTTTTCTTTCTTTTTGCGTGCCTCTTCTTTGCTCATCTTTGTACGCGCACAGCAGGGAGGAAGAATGCTATGACGATACGGGACTCTTGCACACAGATCACGAGACATGACTTATCTGGATTTGACTGGGAGAGCTGGAGGCCTTCGACGGCATGGCTCTCTTTTTATTCCCCCTTTTCTTGTCTTCTTCTCTTCTTTTTTTTCTCCTTCTTTTTCTCTATTGCTTTATTCTGGCGTCGTCCATGCGCACTGGAGTATTATGGATTCTGGGTGTTCATAGCAGCGTCTAAATTACATGCTGGCTGAAGTCCATCCGTGTATTTGTGTTATGTCTAGCTAATTCTCACATACCTTTCTTCCCGGGGCTGACCGCAAGCTCTTTTCGAGTACTTCGATTAATAATCGGGTGGTTTTGCGAATGTTTATGTTGTAAAGGTCATTGTAATATTGATGGTTGTTTTTGGTATTGTTTTATTATCCCAGAAGAAATGCCATGGAGTCGAACTGTCGCTAACCAAAAATGCCAACTCAAAACATGCTCGTCCTTTGGAAGAAACATACATCTTGTATCACACGGCATGCACGAAGACACCGAACCAACCCTCACATGTCCTCACCCGGGTGTCCCGGGCCCAGAATCAGGTTTCCCACCGTCGGGCCGCTCCATATTCATCCTTCTTAACCTCTCCTCCGCCGCCCGCGCCAGTATCTCCCTCCTGCTCAAGCCCTGATTGCTCGGCACGCCTTCCCCACCACCGACGACAAACTCGCCCCCCTGCCAGCCTCCGTGGTCTTGCACATTGTATTCTCCGGCTTCTTCTTCTTCTTCTCCCCCTCGCGCGGGGGCGAACGAGTAACCGGCATCATCAGCGGTAGTGCGACCCGCGCTCACGGCGTCGACCTCACGCTCGATGCGACGACAGAGGTCCCAAAAGTGGCGGTCGTGGTCGCCGTGGACATTGTGGGCGAGCTCGTGGCAGAGGGTGCGGCGGACGGTGGCGTAATCGCGGTAGCCGTCGTGGGCGTCGGTGCGGAGGCGCAGCTCGATGACCTCGCCCTTGTTCCGGTTCAAGCCGAGCAGGCGGGAGGTGCCCTCGTGCGTGGAGGCGGTGTTGGAGAGGGGTTCCATCTCGGTGAGGAGGTCGACGGTGAAGCGGTGGGTGCGCATGGCGGCGCGGATGCCCGGGTCGGACTTGAGGCGCTGCAGCATGGCGAGGCTGCGGTCTGGGCGCGGGAGCCAGGGGAGGGGGCGTAGGGTGAGGAAGGTGTAGGTCTCTTCCTCGCGGGCGCGGGTGCTGGTCCGGCTTGTCGGGAAGGGTTTCGCGGCGGTGCGGGAGGCGGCTTGGGCGCGGGCTTGGGCGCGCCGGGCGGCTAGGTCGGAGGCGGCTTGGAGGGAGGCGAGTTCTTGCGGGGGCGGGGCGAGGAGTTGGATTTTGGTGGATTGGAGTGGTGCGAGGGGGAGGGACGGGTTCTTAAACGGTGGTTGTTGTAGGCCTTGTTTCGGGATGAGAAACTTTTGGTTCGCGGCTGGGATGCCGAGTTGGAGCTCGATGGTGGAGGAAAGGTCGGATATTGTGGCAGTGGAGTCGAAAGTGAAGCTGTGAGGAGTGTTGCGGTGGGTGATGGTGATGGTGATGTCGTCCGCTGGCCCATTTACGGGATCAGAGGTTCTGTGGTCGTCTGCCATTGTGCTGATGTCTTATGCGAATAATCGAGGTCAGCTTTCGAGTTGTTGAAGGAAGTGGTCGAAGAATGAGGATGTGTAGATGGATAGGAATTGGCACGCAGCTTGTTACGTATAACTCCCAATGTTATAGATAGAAGAAGGACAAGAAGGGCATATTTAGCTTCATTATTAAGCTGATATAGAGTGTAAGAGAACGAAGAATAACAGAGAAGGATTAAGAAGCACTTAATGACCCGGTGGTCATTCTCGAGGACAGGCTTTCCGAGTTGGTTATGTCCGAGGGGCACGAAGATGATTATGGTGCTTTGTCAGCAGCTTGCATCTCTAGGCAGGACAGAATGACGCGACGTCACTCCCCATGCCCCACATGGTCCGGAACACGGCATTGCATAAACCCGCGGTATTAGTACGGAACACGAGGTACGAGGTACAGAGTAGCTGAGTAACGGCGGAAAACTGGCTTGGCCAGGCCGGGGTCTCGAGCGTTACAGGGAACGAGAAGCGACCAATCCAATCAGCTTTGAAGCGCGTTCGTGTCCTTTCCCTAATGTTCCCACGACGCAAAGGCCAAAAGTTCACAAGGGGCTACCTCGTATAATCACAAGCTCTCGTCTCCCTTTCCTAATAAGGTAGCTTCGATAGAAACACCTTACTCCATACTTCTTCTCCCTCCCCCCACAAACACGACTACTTCGTACAACAACAACAACAACAACAACGACGACAACAACGACGACAACAACGACGACAACAACGACGACAACAACGACGACAACAACGACGACAACAACGACGACAACAACGACGACAACACCAGACCGGCCCGATTATAATTAAACCAATCAACCAAAACTTTTCTTCGTTGCTGCTGTTTGAAGCAGCTACTCGACACGGCACGTTGACTACCGCCTTGCTCCCATCAAACCCTCCGGGGCCACTTTCGACGTCATCATGTTGAACATATTTCGCATCCTCGGTAGGTGGGCTGATTATCTTTCGTGATCGCTGATGGTCACGACGAGCTTCGTTCGGAGTCCCAATGGTTTAACGATGGCCTCTTAGCGGATTTCTCGCACTTGGCGAGTATCGGCATTCTCCTCCACAAGATGCTTCAGCTAAAAGTCAGTTAACGCGCAACAACTCGTTCTTCCTCCCGCGCACGGAATTTTCCCCTCTGGACTCATCGAATCCAACCTGCTGACAACTTGTTCTTCGTTTGGCAGAGCTGTTCTGGCATCTCGTTCAAGTCACAAGTCCTTTACTTCGTCGTCTACATTACTAGATATCTCGGTACGTCTGCACATGGTCTTCCGCTTGCCTTGCGGTTTTGTTGTCCATGAGACGACTAACCACGTCTCCTCCACCAAACAGACCTCTTCTCGACGAACACCTTGTACAACCTGGCCTTCAAGATCCTCTTCATCAGCTCCCAGGGCTACATCATCTACCTCATGGCCACCGCCTACAAGCCCACCAACGACCCCAACCTCGACACCTTCCGTGTGCAGTACCTGCTGGCCGGCGCCGCCGTCCTCGCCATCATCTTTCCCTACTACTACACCGCCTCCGAGGTCCTCTGGGCCTTCTCCATCTGGCTCGAGTCGGTCGCCATCTTACCCCAGCTCTTCATGCTCCAGCGCACCGGCGAGGCCGAGACCATCACGACCCACTACCTCTTCGCCCTCGGAAGTTACCGCGCCCTCTACATCCCCAACTGGATCTACCGCTATGCCACCGAGCCGAAGCACAAGGTCGACTGGATCGCCATCATTGCCGGCATCATCCAGACCATCCTTTACAGCGACTTCTTCTGGATCTACTACAACAAGGTCCTCAAGGGGCAGAAGTTCAAGTTGCCCGTGTAAAAAAGAACGACAAGCAACACCAAGACGGGGAAAGGGGGCGGGCGAAGGGATACATTGGCTGCGAGGGCTGCGGTTGATACGTTGCGTGCATCTTCGTGTGTACCACGCGGCCTCGTAGTATGCCTCCGCTCCCTGCGATCTCGGCAAGAAAGGGTTTCAATGTAGGAACGTCATAGTCGCGCACCCTACACAGCTACCTCGATACTTTTCCTTCGCATGTGGACTTTTGCGAAGATCTTTTCTTTTAATTCTCAGTTGTTTCGAGAACGTTTTCAGAAAACCAGGCAGATCATTTCTGTTGTTTTCTCACCATTTCTCCCGTTCCACTCGAGGTTGGAGGTTGGTCTTCTGGGGGGTGTGAATAAATGACCAATGACAGAGCAAACTTTTCAGGTCCTCAAAGGGCACCCAGCCCTTGGAGGACGACAGATTCTTTGGGGGGGGCGTCGTCATCCATTTCACAAAAGAGTCGTGATGCATGGTTGGCTGGCGTTAGGTAGGGTTGGGGGGTCCTGGGATATTTTGCCCATGGTAGGGAGGGACCCGAGATAAGGTAACTTGGGGTCCAACGACAGCGGCAACTGAACCTCACAGTTTATTATCTCGTCTAGATGAAGAGGATCCCGGTAGCTGAGGTATAGATATGTGAAGATGTAGTGTATGATTCGATTTCACAAGATGGTTGCACCATTGTGACTACTGTTCGACGTGGCTGCAATACGTTGCGGCCAGTGTATGACACGCGGGACGACGCCTTGGGAGGGTAACCTGAGCACACTCGAGCGTGAGAACTTGAGCAGTTAATTTGAAAAGAATATCGCCAATTCCCATGGCATTGCAAAACTCCAACTCTTGGACCCGATGGACAGTACGCCTTTTAATCCAAAACCCTCACAATTGGTATCACAGGTCCTCTTGCCGACTTTCTTCCCTGTTCAGATGCACGTCATTTCGTCTTTCGAAAGTGCTCATGAACACATTCAGTACCGTCTTCCCCCTTCCGCTAATACAAAATGCTTCAAAATAAAGGCAAAAGCGGAAAAACAAGAAAAAATTGGAGGTAACAGAAACAGAGGCTCATCCAGAAGACTCAAGGCCGAGACCCCACTCCATGGCCACAGTGGGATTCTGCACGGCCTTGCTCTCCTTACCGGAGAGCCAAGCCCGAGAGGCCTCGTAATGGGAGTAGGCCTTCTCGTCGCGGGAGGCGCCGACGACGCGCGCGTCAGCGACGTCCAGGAGGCTCCGGCCGGCCGCATCGCGGACGTGGACGCAGGCACCGTTCTTGACCAGGGTCCGCACGGCGAGCTTGCGGCCATGGCGCACCGCGACGTGCAGCGCCGTTTCGCCTTGGCGGTTGCGGGCGTCGACGCGGGCCCCGGCTTCGATGAGGAGCTCCAGGATCGACACGGGCAGCTTGTAGTCGCCGTCCTCGGGGAGGTGGGCCACGAAGGCCATGAGGGGCGTGGTGCCGTCGGCGGCGTAGTGGTTCGGGTCCACCCCCGCTTCCAGCAGTCTGCGCACCAGCGACTCGCGATGTCTGAGGGATTCGTTCGACGCGTCGCATAGATTCTTGTTCAGGTAGGGGGTGTTGAGTTTTCGTTTCCGGCCATTCGTGGGCTGCGCTTGGGGTTGTGGCTGCGCCCGCGGAGCTAATGAGATGGAAGGGCAGCTGCCGTACTTGGCCAGTAGGGTGTCTTGAGTGAGGATGGCGGCGGCGAGGCAGTGGAGTCCGTTGCGGCCCTTGGAGTCTTCGACATCAGGTTCCAGCTCTGATGTGCGCACCACTTTGACGAGCCGGGTGTGTTTGATGTATCCGGCGTCTCGGGCGTTATCTGGCTGCGCATCGTCTGAGCTTGGTATCCCCGCTGGTGGGCCTGAATGAGAAAGAGAAGGAGGAAGAGGAAGAGAAAGAGGTGTCTCGTCTTCTCCCGGGACCACGCCGAAAGCGTCCCGACGACGGTATTTCGCAGTCTCAAAGTGCCGTCGTATCCCAGCGCCAATCCCGCGGCCGTTCTCGGTCTCGTCCAGCTTTGTTGCGAGAAGATGAAAAATGCTTCTCCCGTACACATCGGAGGAGTAGATGTCGAAGTACGCGTCCTTACTCAGACGTCGAAGGAGACTGAGAAGGGGCGGCATTCCGGTGGAGGAGAAAAACCAGGAATCGTCCAGGAGATGGAGGAAGGTTTGTCCAGCACTGTTTTTAACGCAAGCGTTGGAGGCGTGATCGAGTGCGCGGTGCAGCAAGCTGTGGGGCGCGCCTCGGGAGGCGAGGAGATGGAGCAGCGTGTTGCCGAAAGGATCTCTTTCGTGGATTAGGGCGGATAAGGCCGACGGGTCGTTGTGGAAGACGGGACGGAGACTGGCCGAAAGGCCTTCATCCGAGACCCAGTGTGCATGGGTGAGTTCCTCTCTGGCGTAGCAGAAGCAAGATCTGGATTCGTGCTCCTGTAAGAGCAGGCAGGGCCCTTTCTCGGAGAGTTGAAAGTCTATTTGAAGAAAATCGCCCGGTAGCCGCCTGGTGTCGTCGGGAAGGCGGGCGTGATCTCCGTCATCGTCGTCGTCGAGCCACGAGCTTCGTGTGGAGCCGGATGTGCCGGGACGCGATTCGGATGGCACGGATTCGCCTTCGTCGAGGGTAGAAGGCGCAGTGACAAGTCCGGACAGTGTGTAGCGCTTGACGAGCCGGGTGACTCTGCGGACATAGTCGGATGAGCACTGGGAGAGGGCGTCTGCGAGGGTGTTGGAGGTCATGTCCGTGGAGGTAGTCGCGACGGTAGTCCGTCGCCGCAAACTTGGGGCGGTCACAGGCTCGGGCGGGACCGAGACGGGGCCCATAGCCATAGGTCTGCTAGGATCGGCGAAGGCGACCTGAGGCGATGCCAGCTGCTGGGTGGTCACAGCGGGGGGGGGAGGGGCGGCAGGTTGGTTCCAGTGTGCGAGGTCGGGGTGCCAGGGGCTAGCTTCGGCCACAGTCGCCGCATCGAGCCAGGTGGAATGCATGCCCATGTCCGAAGGGTCTCCGAGGGAATGTAGATGCCCGGTGTGCTCTGCGGTTGGGGCGGCGGAGGCGGGGCTGGACTTTGAGCGCAGGCGACCGAAGGAATTCATTATTGAGTTTCGCTTCTGCCCTCGGATGGACGAATTGGCGAGCTCGTCGATGCGGCGGCTCATGTCGGATTTCGTCTTTGGGCGAAGCCATCGAGGCTCCTTATCGAGGTTGGCGTTGAGCCTCTTGTTCACCGAGTCCTGTCTGTTGCTCTTGGGTTAGAAGGGACAGTCGGGTGGCAAAGAGCTTTGCAAAGAGGAGAGGAGACGGTGGGAGGGTCTTAAATACCCCGGCGTCTCTCCGGTGTTTGAGATACGCAAGGAGTCGAGGACCTTGACGATGCGGGGAAGAGGCAGGTTGGTGTAGGTATACAAGCGGCTAAGCTTACGCTGGCCTGAGAGATTCCACATGGAGGGACGGCCGGTAGGTGTTGGATATGAACTGGATCCGGGATCGGATACCATGGCGGCGACTGGACTGGGGAGTGGGTGGTCGGGGGACGAATTGCGACAGTTGGAAGATGGGAAGAGGCCGTAATGAAGTGACAAGCCTCGTTCCCAATAAGGCGACGGCGACGGCGACAACCGTACGGTGTAGGGGGAAATCGTTTGTTGTTTTCTCCTGAAATGCAGACACTTCTCTTTGCGTGGACAGGAGAGTTGGTCGGGTAGAAGAAGAACAAAAGGGTGACAAAGCTGACGTCGAGAAGTCCAGAAGGCTGTTGATAAGAATGATGAGAACAAGGGATTGGATAGAAGGATTCGGTTGAAAAAGGAAAGGAATAAAATGGATCAAATGAAGACGACAAAAATAGATGGCTATCCGTAGTTAGCCCCGGTCTCGTGCTCAACAAGGGCCAGGATTTCAGAGGCGCTTGTGGAGAAGAAGGAGTTAATGATGGGGAGGCGCCGGATTGGATATATTCGTAGAACCGCGGCTGGGAGGGTGTAGCCCTCGTTACATATATGTCTTGGAAGCTATGTGTCGTAAGGAAGAGGAGGGAAAGGACCGTGGGCGAAG
>NW_021167079.1:2327827-2335664 GCF_003711515.1 Sodiomyces alkalinus F11 | reverse complement strand
AGGGGTTGGTGATGGCGGTCGGTGGAATCAAGATACGATCTGTTCGAGAGCCCTACGAGAGGGTGTCAAGGCAGGGGTTGGGGGACTTGGGGAAGGTTTAGCGAGTGGATTCGGCCGGCGGAAGTGGCCGCGACGGCCAAGGCGGGGAGGGCGGGAGGGTGGACGGCTGGCGGCTATGCCTGCGAGCGGCGTCAGTTCTTTGGCGTCGGGGAGCGGTTGATGAATCTGTATCCGCATGTTGGTAATCTTGGTCGAGCTATCACGTCTTGGAAACCAATGAATGGTGGGCGATTCGTCAAGGTGCAAAAATGCAAAAATACGTCGTGGAATGACGATTTGCCTTATGCGTCGCAGAAACCCACCGACGAGTCAGCTCCGCCCCTGGCTCTGCTGCAAGACTGCACCGCATATTGACGGGACATGCGGTCCTGGAGATTGATCTGGACGAGTCTATAAATCGAGTTTCGTCATGATATAAGGATACACTCTTATACTCTTGTATCTGCATACATCTGTTTTCTCGGCGGGTTCCCTCGTAGAGTACCGCATTATTTCTGGATATGCTTTGGCAAGGGACAAACAGGAATCGTCAATCGCCGGCGGGTGTCTGGCGGATGGCTGGTGGCTGCCGGACGGGGTGGGGTGTCTGTTGCATTCATCAATTAAATCATTAAATCGCAGTCGGGAATAGGCAACAAGGTTGAAGAGAGACGACTAGGAAATATGAGTGTCGCGGCGTTCAGATGTGTGGACGTTGATTAGGTTATGCGTTGAACGATCTTGTTTGTTGTTGCGGTGATGGAGGTGAGTTTGACTGGGAGGGAACCCAAAAACGGCCAGAAACTGGGAACAACGACGCGATTACGTTATAGGCCGTTGGGTCTAGTGTACGTTGGTTGTACTGTAGCCACGGGCAAGCCGCACGCACAGACCGCGGACGTGGCCCACGCTCTGCTCCCTCCCCACCAAACGCGGCACAGCCACACATCCACACCTCCACCCATTATACCGTTATACCACCATCACCACCATTAACCACATCCAATGTTTCCCCTTCACCACGTCAAGTCCCCGTCGACTCGGTAAAACAATAAAAGCCTTCAAATCATACCGCCCGTATTGTCTCCCGGGGCAGGGCTTGACGGACCGACTTCTTGGAGGATCGGCGCCGAATGACCTTTACGTGTACTTCTCACCGAAAACGCCGGCATAATCCATCGGTCGTCGCCTTTTCGCCCTCTCCAGCCACGGCTGGAGGACTAGCTTTTAGTGCTGATCATGTCGTCCGCAACAACTCTTTCGCGACCGACAACGTCCGTCATCGGTTGCTGTTAAATAACCCCCACGCTTTGCTAGACACCCCGGGTCATTTTCTTATTTTCACCAACCAAATACACGTACGTACTTCTCCACGAAGCACTGCCAATCTCTACGCTCTAGCCCACCTATTGCTCGATCTCTCTTTTGTGCGAAAGACCCAGAGAAGTGGCAGGTGATATCACGTGCAGCGGATTCGATCAAGATCGCATCCCACCGAATCCTCCTCGTCTCCTTGGCTGTGGCCCCTTGTTATTTCTCATCTTTTTCCAGTTCTTCTCATTGCTGGCCCTTCCCTCTCCTTCGGGCCTCCACCCACCTTTTTTATTATTTCTATTTCCTTTTTCTACTTCCTTTGTGATATTCCTGATATTCCCGCGCTCTGTCTGTCGATACCTTGTTGAGAACGCTCGGATCAATATCTGGCGCGGTTTTGATTATGCCTAATAGTGCCCGGCCCTCTGCCTCCTGTTTCGTTTTCGCTTTCGCTTTCGCTTTCGTTTTATTTTATTTTTTATGTATGGGGCGGGGGTTTTTTTTCTTCTTCTTTGTTTTGGCCTCACCGATTCCTCGCCGGTTCTTCCTCCTCTTGTGATCTATCCCTGGTCCAGGCGGGCTTCCTCACCTCACTGCCGCATAATTATATTCACCCAGTCCATCTCCCCCGTCGCCCGCCCCAATCTTCTCCGTCTCCTCTTTACGTATTTCCTACCTGACCTGTTAACCTTGCCCTAGCAAATTCTTGAGCCGCCCAACCTCTTTGTCCATGCCGCAAACTACGCTGTTCCGAGCCTCGCCCTCTCCGGTGAGGACTGCTGACCGAGACCATTCTCTGCCATTCTCTTCGGTATACAGAAAAGGGCGACCCACCACCTGAGAGACGACTGCTTTTCTGTGTTTCTGCGTTCTCCCATGTCTTACTTGGCGCCCATCAGGACCCCCGGACTCTTCCTCTTTTCATACTCCAGATTCTCGTAGAACAACCCCCATTTTTCCTCTTCGTCTTCGGTGTGAGTGGATGCTGCCGGGAACTCTGAACTCCTCCAAGCCTTTTGGCTGTGCTATGGTCAAGTTTCCACTTCCACTTGGAGTTGGGCTTCAAGATACCGACAATGACCATCTCTCGTCTCTCCTCGACCGACATCGTGGTATTTCTCGGTCTTCTTCGTCCATATAACCTCCATCTCTGCCACAACAGATTCTGAATTACTTCCCTCTGGTCTTACACTCTTTCGCGCAGCTTATTCTTGAGGACTGTCCGCGTAAAAGAACGTCCTCGCCTGAATCTCCTCGTCTTAGCCCAAACCCTCCATTCTTGTTCCTCTTCCCATCGGAGCCCTACCCGTGGCCCAGACAATAACTCACGGAAGCCGGGCATACTTGGGGTTGACTCGCAGTCCGCTGCCTCCTCCCCTTTCAAACGCGCCCTCTGCTCATTCGTCATGTCACGCATTAGAACGTGAGTTTTGAATAATCAGCCGCCTACCCAAAAGTCCCTTCAGTGTCCCGTCTGGCTGACTCTGGCTCTCAGGTCCTCCCAAACCTCCCCAGTGGCCTCCTCCTCTGGCGGTAGCAGCAGCATCAACAGACAGCTCGGGCGGTACGCTGTCGCTGCATACGTCGCAACCCAGAACCCTGCGGAACGCTTCGCAGTCACTGGTCAACCCACGAGGTCGTCGGGCTCTATAGAGAGGCAGTTGTCTGCTTGGGACCGTGCTTGGAGCCAAGCTAGCAGCGGTCGTCGTTAGGCTGGCGTCTTGCATTGGCTCTTCTTACTTCTTCCTCTGTTGTTGCGTCTCCAGGGCTTTCACGACTCTTCTCTTTAGACTCTTGTTCTTCTTTCGACGATGGCCAATCTTGAGGGGACTTCCCATTTTTACCGAAAACAACTGCGTTCTATGTATGGTCAGTAGTAACCTGACCGGGGGAAACGACAATGGCTTTCCTTTTCATTTCAGCACGATCTATGTCGAGGTTTAGGAGTTCGGTGTACTGAGGATGAATATTGCTACAATATGAATAGATGTCTTTTTGTTTCCCCTTTCCTGTACACTACCAAGAAAGTAACATATAGAGCTCCTTGTGCTCCTGATTATGCCCGGACACCTATTCAGAATGGTTGTTGACCCTGGATCGAGAAATTAAACTACCCTCATGCAAGACACCGCTAACCTTATCTAAACGTTCGAAAAGGGCGAACATGAAGCGTCGGAAGATTCTCTGCCAATCATCATTTATTGGTTCATTCACTATAAAAGTGCCATGGCTGCTCTCCGGCATTCTATCTGCACGACAGCACGATAGTTGCCCGTCATGAATAAAGGGGTGAGAACGCCGCGCAAGCTGGAGACCAAGAACAACCGACCCGTCCTCCGACTGCGTTGCCGGTTTCGGGGCCGTCTTGTGGGACTCTTTCTCCGACAGCACGGTACGGGGGGTTTATGCTAGGGCCGACCCGGACAAACTCGCCGTGGAGCGCGCCGGGAACGAATGGGGAGCTAGCCAGGGGAAAGGGGGTTACGGGGACATGCCTTTGTACATCAGCAAGACGTTAATCACCGGGACAAACGGCATCCTTGAGGACGATGCACCGAGATGGGATACGGCTACGGGGCGGATTCATCTTTTCCGTAGGGCCCCACGGCACCATTGGCGATCTCAGAGCTCCGTTCTACGTAGCAAGATGGTCATCGGCCATCTCTGTTTCCCCGTGGTTGCAACATATGAGCCTGATCGATGTGTTCTTTCTTACCGGATACACCCATGATATCAGGTAGTCGAGGACGCGATGCAGTACATCTAGGATGAACATTGTGGCCGTGGTCGTGTCTTTTCACGTGTTCAACAGAACGATCTTTCAAACTCAAGTGTTTGGTTATCGAGCCATCAATTCAAAGGAGAGCTGAGGAGAAGTGGATAGTAAAGTAAGGTAGGTAGTCGAAGAGGTATCTAGCGACTGGTGATCTTGAGAGTTAATCCGAGTCGAGAGAGGCCAGGTGACAATGTGAGATTCTCCCCGCTTCTGCGAGGTCTGAAACTCTGCAGACTGGATGGACGTCTCCACCCCTGAGGCAGCCAAACTTCACTTGTCTGACAATTCTATGACTGAGTAGCGTTAAGTAGCACTGGCCAGCACGACAGCATGGTACTACATGCTCCTACATTACGGACGGTAGAAGAACATACCGGCACTTAAGGTACCTATGTAGTGGTTACTGCTCGGCGTTTCTCGGGTCGATTCCGCCTACCGTGAAACTCTAACGGGCCTGGACGTCACAGGCATGTCAAAACGCATGTGACATGGAATCGTCATGACTTCTGGTGGTGCAAGTTCATAACTTTCTACGTGATACTGCCTACGAGTACCATCGTATGTGATAATGTACGCAAAGGTAAGCAGGACAAGTTTTTATTTACGGTTCTCCAGTGTTATACGATCAAGTCACCTACCTTATATTAGACATCATGTTCAGGTAAAGGACTTTGAACTTGCCAGTCACGAAGGTATGCGACGCCAGTGCGTGTATAAGTCTCGAGATAACGAGTTCTTTGGGTAATACAACAAGGCATCGAGCTACAAAAGGGAATATAAAGAATATATTATATCACTCGGTGGCTCGAAGAGTCAGGAGCATCAACCATTGTGTTGTACATTCAGCTGGGGACCTTATCAGATACAGCATGGTTTCAGAGAGATACGAGGTCCAGGTTCAGCGAAGCGCCTAGGAGTAACCGCCGTGTCTCTCAACTGTTAAAGGAAAAAGCAAAGTCGTTGAACTATCGTTACAAGTCGTACAATTCCCATTCCTCATAATGATAAGCACTTTTCAGGCTTTATTTCTTCTTCTGGCCGCCCATAGCCTCCTGAACATTGCCGCCAATGGCGCCCTCCGTAGTAAACTGCTTGCCGATCATGCCTTCGGACGACAAAGGGCCGCCCACCTTCTGAGCGGTTCCGCCGATAGCACCTTGTTCTGTTATGGCCACACTGAATTAGTATGCGTCCCTAGGATGCGGCCTGCCTGGCAGATTCGTGTTCACGGGAGCCCTGGATGGGAGGAAAAACGTACCGGTGAACTGATGACCAACGGCACCCTGTTCATCGAAGGCCTTGGGCTTGGTTCCAGCGGAGGAGGTATCACCTGTGGCCTTGGCACCGGTGGGATCAATGGGGTTGTTCTGGGAAGCCATGGTGATGGATGTCTGGTTGAGAAGGTAATGCGGTGGTGTGGTGTTGTGTGGTGGTGTCTAAGTTTTCGTCTTGTTTGGGAATGGTTTTTGGATGCGTGCTGCGATGTGTGTAAGAGAAGGAGACGTTAAAAGCCTGGTCGAGGACGTCCTGATATATCCGCTGCGGCGGTCCAGGATTGATCATGGAAGGGCGATCTGTAAGGGTAAGGTAGTGATGTCATATGACGCGCATCCTTACACTACCATCGCATACGTACCTGCCATAAGGTACCTTACCTAAGGTAAGGTACTTACGTTTCCTTACTGTACCTTACCTTACTCTGAAGGCCAGCTGCGTAAGAAAGTACGGTCAAAAACGCAAAGTACGATTCGAGTCTGGGACCCCCATGATTCATAGATAATCGCGTAAGACATAGCTATGCTTGCGCAGTACACGACGCTCATCATTTCGTGTACATTACGATGGCATATGATCCGAGACTAAATCCCAGGGATCAGACCCAGTGATGTTACTTATCAAAAGTCTTATAGATTGGTATCATCCCCAGACAACCGAAGACCTCTCGTTTTTGCGGAATGCGTTTGACGAGAAGAAACGTCCTTTCGATGCCGAGGAATATAAAAGAGGGCTCTGGAGTTCTACAAGATCAAAACAAAGTGGGTAGGATTAGAAGTCGACCCGTGTACCTTAGGTATGCAGTAATATGTAAATAACAGCACCGGCATATTTCGTCCAGTGACTCTTCGTGATTTCCCGTCATCGTAAGATTCCAGGCCTTCTTAGGGTTGGAAGTCTTCGTTCTCAACTCTCCGCGGTCAAGAACCTAGCATCAAAGGCCAGGTCAAGAGTCCTTGACTCTGAAGAGTCATTAAACGTTGTTCAAGAGGCTTCTTACTTCTTGAACGTCGTTCGATCAAGTACAAGCAATAAAACGACCGTATCCTAGGAGGTTCACTAACACGGGGTGCCTGTATAATCATGGACACCCTTGGATGATCGTCGAATTATGGATACTATTAGTACTCCAATATGGCTAGCAACTAAAAGGCTGTAAAGACGTGAAGACTAGGACCTTCTGCTATTGGTCTGGCTTGTATGTTCGTTCAATACTATCTGCCACCTGTTAGGATTGATAGATAAGGGTTGGGATGAGACGTATCACTGATAATAAGAATTGTCGGTTTCTCGTCAATTTCTGGACAGTATTAGTCTAAAAGAGTAATGATACTGGTATCAAGAGAGACACTGACAGACTTCGCCGCCCACGGTTGTCTTATCAAAGTCACAAACGTTCACAAAACCTTAGACCACAGGGTTCGCCGGGCTAAATGCATGGCGAACAGCCTATGCAAGTTAACGCCTCATTTCTTCATCTTCTCTCCTTCTGGCTGTACATTGTTGCCTCACAGATTGCAGTCTTTTAAGTGTACTTTTGTAAATAAGAAGCCCCGTATATTTATCAATGACTTGGAGTCTGGAGAACCCCATACACACCAATATCACCGCCACACCATCGGTGTGGTGTAGATAGTTCATCCAGTTTACACTACACTAGGTAGGTACTACACATGTAGATGCCGGCTAATGGTGTATCGTGATTCGTTGACTCCCTACCCCTTGACCCTTGTTTGCGAAAGGCCCGTACCCCAGGTCTCGCACCCGTCTAAGCAATGCGGAGAAAGGCTCTCCGCAGCGGGCTTTGAACACCCTGGGGCCTGGGGCCCCGGCTTGAAAACGAAAGCCCACGGCCACAGGATGCCCGAAGCAGCCTCGGCTCCCCCCAGGGAATGTCACGGTTCCTATCCGATCCGGGAAAGGCGTATTTGACTCCCGACAAGCGCGCCAACGGTGACTTAGACTGCCAATGCATAAGCTTTCCTTGGAATCTTGGGAGGTCTGGAAGAGGTGAGGTCTTTGTATCTCACAGGTGCGGGCGAGGTCGCATTCCCACTCTCACGTGGTCACTCATTCGAGCCTAGAATGTTAAAATGCTGGAGACAGTGGAGAGTGTCGGGATCCTTTGCGGGGTATTATTGCCTCTGCAGCCTCAGCCCTCAACTCAGAGGGGTGTAAAGCCGAGATGTAGGGATTGCTCGGCAATAATTCGTCGTCTGGTACTCGGTAACGGGTTTACCTGGTTGATAGTGTGGACATCACAACGTCTCCATATGTGACCTGGATCAGGACCCGGGGGACGTACGCTTCGGGACATTTGAATTTCAAGGTCCTCTTTCTATTGGTTCTGTTCTATATTTCGAATACTACTCCATTTATCCTGCATATATATCTCTGTAGATTCTGTTCCCACGGACTGATGGTGTATCCGTA
>NW_021167079.1:2226253-2327757 GCF_003711515.1 Sodiomyces alkalinus F11 | reverse complement strand
GACGCCACATGGACTGTTCGCCCCTTTTTTGTTCAATCCCAGCTGTAAAAGAGAGTCTTTATGCGGACACCATCCTCGAGTTGACTGGCGTCTACAACCCGGTGTTTCGGCATGTATTTAGGTGGGTACTACTGGCCTACATACTTCTGAGATGAGAGCCCGGAACCACAGTCGCCGAGATTTATAGCAGCGCCAGTAGCGAGTGTGCTTTCGTACTCCTCGGGACGGCAAGCAGATCGCCGACGAAGAGAAGGCGACGGAGTTCATTTAGACGCTCTCGGCAGTTCTTAGCATGAACCATGCCACATGTCCCCTACCGCGAGTTGGTAGTCAAGCTTAAGGACGTATATAAATATGGCGGGGATCTCTACTCGTTCCGGGCATGATCTTCTTTGCCTTCTGTCAGCTCGAGCCACGCATTTCTTTGCTGCAGACAATTAGTGATCATACACTTCAGTGTCCTTGGTCCTTGACACTATGAGGTTCTCGTCTTTGCTCGTGGGCGTCCTGGCGACGGTTGCGTCCGCCGTGCCGCTCTTGGAGGAGCGTCAGACAACCACCTATACGGATTACCTCTTCGTCTACGTACGCAACAATTTTTTCTCTTTTTCTTTTTTTGCCCAGTTTCAGTCCTCTTTCGTGCACCATCTCTCACATCTGCATAAAATATCGAAAGAAAAACATCTTTCGACTTGGAACAAGTAGCTAACACATGACCCCCACAGTTTGTCGGCGAGCACCTATCCAATGGCGAGCAGATCTACATGTCCGTCTCAAATAACAACAACCCTGGCTCCTGGACCCAGGTCAATGGCGGTCGCCCCGTTCTGACCTCCACCGTGGGCACTCGTGGTGTGCGTGACCCCAGCGTTATCCGTAGCCAGGACGGCAGCGGCAAGACCTGGATCATCGCGACCGATCTCTGGGTGCACCCCCGCGGGTGGAACGTCGGCGATGACTACACGTCCAATGGGTCCAAGGCCATTGTCGTCTGGGAGACATCCGATATGCGAACCTGGAGCGGCCCGTTCCTGCGCAATGTCAGCCCTAGCAATGCGGGCATGACCTGGGCTCCTGATGCTATCTGGGACCCGGCGTCTCGGCGGTGTAAGTTACTCGCTCTCCCCCCCCCTCTCCCCCTCTCTCTCTCTAACCGAAACGAGCAACGTCTACGCTCAATAATTCTAAACTCCTTACTCACTGTTTTGTGTTCTCCCCGCAGACCTCGTCCACTGGACCTGCCACCTCAAGGGCGAAGGTTGGTTCATCATGCGCTCTTTTACCTCCGACTTCGTCACTTTCACCCCGGCCGAGAGGTGGCTTACCGGTGCCGGCATGGATGCCACCGTCGCACACGACCCATCCACCAACACCTTCTACCGCATCAGCAAGAACGGCCCGGGCGAGCTCATTGAGCAGGCCCGCGCCTCCGCCCTCAACGGGCCCTGGACCGTCATCCGCAACCGCATTGGCGAGCCTCTTCCGGCTGGCGAGGGCCCGCTCGTCTTCCGCAACAACCAGAACCCCAACAGGTGGCATTTGCTCATTGATGACTATACCCGCGGTCGCGGCTACCAGCCCTTCGAGACTACCAACATTGGTGCCGCGAGCTGGACTCAGTCATCCATGACTCTTCCTCCTAGCAGCCGTCACGGCTATGTCGTTGGCATGTAAGTGGTCAAATGCCCGTCCCCTTTAAATGGAGAATACCTCCCTCCAAAAGTTTCCAGTTCTACGCGCCCCTTCCACAAAGTCGATGATGTGCTGATTATTCTGCTTCTCCTAATACAGTACTGCTGCGGAGAGGAACTGCGTCCTCGGCCTCGCCACCTGCGACTCGGGCGGTACCCCTCCACCCACCACACCCCCTCCCACCACACCTCCTCCTACCACACCTCCTCCTCCTCCCTCCGGCTCTTGCTCCTCCATGTGGGGACAATGTGGAGGTCAGGGCTACAGCGGGCCGACTTGCTGCTCGCAGGGCACTTGCCAGGTCCAGAACCCCTGGTACTCTCAGTGTATTTAAGTCTAATGGGTGCTGTATGGGGAGGGAAACAACTTGAAGCTGGCAAGGCCCGAGGTTGCCCACGATTTGGTTCCCGGGTCGATGGGACGTTCACATGCAGGAATATGATATGAGAGGCATTCAGAGACGGATTCGCTCTCTTCAAGGACAATTGCCGTGTTGAGACATAACGGTCACAAACCTGGCACATCATTCAGCCTGTATGTAAGCAGGGATTAGGAATACGATGCTGAATTATCTCAAGACTGATAGTCTGGGAACGGATGACCTCGATCCTCTGGAAGATTACGGGAACCAAACAAGTAAACCACCCTCAGACTAACATCTAAAACTCCCATACTCCGCCTTCCTATCGTCCTTATAACTGAGCGTTTGGCGATACCCTCCTTTCCGCCAGATTGGAACAATCCCATTTGACGGTCAGATATACGTACTGCTTCTTGGTCCTGTAGCTTCCAAGTGCTCGAAGAGGATGGCACTATTGATGAGTCCCAATCCATAGAGGAGTCGGGAACCCCTCCGGCTGCTGGAGTACTAGATCTCGGTATTCAGGGCAGTATGATACACAACTTGCGTCGCCGCGAGCTATGTACTTTACTAATCTGGCAAGATTGAACGCTTTCCACAAGATTGATACCTACTAGGAACCACGAACTGCCCCGCGACTCCAGTCACAAAGTTGAGTGAGCTACGGACACGAAGTACATGCTGTAGCTCTCCAGACGTCACATGAATTGCGCGTGCAATATAGTTCTTATGCGGATATACTACGCATGTACAGTGGTGCTTATAACTTGCCTGGGATTCAAGGCTTTACCCGAATGTCGCCTGTTAGTGCTTATATGTTGCCGAATCTGGACGTCCACCATGTCCTGATTGGTGGAGCCACCCGGAAAACGACCGTGGTCACCGTCTCCAGGTACTTACCTTACAAACGAATTACGGACTACAGACTACACCCGATCATAATGAGAAACATGGTTAAATCCCCATTAATCGAATTGTACAGAGAATATACGGACGCCGATTTTCTTTTTGCATGGTCGCGATGCCATGGCTACGCTGCTAGGCGTTCGTTTTCTTTTTTTATCTTTTTTTGGTGGAAGCCCGTCAGATTCCACTTGAGCCTTAAAAGACTGAACCGACTGGACCAACGGTGTCGAAGTGAAATGTGAAATATAATTCCCTGGGAAAAAGTTCGCTATATAAGGTACCGGTGGTTTTTTAAGATGATTACTCATATGACATTCTGCACCTGTTGCCGAGTAATACCTTCGGGGAGTGGAAGCTTGCTACCTTATACTCGGCCCCCGTTAACCAATTACATGATCCAAGCATTCCACTGCCTGCGACCCCGCGTGGTCGCAAAGGCTGTAGGAACAACGGCCGAAAACCCTTTGATGGTTTATGGAGTTGAATCGGCGACTCGTGTCTGTATCCGACAATGGACTGGGCCATGCCTAATATGCTCGGACCCCTCGGCCGAGTGAGGACCCAGGCTTGTACGAGTCTTATCCACGCTTTCATGTCGATGGAGGCCTTTTGGGCCCATGAAGGTGATGATATAATTACCAAAGAGGCCCTGGCCAGTATGATAGATACACCGGATTACTTCCACACCATACCACTCGATGCCGAAAATTTGGACCGAGCATCGCTACCAACTAAATTAACATCTTCCGTTTTCCCGGATGCTGACCTTATGCTATGTACCTCCGAGCTCGCCTGCCATCACAGCATGCCCCGGAACGTAATCGTCTATACCTGATCGACCAGTATGCTTGGGCGCCATCCACTGTCGTCCACCGCGGTGTCGGGGTCTGTCCAGTTCACGGGCTTGTGGATTCGAACGAGCGACAGAAAGTAATCCTCGACAACAAGCAGGTTCAGCAGCAGACCATTGGCATGCCATGCAATGCCGCACACCATGGCGCCCGCGACGGCGTCTAGGATGAAGTGGTTCGCAGTCGCTACGATGGCGAGAAGAATCAGTGCTGGATATGACATGCCGGCGACGACGATGGCGAGACGCTTCCAGGAACGGGACCGCAAGTTCGAGACTGGAAGGGTAGCAACGGTGAGGCCGATAAGAAGGGAATAGCCGAAGTGGAGGGAAGGCATGGCAGCTGCACCACATGTCAGTAAGCCGTTATGAGAACGCATGGCCCTTGAGCACAAGTCCCCAGTGGCGTTTGGGCGTGGCGGAGCGGAGCGAAAAAGGGGAGCCGGAAATAGCGTACCATATTGGTTGCAGAATTTGTTCGTCGTCCAGACGCTGCTCTCACCATCGGCACTATGCACAGTGTCCACGAAACCAAAACTTTTCGCTTCGGCGGCATCCGGACCGTTATAGTTTGGATCGCTCAGTAACCGAGGCGGCATGCAGGGCCAAAGCGTGAAGATGATGAAGGCCAACAGATTGCACATTGCCATGGTGCGGCGACGAGCTTCGTACAGAGCCGGGCCGGCCGAGCCCCATCCACTGGCATCGTTGCCTGCCATTTTGTCAGAAATGGCACGGCGACGCCGGGTGGTGGTGATGTAGTAGAGGATGACGAGAAAGAGGATGGTGCCCGGAATATGGATGAAGGAGTAGATGCGGTTGACCCAATGCATGGCGGTGGGATACTGCAAGAGATACTGCTGGACCGGAAGCTCGACGAAGAGGTTAAGAGCCTGTTCCAGGTGAATGACCTGCAGCGCGTGTCGGCGAGCAACATCGACGGTACCCTCAACCAGAGTGACAGCTGTGAAAGCCCGGCCGAGCTGGTATACCTAGAAAAGAGAATAGTTGTTAGGACTCTGCGGAGATGAAAGGACGACGGCATGGAGGCTTCGTAGCTTCCGTAGCTGCCGAGTCGCTGACATACCCAGTAGATCAACGCCCAATACCAGGCCTCGACGAGGAAAGGGAACTTGCGGAGTAGTCGACTCAATAGACGGTCTTTGAAGACTCTCGTATTGGGAGTAGTCACAGTGCGCTGGTACTTAAGGAACTTGAATTTCCTCAGCCGCCTGAGTGGTTCGTCACTGGCTGCCAGGGTCGAAGAAGTGTTGAGAAGCGCATTTTCTGAGACCGGGGAGACCGTGCCTGACCGGACGGGGCTGGCATTGTGGTCGTCGGATCTCTTGCTATCACCTTGACCGAGGCCGTCGTCGGTCCAGCCGAGATTGTCGTAGGCGTCATCTCGGCCAGTATTTCGGTTGAACCAAGTGCCGCCGAAAAGGAGGGATACCACCACCAAGGGCTCGGCGACGGCGCCGATTCCCATAGTGATGAAGAATTACGGACGAACCGCAAGTGCCAACGGGGAATGTTTCGTCGGGACAGAAAAGAAGCGAAACCGAGTGCAAGCCGAACGGAATGGCTGAACAGTGTCCAAGGAAGAGCTCTGGGATGTTGAACCTGAGTGGGATCGTAAATACCCTCCAACAAAATCGATCGTGGGAGATGATCGCTTCGAGACCGAGGGAATAGAATGAGCTGGAGAGACGACAGGTGTGCGCGATCGCAGTCGAACGCTCCTTGCCAAGGGATCGGGACGGCAGATGGTTGGAGCGGACAGACGGAGGGAGGAGAATCCCCAGAATGTGAGGTTAACTATTGTCTTAAGTTGGAAATACCCATTCGTCTGGAAGGGAGACAGGATTCAGAGGAGGAAGTTCAGGGTTAGAAGGGGTGGAAGAGGCCGAATGGAATCTTCGGCATAAGTGAGAGGGGGAAGAAAACAGAAGCACTGTATGTAATTGGGATGTGGAGAGCTGGGAAGAAGTAGGAAGGGTCTTGAGGGGAGGGAGGATAGGGGTTCTTCAAAAATGCCATGACATTGGCATCGGCATCGGCGGCAAGGAAGTACAGTCACTGACAGTCGAGGGTTGCATGGGTTCTCTTGCCCTTCCCACCCAACGTTGGCTGTTGGATTCCTGGTGTGCACTACGCTACCTACCTACCTTACACTACAGCGAGTCGTAGTACTCTGTACCTGTACTACCACCAGTCCACCACGGTCCAGGAGTATTATCCGTAGGTACGAAGCGTACGTGAGGTTCCACCTTTCCGCCCGAATCTCGTACTTCGGACTCCGACCAAAGACCTAACTACCAGCCCATAAGGTAGGTACCTTACTGTTAGCGTTGTGGTATGGCATGTATCAGTACAGCTGACTCGCAAGACCGAGACCGAAGCTTGGCAGTTGTACTCCGTACTCTCTCGCCGTTATTACCTTCGGTCCCGTCCCTGTCCCCGAGAGGGTACCACAGACTAATAAGGCATACACCCGCGCCGTTGCAGTTTCCTGATCCCATCCAAAGGAATGGGCCAAGAAAAGCCAATATGTACTAAAATAATTAGTGAAAACTAGGATAGTGAGATGAGTAGAAGGGGGGAAGGTACCTAGACTTTTACATTCTACTTGCGTGACAAAATTGTTGGCATTGTTGGCATTGTTGGAGGTTGCCCAGCTATGGCATGCCGTTGGAATAGTGGACCATGCCTCGGCAGAGACTGGGCGGTCGTTGTGACTGGTCCTATAACCGTCGTCGTTTCTGGATGACCCGCTGTTTCTCTTCTCAACAAGGTAGCGATGTTACCTGCATTTGTGCTTCTCCTGACTTGGAAGCTTCAACTACACGTGTACCTGACAAACTGCGAAGTGAAGTCTGGCCGGAGCTTCTTCGACTAATACCTCTCGATTTTCCAAGACTCTATAAATTAAGAAGAGAAAAAAAAAAGCAAGAAAAAATACAAAGTAATTAGTGTAGAGCTAAATGGACTAATAAACCCGCCGTCGTGGAAAGAAGCAAGAGAGCACGAGACACACAAACATAAGGTACCTCAGGTACGTGCCTGTCCAGTCGCCAAGGCGCATGTGGGGCAAAGAACGCCCAATTACCTCATTTTCACGTAACCCTTCGAGGCACGCACGGAGCAGTTCGGACTTTGTACTTGTACTTATACTGTACAACGGGTGTGTGCCGAGAGAAAACGTGTGACGACAGGGAAATTGGAAAATCCAAGGGAACGCGTTGATATGCAACGCGAGTACGAATTACGAAGTAATACGGGGTAATAATGGTACTCCAGTTCACGGGAATTTGATAGTGGTGTTGTCCTCGCAGCACGAAACAGAGGGAACGGTGTGCACAGTTTTGACCATTAATCATGGCCAACTTCAAATTCTTGAGCAAAATGAGTCCTGTTCTCAGGCAAGCCTTCCGAGACAGGATGTTAGTGCAGGCCTTGCTGACCACGCTATCGTTGTAACATCACCATCTGAAACACAGACGATAGCCGGCTCCTTTTTGCGGTACGATAAAATCTCCGCTTACTAAAGGCATCTCGGACCCCAAAGCAAATCCGGGGCCGAGGGTAGGACGCGTTTCTACAGTGTGGGGAAATGACTTGACACGGTTATTTTAGGTATTCTATCCGGACCTGAGATGCAAAAGTCACGTGATTATCACCAGCGATATATTGCCGAGTATTTAACTGTACTTGATCCGAAGCTGCTGGGCCGCGCTCCGAATCGACCACTGACAGAATTGAACAGCCCTCGTCGCATTTCTCCCAACTGAGGAAAGTCTTGGGGGAAACAAACTTAGTCGTAATAGACACGGAGCGCTCGATGCGTTCGATATGTCGGAAACAGTCAGGCTGATTTGTTGGTCCGCGTTCACATCTCCCATACCAAGCCCCGTCCGAGGTATCAATACGGAGTTATACCTCATCTCCTTAGTCAATATTGTGGTCCTGGCCGATAGTATCCAGGTTCAGGCACCGTCATATTTTCAAGTGGCCATATCATCCGACCACCGTCCGATCTCGTCCCTAACGTGCGTTCGCTTAAACGTCCGCACGAAGTTAGTAGCTACCGGCCTACCACGTTTCTATGGATCAACTATAACCGAAGCGCCGACTTCGTTTGGATCCGAGGTTCGATGACGCCTTTAAATTCTCCAAATGTTTGCTATTATAGAACCAGGACAACTTTCTGGGAAGCCTCCAGGAAGGTCATGGACTGCTTCTAGGGAAGATTGGAATTTTCCAGGAAGTGCCCAGGGTCTCAACGGGACTGCGAGACGGCGACTCTTGGATAAGGTTTGGGCCTAACGGACGGGGATCTGCAAAGGACCCTGCTCCATAGAGTCAAGCCAGAATATTCGGAGACTGGCTGTAAGTTTCTAACCTTATCCGTAGTTTCCATCGAGTCTATAGGTAGAACCAAAGTTTAATGTTGAAGGCGTCGTTCGGTGTTGATAGCGGGCGTCCCTGAATTCCATCAGTCAAGTCGTGGCGCTGCAAAAATTTGGGATCTTGACCAGATTAAACGCCCACACGTTTGATCTGGGAAGCACGTGCTTAGCCTCAACCGACTATTATGGCAGCGAGGTACTTGACATTTTCCAACGAGGCATCGAGACGCGCGGTGAACGTGTGGTCGTATGCCGCATGCCGCACATGCCGCACACCATGCCCGCCTACCCCATTGCCTTTGTCGAGTCGGGACAGAAGCTGGTTTCTCCCTGAAAGGAAGGGTAGACTAACAGATACAGGAACGAAAACTCGAGGCACTATTAGAAGTTGGGTTTCACTGAAAGAATTATTAGGACTTGCCCAGCATTTACGGATAGAATTGTCTAGAGGATCGAGAAAACGATTAACGGAACTCTTCTGATTAGCTGCTAAGTACGCATGTCATGTCTGGTTCGGATTCATCCGTGCCCATCTAGAGACGTGAAGCCCGACATAGAATAGGCCGCCGTCACATTTTGGGTTACGCTCACTTCTGTGGCAGTAGGGAGGGTTGCTTAGAATAAACGAGAACACAATAAAGTGTTTATTCTCGAGGGTAAAAGCGAGTAAGAAAGTTCGTGAAAGAAACTTCTCGTTCTGATATGAGAACTTCGTTCTGCAGATCGTGGAAGCAGGTTAAGCAATCTGCATGTATCAAAGGCTGCATGATGAACTTCGCTAGCTAAAGATACATCTGCCTTCTCTAATATCCTTCTCCACTTCCTTACGCTGCTCACTTATTGACCAATGGTGTCCGGTTGGTTCGCAGTCCGATTGGTCCATTTACCCCAAGTCCCCTTCACCTGTCTCATGGTCTCGAGGAGGCAGAGGAGCGCTAAATAGGGAGGTACTTGATTATCAGGCCCCCGGACATGGTGGATTGATAGTTTTTCAGGGGTAAGAAGCAAGCAATTTGCTGCTAGTGAGGTACAGCGCAAACAAGCTTACCTTAATTTTCCCTCCTTCTTCTCTCCACCCCTGGTCAGTCCTTCTGTTCTCTGATCGTGGCAGGAACGAAAAAAAAAAAAAAAAAGGGATTGGTACTCGTCAGCCTCCATCTACATCTCATCTCTTTTCTCTAACCTGCGAGCCGAACACACCAAGAGTTCCACGGATTTTTGGGCCTCGTTCTTGGAATCAAACGTCCCTGTCGGTCCTTTCCAAACGTTCTTTTGATATCTAACCCCTGAGATACCCACTTTTGGTACGTATGTCCATCTTCATCCCCAGAGCCCACACGGATCGACGCAAGTACTCTATCTGTTCAGTGCCTGACTTTCCGTAACAAGCCAGTCTCTTTTCTTCAGCGTGTTCTGTCTTTCTCTTCCCGCTTTATTCGGCGACGAAAATTTACCCATAAACTGCCTACTTCCGGACGTGCAGCCATCGACTCCCGCGGCTGCAGATACCCTACGGATATATCCCATCTGCGACCCTCCTGCTCGACGACGACTTGCGGGATCGACCTGCAGGCATCCGACCGACCGATCGCGTCGCATTGCAGCCGCCTCTACTTTCCGTCCCTTGCCGTTGACTGCTCGCAACGTCCTTCACCAAGCTAGACTGGACGACACGAAAGAACAAAACGAGAAACAAACAAGTCGATAACCTGATGAAGCCCTAGACCACCACCACCCCGCTTTGCTGAAGCCATCTTCGAAGCGCGTCCGGAACCGCGCCAGGCTTTCTCCCCCTTATACCTTTTCCTTCTTCCGGTAGCAAAAATCTGCCATTGTGATCAGTGCCGGGGCCAATCACTTGCTCCTACTTATTATAATCTCTACGTGTACTTAGGACTCGAGTATCCATGACCAGAAGCCTCTCATGCCCTGGCAACCGTTGCTCCGAATCGCCTTCGCCGTCGCGACCTACCCTTTTGCTGCCTCGGGCCCGGCCGACCTACCACTCGAGATTGGCGATGAGCTCTACATTATCGAGGAGACGCCTGACGGCAACTGGCTGCGTGGATACCTAGTGGCGCCTCCGAGCCTGCTCACAGGCCTTACCTCGGTAAAGGGTCAAACTCTGGAGGCTCGCGTTTTCAGTGGCATTTTCCCCCGCAGCTGCGTCGAGATTCGCGAGTTTCTGGGGGAGTCTGAGGACACGGACGACAACAGCGATGCCACAGACGACCACCAACCCAGGCGAGACCAACGCCTCGTTGAGAGCGATTCGGCCAAGAGCGGACTCATAGGGGATGCCGACGAGAGAAGGCTGCCGATTCAGGATAGACACCGTACTGGCCCGCCACACCGGGAAAGAAGAGGCCGCAAAATTCCGAGAGAACTCCCCAATGGCACTCGTACCAGTCTTTCTGTGCCCGTCAAGCGTGAGCCCGGAGCCCCGCGACCCCCGGCGCCCGTTCCCATGCTCAAGATCGGCGACGAGTCTCCCACATCTGCCGCAGAACCCCTCATCGACGAGATAGCAAGCTGCCTCCGAGAATGGCACTCCACGAACCTACACGAACTCCTCCTCACCCGCCAGTACTCCCGACTTGACCAGCTCTCCCAGCTCATTAATTCCCTGTACCTAAGCAGGCAACAACTGCTTCACAATGTCCTGGCCAATCACGAGCTTAAAAAACTTCGCGAGAAGACTGTCTGGGATCTGGTCCGTGTCAACAAGCTCTGCGGCGGAGAAGTCATCGTCCGTGATCCCCGGGAACGGGGTAGGGTTCTGACGGGCGATGACTCCGTCGTGGAGACGACCAAGCTGCAGTCCATGATGAGCCTTCTCAACGAGCCTCCGCAACCGACTCTCGAGCTGACCGCTTTGCATCATTTGCTCGTCGACGTTAGAGGATTCGCCGGCGCCTCCTCCGAGGAAACGTCTCTTGCCCTCTACCTTTTAACCAAGTCCGCGGGTGGCCAACCGGTACCTCTGTCAGAGACCTTCACAGTCCAGATACCCGCCGGTGGAACCATGGGCAGCCTAGCCAAATCTGGCCAGCTCAAGACGCTGTTCGCAGACCTATCGGCACAGGATATAGGCGATGTCCCTTCCGTCGAAACCGAGCTATACCTCGTCATCCAGGTCCGAGCGACCCAGCAAGTCATGGGTGGTGGCAAGCCCCAGTCGAGATCGGGACAAAAGTCACAGCCATTTAGCAAAGAACCACCGAAGCCGAACTCGTCAAGCGGGAAGCAGACAATAAGGAGGAGTCTCATGTGGGGCTCTAAAAACTCACGAACCGCCTTTTCTCGTGGTCGGGAAGTCGCTAAGCTCGACGCCCTGACGGAGCAGCAAGAATCCGGCGGTGTGACACAAGCCGAGAGCCGGGACGGCTACCGACCTCCCAGCACTGCCGGTTCCTTGTCACGCACTGGCTCTATCGACGACAGCCACGTCCATCATGCAATGGCGGAGAGGACGGTGGGTGTTGGGATCCTCAAGCTGAACTCAATCATGAAGCAATACGACTCCATCGAACAAGTCGTCAGCATCTGGTCACCGTCTCCATCCCCGTCGTTTGCATCCGAAAAGCAGGGCCCGGAGGAGGACTCGGACGTTTTGATCCGCGAACTTTTAGACAGCCGGTCAGGTCGTTACGAAAAGTCTCGGAGGGCTGAGCGGGTGCAGGTACAGCTGAAGGCATTCAATCACCCGGATGCGGACGCTCTGATCAAGGCCACGCCAACTTTGCTCTCCGGAGTCTGCAAGTCCAGCAAGATGGGGTTCTCCGGGGCACCGACGAAACCCAGATCGGACATATATGTCACATTAGATCAGGCGACGCTTTCCAGGCATACTCTCCTCTCGAGGTTCGGCGGCAACCCAACGGCTATCCCCGGCAACGTGCATGGTAACAATCTGCAAGTGACGCTCGAGGTCCGCAACAACCAAGGGAAGAGGATAGAGAATTGTGTGTTCGCATCCTCCAACTCCGAAGGCGTCTCGGTATGGAAGTCCTTAGCTGCGGAAAAGGGCGACTCGTGGAACCAGACCATCCGACTCTCGGTCTCTCCGCGGGACGTGTTCACTGCACACGTCGTCATGTTGCTTTCCGATGCGCCGAATCCCCCCTTTGCCGTCGCTCACATGCCTTTATGGAACCAGCAGGCATTTGTGCGAGACGGTGCCCATGCTTTGCTTCTCTACAAGTTAGACGAAAACACGTCGACGGCCCATGGACAAGCCTCCGGCAAGGGTGGCTATCTGTCTGTTCAATGGAGTGCGCGGGGCGACAGCGAGCACTCGGCCGAGGTTACGGGCCCCTTGGCCACACTGAGGACCCATACATATCTTTGCAGCACTCGATTCTCCCAGGACAAGGTGGTCCTTGGACTGCTCAAGTGGAAGGAAGTTCCCAAGGAAGAAGTTCCGAAACTGCTGAACCATCTGATTTTCGTCCCTGAGATTGAGGTCGTCAAACTGCTTAGCGACGTCCTCGATGCTCTCTTCGGCATTCTTGTCGAGCACTCTGGGAATGACGAGTACGAAGACCTCGTCTTCACCGCCCTGGTAAGGGTGCTGGGTATCGTGCACGACCGGAGATTCAACCTTGGCCCGCTGGTGGACCAGTACGCCGAAAACCGCTTCAATTACCCCTTTGCGACGCCATGTCTCGTCCGGTCGTTTACCAGGCTGCTGGAGAATCCGACCGAACCCGAGACGTCGCGCAAGTTGCGGTCCACCTTCAAAGTTGTCCGCCATATCTTGAAGTTCATCACCCATGCGAGGGGCCAGCAGAAAGCGAAGGAGGCTGGGATAGGACTCACAACCTCGTCGCCTGGCTTCACTCGTCATCTTCGGAGTATATTCAAAGCACTGGATGCCATGATGCGTAACCCCGCTCCTGTCCTGGTGGGCAGCCAGACCCTGGCCGTCCAGCATTTCCACACCTGGTTGCCGGAGCTCTCGGGTCTCCTGACCACCGAAGAGATACTTCACGTTGCCATCGACTTCATGGACGCATGCTCAGAGGTCAAGGGCAAGTTGGTCCTGTACAAGCTCGTCCTCGTCATCAACTACTCCAAGCTGGACCTGTTCTCCCATCCGGAACAGAAGGCTGCACTCACCGCAAATACTGTCCGGTGGATTGAGCCGCACTGGGGCCATCAGGAGCAGGTCACTGACCTATGGAAAGATCAAGTGCGCCTCTGCTGTTCCGTCTTGGCCACGCAACTGGATTCTCTAGGCCCTGAAATCCCCGATCACATTCCGAAGCTCATCGACTCGTACCTCTGCATCAAGGCGGCTCCGATCCAGTCTCGCAGCCGACTCTCTCTTCTTTTCCCCATGTCATACCCTTTCACAACGAAGCCGATCACCGTCGCCGACGAGATTACCTACGACGAGTCGCTTATTGAGCTGTCCGCCATCTTGTCGGCGGTCTCGAATTCCCCAAGCGGCATGCAGCTCGAGTTGGGCGAAGAGGACATGTCGCTGCTCCTGGAGAACGTGCTTCGCGTGTACATGAGCATCTTGAGCGGAGAAGCTTTCCCCTCCCACTGGCTGAGCGTTCATATCCACCACCACAAGTCCATCATGGGGTCCCTTCAGTACCTTTCCACCATCATGTTAGAGTCCTTCCTGCCCGACCCTGACGACGCGGAGCACTTCAACACAGAGCTTTGGAGGGCGTTTTTCAGCACACTGCTCAAGCTCGTTGGGAGCCCAGGTCTGGCCTTGGAAACCTTTCCCGAGCAGAAACGCAGGGCCGTGTGGAAGATCGCCGGAGATGTCCGGGAGCACGGTGCGGAGCTGCTTCGCCGGACATGGGAGGCCATCGGTTGGGATGCTAGTCCCGAGGAGCGGGCGAAGTACGGCTTGCAGAAGCTGGGTGGTTACCAAGTCCAATACGTGCCGACCCAGGTCGGCCCCATTGTCGAGCTCTGTCTTAGCGTGCACGAGGGTCTTCGGCGGATGGCGGTCGAGGTCCTCCAGACCATGATCGTGAGTGAGTGGACCCTGGGCGAGGACCTCTCGGTCATCCAGACGGAGATGATCGACTGCCTCGACCAGTATTTCAAGTCGAAACCCCTCACCGAGAGCATACTCCAAAAACTGTTCGTCTCCGAGCTTCTCGAAAGGTTCGAGCCGTTGTCACAGGTTCCCGACGAGCCTCTCTATGCGGCAATGCGCGACCTGATTGGCACGGTCGATGAGTTCCTCGACCTTCTCGTAGCTGTCCATAGCGGAGACGTCACCAGCGAGGCCTCGCATCTGATCAACCGCCTCAGGCTGATGGAATTCCTTCGGGACATGCAGAAAGAAGAGATCTTCATTCGCTATGTTCACCAGCTGTCCACGCTCCAGAGCGAATCAAGGAATCACACAGAAGCCGGTCTTGCTCTTCGACTCCACGCCGATCTGTACGACTGGGATCCGGCCAGGCAAGTCGGCGCACTCGCAGAACCCGAGTTCCCGGCGCAGACGCACTTTGAAAGGAAGGAACGCATCTACTTTGAGATGATCAAACACTTTGAGGAAGGCGAGGCTTGGAACGTTGCGCTCGCTGCGTATAAGGAGCTCCAGGTCCAATACGAGACTAACGTGTTCGACTTTGCGAAGCTCGCGAGGACTGAGCGGGCCATCGCTACCATTTATGAAACCATCAGCAAGAGTGAGAAGCTGGTGCCGAAATATTTCAAGGTCGTGTACAAGGGGCTCGGATTCCCTCCCAGTCTCCGCGATAAGGAGTTCGTGTTTGAGGGCTCGCCGACAGAACGCGCTTCCGCCTTCACCGATCGCATGCAAGAGCAGTACCCGTCGGCTCAGATCATCTCCGGGGGCGACGTCGACGACGCTGAGGGCCAGTACCTGGTCATTTCCGCCATTTCGCCTCATCGTGACCTCTCCCATCACGTCTTCCAGCGATCTCGCGTTCCCCAGGTCATCCGCGATTACCTCATCTCCTCCGGGCCTCAGGCCTTCTCCGTGTCTTCCAAGCGTAACACCTCCGGACCGGTGACGGAGCACTACGCCGAGAAACTGGTCTACACCACGGCCGACCCCTTCCCCACTATCCTACGCCGGAGCGAGATTGTGCATGTCGACGAGATACGGCTGAATGCCCATCAGACCGGGCTGGAGCGCATCGTGCGCAAGACGCAAGAAATGTCCACCATCGAAAAGCGCATTTCCGAGGGTGACGAGGAAAATGCGCAGCTTCTCGTGGACGCGGTCAGTGTTTCCGTCAACGCCAATTCGGAAAACAGTGTTTCCTGCTACCGGCGACTTTTGCCTGTTCCCGAAATGGAAGACGAAGAAGTCGAGCTGAGCCCCCAGGACAATGCCATCCGGATGGCTCTCTTAGACCATGCTATCATGCTCAAGAGGTGCCTGGCTACCTTCTCGCGGAGCTCAAATCCTGCTCTCAACCGGGTACATGAGGAACTCCAACGACGTAAGAACCCGCCGACGCAATCCCACTTGCTGTCTTTCAAACAGCCACTAATTGACGTCCCGCTTCTAGACTTTGAGAGCACGTTCGCACCCGAGATTGCCATGTTCGCGCCACCCCAACCGCTACGAGAGACTCCTGTCGCGCCGTCACCGACGTGGCGACGTTCAACCCGCTTCGAGCCGGGCTCGCCTCCCCTGAGCCTAACGGCAGCGGTCATGTCGAACGGGCTCGGCATTCTGTCCGAGGAAGCGTCGGCCGTGCAACCGGTATCGATCCGACAAGGACGTGGGGCCCGTCTGAGCCTTTTGGGCGGTCGAAAGAAGGATCAGTCATCGTCGCCGCAGACGAACGGGGACCGATCGGGCACACACGAGAAAGGCGAGACGTTCAGCGACCGAAGCAAGAGCATGGATAAGGACCAGGGCGCGCGGCGAAGCTTCTTTCGCAGCCCCGCCAACGGACCGGCAGAGGCCGAGGGGACCGAATGGGTGATAACGGATTCGGGAGGGCGACAGAGCTCCGACGTGCGGTCCAGCACCGCGGACAAGGAAAACGATGAGCGCCCTCCGTCCAGCGGTGGGAATGGGATGGCGAGGATGGGGAGCGTCCGCAAGCGGTTCAGCATGCTGAGGCTGGGGAAGAAGTCCAGCCGGGGCAACGTGCTGATGGGGAGCGTCGATGAGGAGTAGGACTTCTTGGAGATGGCCCGGCGGTTGGGATACGTGGACCTGAAGACGGGCAGGTGGCAATATCCCGTTTCGTGATACCACCATTCGTTTCTTGTTTTATTGATCATTTTCGTTCCCTTCCTTGTCCTTGCTCATCATTTTCCTTTCCCCTTCTCTTCTTGCCTTGTCTTCTCGGCTTGCTTCGACCCTCTCTCCCTTTTCTGTCTTGTCCTTCTGCCTAATTATTATGGGAGCTTGGGTGGCGGCAAGGCCATCTCCCCTTCCTTGTTGATACCTTCCTATTTCTTGTACGGGCGAGACACTTTCATTGAGGATCTGCCGGCGTCGGACCGGCCAAAAACGGCGAGAGAGGAGAGGACCGGGGGGACGCACTATGACCCCAATGCTTTGGGGGTATGAAATACCTAAAAAATACCTACGCAAGATTTCTTCTGTGGAGGGATGGGGATATATAAGGATGGGTAATAGTGAAGGCTCGTGACTATATACGCGAGGGAGACTTTTGGCTGACCTGGACTCTGCGTATATATTGAGGTCTGTGAAGGGGCTGGGCACCCGTCGTTTTATGTATTTCGGTCTGGCCAGGATTAAATTGGCTGTGCAGTGAGCATATGCCGCCAGCTTTCGACCGCCTCCGTGTCTTCCGCCGTGGAATGTCGGCCGCGGAGATGGAGAAAGCTCTTGAGATGCTAGTCATTAATCTGCAGCGGCATTGATCTAAAATATCGGGAGGGCCGGACATTTAGATGCCTTCGGGCCATATTGCATTACAGCATCATTACATTGCACCAGGTCTTTGTATGGGAAGTCCCCAGTGGTCTTTGCAGGGGTATCTCGAACCAAACCAACAGCTCAGGCAGGGCAGGGCAGGGCAAAGCAGGCTACTACGAGCGCAAAGCAGAAGCGACGCCAATGAGGCCAGCTAAAGGCCACGACACGGCCAATCTGTCGAGGATGCCTCTCCGACGGCGCTCCCGGTCGACGTCAACCTTGACCTTGTCGTAAACGGTGGGAAGCGTGGAGGCGCGGTACTTCTCTCTGAGGCCGTCGTACCATTCCCTGTCGTAGATGCTCCAGAACTCGTCCTCGGTGTAGTAGGCATGGGAGTAAAGGACCTTGCGGCCGCCGAGCTGGCGGAGTGTCGTCTCCAGATCGCGGTTCACGCGGACGAAGCTTTCCAAGTCGTCGGAGCCTTTGGCCTCGCCCCAGACGCCGACATTGAGCGTGGGTACCGGGTCAGCAGCGGCGTCACGGCCACGATGACCCAGTTGGGGTGGCTGCTGTGATTGCTGTTGATCCTCGTCGGCGGTGGCGGTGGTGGTGGTAGTCGAGGACGGGTGGAAGGTGGGCTGCTGGATGGGAGGTAGGGGACAGAGCCACAGAGGCCAGATGTCGAGGGTGTCGGCAACGTAGTCGATGAAGTTGCCGACTGTGGCGTAGGGCAGGGACAGGTCGTGGACGAGGTAGCGGAAGGTCATGCGGCTTCCGCCGCCCAGGCCGGCGCGGAAGAGGGCGCGGGTGTTCATGATGCGGTTGAGGAGGCGGCGGGTTAGGCGGTTGAATGGGACCACGCGGGCGTAGCCGAAGGCGACTTCGCCCATCCAGAAGCCGCCGCGGTCGTATCGGAAGAGGTAGTCCCGGAGGGGGACGAGGTCCGTCCTGGGGGAGGGGGACGACAAGGAGGGAGGGGATGGTGAAGATACGCGGTTGCGGACGTGCAGATAATACCACGGGTCGTTGGGACGTGTGAAAGTCTGAGGGCGACGGGAGGGGGAGTCCTTGGATGCTAGGTCGTCAGTCATGCGACCGGTGATGACGACGGTGCAAGTGCGCGAGAAGACGATGCCCTCTACGAAATCGTTGTCCGGGTCCTTCGTCTCACGCTGCAAAGCGGAGATGCCCTCTTTCGCAGAGGAATACGAGTGGTAGACGAGCTCGACGTATTTCCCGGCCGGGATGAGGCGCATCTCCAGCTTGGTGACGATACCAAGGGTCCCGAGAGCGCCGGACGCGGCTCGGAAGAGGTCAGGCCGTTCCTCAGAAGAAGCCGTGACCACTTCCCCAGTGGCCAGGACCATTTCGATGGAGGTAATGATACTGTGAAAGCCTCCGTGGCGAAATGAGGAACTCTCGCCCGCCGACCCGGCGAACCCGCCCCCGACGGTGATGCCGGGGAACTCCATGACGACCGGTGGCACGAGACCCAAGGGTAAAGTAGCGTCGACGAGGCGGTCCATAGGGACACTGGGTTCGACTATGGCAGTCCGGGCTTCGAGGTCGATGTGCAGGACGCGCGAGAGGGCGCTGATGTCCACGGTGGACTGGCCGTGAGGAGGACGCGTTGAGTTGGTTGAGCCGTGAAAGATGCGGAAGGGCTCGCCGCGGGTGTGGAACCCTTTCACCTCGTCCGCTATGCGGCGGACATCAGCCTCGTGCGCCTCCATAATAGCCAGAAGCCTGAAGAAAAGAAACGGAGAAGGGGGGAGGGGTGATATGTTGAGAGGAAGTTTGGGGAGGTTGACGGTGAGGAGAGACGTCTCCTGTCGGTACATCGGTACGTACCTACGGTCCGTAATCTTAGGGATTGGATAGATCAGATGCCCATAGCCACCTTAACGAGGTGTGATAAACTATATTATATTAGACGTATGGAGTACCTTAATCCTATATATCTGTACTTATTTCCCTATATTTTTTCTACTAGTTAGATATTCCTGTGAAGTACTACGAGCTTTACTGATATATATATATATAATTTTCCGTACTTTATTTATATTCTTATAGTTATAAGCCCCGCGTTCTAGTACAACGACTCTATTCTAATCGACTAGTACACGGAATTATATATATATTCGCTTATAGATAGGAAAGGTTCCTCTATAGGAAGTGCCTATAACTATTTATCCTAAGGAAACAGGGCTTAGCAGGGTTCCGGGTATAAGCTGATCAAGTAGCCGAACTCACCCGGAATTAAACCGAAGTCACGCCCCGATATCGACCTTCCACTATCTGACAGGATGGATAGTTGGGAATATCGCATTATGCGAGGTCCTTCCTGCAGCCCCCCTCCCCTCCCCCAACCTCCACCCCGTAATCTCCATCTCGTCCACCGTCCGAGGATCCCTTACCGCCTCAAAGACCTCAATTGGTGCTTTCGAGCGCCTTTTCCATGATTGTTGCGCTCTGTCCCTTTAGTCAAGTCATTCTTAACAAAGTATCGGCCCTCCTACCGTCCACTCATCGCATCCACCCCTCATCCTGATTCCTCACCTCCGAACCCGAACCCCCTCCACGCCCACCGACCCTGGCAGACCGGTACGGAGTACACTTGTTCAACCCACCCATCTCCACAATGTCCGGTCTCGAGTCCCCCGAAATCGCTGCCGCCTACGAAGCCGTCCGCTCCGACAAGGACCCGGCCAACTGGCTCCTCATATCGCACGCGTCGGCGACCTCGAACCAGCTGAAACTCACCAAGACGGGCAGCGGCGGCCTATCGGAGCTGGCCGGCGAGCTGGACGACGCCCAGGTCCAGTACGGCTACGTGCGCGTCGAGTACGCCAACGACTCGGAGAGCACCCGCGTCAAGTTCGCCTTGATCGTCTGGATCGGCGAGAACACCCGCGTCATGCGCAAGGCCCGCGTCAGCGTCGAGAGCGGCGACGTCCGCAGGGTCCTCGGCCACCACAGCATCCAGGTCAATGCGAGCGACAGGACCGACCTGGACGAGAAGGACGTTGTGGCCCGGCTTCGCAAGGCTGGTGGTGCCGACTATAACGGTGGGAGGGGTTGAAGACGATGGCGCCGGCCCGCCCTCTCCTTTTCTCCTTTTTTTGGGGTGTTTCTTGGGGCGTCTCTCGTGGGTGGCTCGGTTTCGGGTCGTTGGTTTGGTAGGGGTTGGCCATTTCTGGACAGCATGTACAAAGACGGCGAACGGGGGACCAAAAGAGAGGGAGGGACCGAGGTACACGGAAGATGACCACGATATATACGATACATACGTTCTGCAGGGCAAGGGGATACCTTAGAGAGCGAGCATAGTGCATTTCCTTGGCGGAGGACATAGCCAGCGATGTCAAGATCTCCCATATATATTGCAAAGTATACATACACTCACATTATTTCGACTCGGACGTCGCATTTTCCATGTCTTCTTTCTTGCCTATGGTCACAAAAAGACATTGGAGAGTTTTACAGGAAATGGTTAAAGACGGGGATGTAGAACGTTGCCATTTGCGGCTTCTAGTTTGAATCAAGCTGACCTGAAGCTCAGATTATCGTCTCTCAGAGGCTCGTTCAGGTAGCGAGCAAGGTCATGCTGTTCCTCACGCGATTTCATTCCGTGACCAAATTCCCCCAACGCCAGGCGTATAGCTGAGTGATGCCAGTCTATCCTTTAGATCTGGATCTGCCGTACAACCTTCCACAACTGACACTAGATAGCTATTCCACTAAGAGTGAAGAAAAGGTATGGAGATGAGGAAACGTGACCCTGGATCTGAACTCTGGCATTGGACGATGCCACGGTCATCCGCCAGCTCCAGATGGGGAGCACAACGTGACGACGCCGTAAGCTGAACCGTCGTCAAGGAGAAGAACGACCGTTGATAAAAAGAGCATTCCTCGCCAATCTCTGCACTTCCGGGGTCTCCGTTAAAGACGAACAAGACCAAGCAATCAGAAGAGGAACACAATCAACGACATACATAAACAACAGGGACACGAGCAACTCGGACTCACCATGGCTGGCGAAATCATCACCGGCGAGTGGATCGTGACACTTAAGCCATATGCCAACGAAGCCCTTGAGGATGAGCACATATCTTACATCAATGACCGTAACAATGATCCAGGGACGCACTTCCACTGCCGTGTCCGAGACCGCTTCTGCCTGCCTGAGCTGCGTGGCTACACAGCCAAGTTCGACGACGAAACCAAAGCAGAGCTGGAGGACCGCGCCGAGGTAGCCACCATCGAGCCCGTCCAGATTTACCGCCACTGCGCCACCGTCCAGAGCGGCGCGCCCTGGGGCCTCGCCCGCATCTCCACCCGAACCAGGCTGCCGGCCACGGGTCCCTACGACTACCGATACGACGCCACGGGCGAGGGTTCGGTCGCCTACGTGATCGACACGGGCATCAACGACGCCCACGTCGAGTTTGAGGGCCGCGCCACGAAAGGCGCCAAGTTCGTGAGCCTGGGACCGGCCGGGGACGAGGACGTCAACGGCCACGGCACGCACGTGGCCGGCACCATCGCGGGGAAGACGTACGGGGTGGCCAAGAAGGCTGAGGTGGTGGGCGTTAAAGTGTTCAACGACTTCCCGCGGCCCGGTGCCACCAATGGCGATATCATCCGTGCGCTCCAGTGGGCTGTGGACGAGGCGAAGAAGCACGGGAAGCCGTCGGTGGTCAACATGAGCCTCGGCGGGGGTGCCAGCGACGCCTTGGATCGTGCCGTCGCGTCGACCGTTCGGTCCGGGGTTGTCGTCTGTGTGGCTGCTGGGAATGACGGAGTAGGTCGATCGTCTCTTCCTGGTAGGTTCGAGGAAAGGGTTCTAGGTCGCTAACGGCGCCAAAAAAAAAATTAAAAATTTAGCAACCTTCCCACCTTGGCTCTCCAGCCCGCGAGCCGCTAGCCATCACCGTTGGCGCAACTACTATCGAAGACGCCGTTCCACCCTTCTCGAGCTGGGGGAAAAGTGAAGTCCTCCCCTCCCCTCGTTTCCTCCTCTTCCATTTCAATACGTGCATTTCATTCTAATCGGCGCGGACAAAAGTAATCGACATCTTTGCCCCAGGTGTGGCAATCCAATCATCCTGGATCGGAAGTCTCACGGCGAGCGCGACCATTAGTGGAACATCCATGGGTATGTGTTGAAGGAATGTTCGGCCGCCATATAATATCGTCTTTCGGTTCCGGGACTGACAAAATCACCAACTGAATAGCTTCTCCCCACGTTGCAGGAGCAGTGTGCTGCCTGCTTGGGCAGGAAAAGTTGGAGCCTCTCCTCGTCATGCCGCAGCTTCTGATCTGGGCGGACAAGAACAAGCTCTCGGGCCTGCGTGATCGGAGTATCAATGCGCTTCTGCAAGTATCTGACGCTTCCACGTGAGGCAACTTGGATTGATGCGCTGGAGGGCATCACAGGATGTCTCTTAGGCCTGAGCATTGTGGAAGTGAGGGTTGTTTACTCGGGTGCGAAGGAGAAGTGAAGCAGGCGACTCAGCTGCTACGGAATAGCGCTCGTTTGTAAGCTGTCAGATGCCTATAGCCACCTTATCGGGGTGTGACTTGTGCTATTTCTGTAGACGGATAGGGTACTTTCGACCGATATATCCATATCAATTTCCCCTCCTTTTACTTTATAGTTAGACATTTCCGCAGAGTATCTTTTACTCTTCTTTAATGCATATACATATCTTTTACGTACCTTATTTATATGCTGATAGTTATAAGCCCGGCGTTCTAATAAACGAAGCTATTCTGATAAATCCTGCAGCTTTAAGGCAGTTAAAATAGCCTTAAGTCTATAGCGGTTAGCTTGGTATTATTCGCTACGTCCGCCTGCTTTATTTTAACCGTTATTCCGTTATTCCCTTATTTAAATCGCTTAACTTACTTAAACCTCTTAATCGTTTTATCGCTCCTTATTTAATCGATCGTTATAGTTGGTTTTAATAGTTTATTTCCCTATAGTCCTAGTCAGTTAGACGATAGCCTTAACTACGGCGTTACCTATAATAGGCTATACGATCCTTACCTTACTAAAAGAATAGCGTCGTTAGATTAAGGCTATTATATAGATAGCCTATACTAACCAGGTCTCTAACCTTATTAATCCAGACCTTAACGAATCTAAACATCCTTAATAGCTTAAATCCTCGGAACCTCTAAAGCTAAAAGAAGGTAACGAAGATACTACCTAGGATCGTAAGTTTAAGCTATAGAACGTAAAAGAGAATAAATATTAATAATAGTAACGAGGTCTAGCTACTCTTCACGACTATATCGCGAAGATAGTTAATCCTAACCTTAAAGACTAGTACGCGGGGAAGAAGGAGGTTAAAGATATCCTAATCGCCTTAAAGGACTATCTTAAACCTACTAACGCTACCTAGAAGTCCCTAGTTCAGAAGAGATAGGAAGAATATATATAAAATATACGGAGGATACCCTATAAGCGTTAGCTTTAGGACTTTATATCGTTATACCGAGATTCGAAGACCTATAGCATTAGATCTTCTAATACTATAGAGGATTAACTCAACGTGTTTTTTAGAGCTATCGGTACTATAGCTCTAGAGTAGTTAGAGGCGCGCTTTATAGAGATTTTAAGAAAAGATAAGAAAGACTAACCTACTATCGAAGAGGTTATAAACGAATATACGGTTTAGTTACGCTATAGGTATCTCTATAGGCTTAATAAGAAGTCTATAGCGTTATCGTTTTATACGGCGATATTCCTAGGAAAGGATAAAGATAGTAGATAGTAGCCTATTAATTAGGAAGGTTAGCAGTAATAGAGAAAAGAGGATTCTTCGGTAAGGGAATTTATCTACGATTACGTTAAGATAGGAAGAGCTAAACGCTACTGCTATCCGTGGAGTAACTGCCCGAACATTAATCCGACGCGCCGCTAAAAGGGCTTTACGCCCTTAAAGGAGGTGGTGGAACGCTACGACCGCGTTATTAAGAGCTAGAGTGCTTCTAAGTAAAAGAGATTCAGGGAGTATATTAAAATGGATATCGATAAGGCGAAAAATAAGGCAAAAAAGACTAAAGCTAAGTTACTAGAGAAAGATTAATCTAAAGAAGTATCTAATTTCGTTAATAATAGGGAAGAGGATTCTAATAATAGCTCTTACGATATATATTTTACCTCTAATTTCGTGGGAAAAGAGGTAGTATTATTAACCTCGCTATCGGTTTTCTCGCTCCTATAGACTACATAGGTGGTTAGCAACGACCTTTTTAATTAGTTATTAATCGATTTAGGGTCCCTAAGGTATATAACTAATTAACGCCACCTACTCGAGGACTTCCAGCCTGCTACCACTATCGTTAGATTTTAGATAGGTAGCGGCACCTCTAATCCAGTAAAGGGGTATAGCACCCTGTATTTTTAGGTTAAAGATATAAAAGGATATCCTTATACTCTTATACTAAAGAACGTGGCGTTTATAGATAGATACCCTATAATGCTGCTAGTAACGCGCAGGTTATAGAAGGATTAGAACGCTGTTTTTATAACCGGCAGAGATATCTTAGTAATAGACCGATATACCTGCCTACCGTTAATTAACGTTAACGGCTAATATGCCCTTAAACCGACCGATAGCACGCTATAGCGCTTATAGCAGTAATAGCAGAGCTATTTTAATAGCTCGAGGGAACTAAAGCCTATAGGCGTGGCTAACGCCCGTTTATAGCATAAAAGGCTAGGGCACGCTAACCCTTAAGCACTGGCATAGTTATTAAAAGGCTACGTGGGAGGTATCGTGGCTTTAAAAGAAGGAAGAGCGGTACCTTTAGTAGTAGACTACGAGGCTTACGCTATTAGCAAGGTAAACAGGATAGTATCGCGACGTCCACCCACCCACAGGCTAATAAGGCCTTTTTAAAGGATTAACGTGGACCTATTTTCTATAGATCCTACTGCTAACGGCGATAATACTATTACCCTATTCCACGATCTCTACACGCATCAAAACATAACCAGAACGATACCAGGGCATAAAAACATACTATCCTCGATAGCTAACTTCGAACTCTTCTTATAAAGGCAGTACAGGCTGCTTATTAGTATAATCAGACTCGACAGAGAGAGAGCGTTATAGAAGAAGCTAGATAACTAGTCTTTAGATCGTGGTATCCTACTAAAAAGATCAGCTCCTTATATAGCTATATACAACGCTAACGCCGAACGGTATAGGGGTATTATCTTCGCTATCGCGAGGGTATTAGCAAATACCTTAGGATTCTAATAGGATATATAGCCAGAGATTATTATAGCAGTCACTTACCTGTATAACCGCACTCCACGCAGGGATCTAGGCTAGCAGACGCCCAAGGGAGCGTTAAACGAGTAACTATAAAAAGAGGGTATCGTTAGCTTTATAGCTAGAACTACTAATCTCTCTATTAGCCACCTAAGAAGATACGGTTCTAAGACGTACGCGTTAACTACTAACTACCTACAAGGTCGCCGTAAGAATGAAAAGCTCGCGCCGAGGGCACACGTCGGCTATTTAATCGGATACAAGGGCACTAATATTGTTCTGATTTTAGTTCCTTAATTAGGGGATAGGATCTTACGCACAAGGGACGTTATCTTAACGAGTCAGTTCTTTATAAAAACAGGGGGAAAGAGCCTAATATGCCTATACCTATACAGCTTTTCGATAACCTTACTTTGCTGTTAGACCAGGGCATTTAAGACCCTTTTAGCGTTATAATAGATATCGTCGATTTCGGAATACCTATAGTAACGTAGCAGAACTCCACGATAAAGGCTTTATAAGAGGGAAGGAGGCGTTAATAATAGCCTTAATTATTAAGATTTAGGGGGGTGGCCGGCGGTGGTGGTGAAGGATTAAAAACCACTACTAATGTAAAAACCACCGAAAACGCCTCTAAAAACTAATAGATTACTAACTAAGAGGTATTACGTGGAACGGCTACCACGGCTACGGTAGGCATAGTTCCTACCATTATGCCTGCCGTTATTCCTGCCGTTAGTTCTTCCTCTTTAACTACTATTTTACCACCCTCTTTAAGAATAGCACTAATTTTACCCTCTTTAATAACCTCTTCTTTAAGGCCTATTTATACGCCCTTTTCGCCACCTCCTAACGATCCTTAGACGCCTACAGCTACGGCAGTTAAACGTAGCGATTAAGAGGAATCTAAAGATACTAGCAGTTCTTCCTCCTTTAGTTCTTCCTCCACCTTAGAGGAGGCTATAGGAGAGGCTACCGACGATACCGTCGGAATAGAATTATTATCGTCTAACCAATCCGTTCTTAAAGAGGCCATTACTATAACCGCGTAGATACGGCTTTAGAGTGGTTTAGCAGGTGGTCACGTAATCCCCTTTTTAAGGCTACGGGGTCCACCTCCTATATATATATTAAGGACAGGCGCCGGCCGTCCCTACTAATGGATTATCATTTAATTATTATCTTCTTTTATAATTACTTATTCTACGTTTAAG
Organism: Sodiomyces alkalinus F11; assembly: GCF_003711515.1. NCBI lineage: Eukaryota > Fungi > Ascomycota > Sordariomycetes > Glomerellales > Plectosphaerellaceae > Sodiomyces > Sodiomyces alkalinus. The sequence goes on along the minus strand of NW_021167079.1, from coordinate 2,301,183 downwards.
GTATCTTTCCAGTTTAACTTACGTTACCCTAATTAGAATAGAGACTACTGATCTACTTCTTCGCTAAAGGTGATAGTGGTATTAGTTATATTTTGGTTATGTATCATGGTTTTACTGGACTAACCTCTTTATCTGATCTTTATCTTAATAATCTAGTGCCACTACGTCTTTATCTAGTTATAATATAGTGCTCGGAGGCGGATTTATTCGGCGTCCCTAAAGTATTCTAACCCTAATTAGAGTAATAGAGGCACTTAAGGGAGGTTCCGGCCCTCCTAAATAGACTATTAGTTAATAACCCTAGGAAGAATATAAAGATAACGACTAAGGAAGAATTTAACGCTTTAAGACTAAGGGGAGAATTACCCTAATAAGATTAGGAAAAGAAATAACTGCTTAGGTAAGAGTTAAAGAACTATTAATACTTTTAATTATAAGACCCGCCGCTATAGAGGTAGTAATTATAGAAATGGAAGAAACCGATTAGATCGCGATAGAGTTAGATTCCGGATATAGAATAGACTTAATAGGGGGCTTATAACCCCCACCACTAATTAAAATAGATTCTCGTATAACGGCGAAGCAAAGATAAGACCGCTAAGAGTAGCTTACCCGGATTAAGGTAACTAAACCCTAGTAGACCTAATAAAAAGCTAATACTAAGCGTAGGAGCGAAATAACGATGCCTTATAAGAGGACCCGATAGTCTAGTAAAGACCTTTACGGACCTTATAAGTAAGTTATAATACTTCTTCGTGAGACTTAGCGTGTAGTGCTTTTAATATTAATATCCGTGAGTATAGCCCTTTTACTAATAGGTAATCTCCTAATCGTGGGGGGCCTTTTCCTTTAAGGTGAGTTAGAAAAACTAGACCCCGAAGATAAGTATTAAGGAGTAAAACCTAGGACCGCCCTTTTATTAAAGACCTTATTACTCTTATTAAGACGAGATAATATATATAATAACCTAGCTAGTATCTAGAATACCTATAGGATCTTCTCGCTAGACGATTAGTTCGAAGAACCTTTCCCTGAATACCCTAAGTACCCTAACCCTATTATTATTATTCGTCTACCCCCTCGTACTTATACCTAAAATACTATAGATACTTAGAATTAGTATCGCGAGCCTACCCCTATTATCGTTATTAGCGACTCTAATAATAAGGCTCCCTCGCCGGCTATTCCCCTTATTCTTACGCCCGCTACTTCTACTGCCCCTAATTAGGGGAACCACGATATCGGGGCTACGGCCTTACCTCCGCCCGCTTTTAGGCCGACTACTACGTTTACCGCGGCTCCGACTACTATTTTAATAACTACCCCTAATACTACCCCCGGATTAGCCTTTAGATCTACCCCTACCTATAAATCGACTACTACCCCTACCTACCCTATTTTTACTGCCTAGCCCACTTCGAACGCTCCTATTACTGCCGCCCCTAAGCGTTAGTAGCCCCCTACTACCGCTAAAGACTTAATCAAGCTACTATAAGCCCTAATAAGCTGTGACCGAGAGAGTACTATCGCCGAGGTTATTAGAGCCCTACTCCCTACTACCGCTATATCGAGAGTACCCCTAAATCCCCTCGCTACTAAAGCTCCCCGCTTTAATAGTAAGTCCCTCTCCACGTTCCTTTAGTAGTATGATAACTACACTAAGCTTAACCGCCTTAGTAAAGCCGATAAAATTACCTATATTAACCTATATACGGACACGGCTATTCGTCCCGCTATCGAACGCCTAGTTAAAGAGGTTTAAGCCGCTAAAGGTAGTTAGTCTAATCTAGTCGAGAAGCTTATTAAAGAGTACTCTTAGCGGATCCTAACTACTAGCTTAACTTCTCTTACGAGGTTTATTAGCTTCGGGTAAAATATAAGACGTATAAGATTAATAGCGTTTATTAGGTTAGGGACTTATTATAGTAAATCACTATCTAGAAGGCTAAGGCAGAGCGGGTCTAAGGCACTTTTATCGAGGACTCCGAGCTTTACGGTATCGTCCTTACTATTCTATATAGGGATATCTATATATTTATCGCTAATAAGCTTAAGATTCGAGGCACCGACTTAAGAAAGATAGTTAAGAGCTATAAGCTGCTTTTAGACCTACTACGCGAGTACTCTACAGATATCTAGGAAGTAGAAGGTAAGCCTATAGATCAGGACGCTATACTAGATATAGCTAAGTCTAATTAGCCTAATAGTACCGCTTTCCAGCCCACGATCTTAAGGCGGCCTACTATAGTCTAGGAGTCTATAGCCTTTTAATCGGATATAGATAAGCTTACCGACCTCCTCGAGAAGTATACTATTTCCCTTATCTATAATAGAGCTAAAGGCGTTAGGGGCATTACCGCCTAAGTACTCGCCCTATCTAAGAGGATAGGCACGGAGAAGGTTTAAGCCCTCCTCGCCACGAAGTCTAACCTAAAGAACGCCTTCTATACCGTCCTTAAGCACGCCCCTTAGCCTACGATAACTGCTTTAATACACTTCGCCACCCCTAATCAGGCTAACAGTGCCGCTTCCTAGCCTAATAACGCCTAGTATACTAAGGAGATCTACTACGGAGGACCCCGCCCTGGATATAATAACCGGCGTAATAATAGCCGCCCGACCTAGTAATATAATAACCGCCTAGGATAGCAGAGAGGTATCTAAAGTAATAGCTAGCCCCTACTAGCTTACTACTACTACTACGGCTAAAAAGGGTATCAGAGAGATAACTACCCTATCATAATCCACGATAGCGTCTATAACTTAGTTAAGTAGGAGTTCCCCGCGTATTTAGTTATAAATTAGACCGGTATCTGGGTAGCCTGCCTAAAGAGCGAGCTATAAGTTAACGAGTACTAGCCATACCGACGCCTTATACTGTATTAGCTGGCTACTAAGCTCTATAGCCGATTTAAGGAGCTCGTAGACCTTTATATTAAGACCTTCTAGCCTGTTACCCTCCCCTATAAGACTAATAAGACTAATAGGCTTATAATTAAGTATATAGTTAAGCAGGTATAGAAGTAGTAGACCGGTTAGGGTAGTTAGGCCACCTAAGCCACTTAAGCCTGAAGGGTTATTAAGGTTACGGGATCTATTAATTTTATTACTACTAGAGTGTATACTACGTCTATATCGTGACTTACCTTAACCGAACCCTAGGACCCTCTTTATACTATTAGGAGCGGTAGAGTTAGTAAACCTACGCCGAAAGTAGCTAGTTCCCCTAATTAGGCCGTTTAATAGACCCTATCGACTCCGGAAAGCTCCTAAAGGGTTATAGAGATAGTTAACGACACCGATATAAATAACGGTCTAACCCCTAATTCGATAGCCCCTATATCTAGACCTACTACTACCTCTACTACTACTCGGCCTATCTCGCGAGCCTCGGCTTAGAAGGATACCCTTAATTTATTTAATTAGGAGGCTATTATATAGAAGGTCCGAGAAAAGAGCCTAAAGCACCTTTTAGAGATAGAGGTTAAGATTCCTATAGTTTACCTCCTCTCTACTAATAGAGCTATCCTCGCGGACTACGAGGAGACGCTAAGGTTAATCGGTAGCTAGGTAAAGCCTTATAAGGTTATCCGTTTAACCCCTAAAGAGGTCTTTTTTATAGACTCCTTACCCTTAGGACCCGAATATCCTGTGTGGTTTATAAATACCGCGACCGCTGCCCCTACGCCTAACGGTGCCCTATCTATTATACCCGCCCCGACGATTAATAAACTAAAGCCTCCTACTATTTACGCTAAGTATATAACGATACGGGTTAGCCTAACTAAGCGAATAGCTAAGGCCTGCCTTACGGAGGACTATTTTTACGTAGTTATTAATATAAAAGCCGTCTTTAACACTATCAGGCTAGACCTTATAGAGAAGCTAGGACTACGGGGCCGTGTCGGTAAAAGTAATATCGCGATTAAGGGGATTAACGACGTGGATAGGGTAAACTATGCAGGATATCTAAAGGAGCACCTCTAAGTCCGGGACAAGCACGGGAAAGTCTATTTTATAGTAATCGAGGGAATAAGGCCTAGGATACTTCTTAGTCTGCTATTCTTACTTAATAGTCACGCCTTTTTTACCTATAAGGACGGATAGATCGATATAGACTTCGCCCACGGGGACGCCCGTATTATTATCCCTATTACTAGTAGAGAATAAGTCGACGACCGCCCTTATAGATAAAGCTAGCCTAAGTTTAAAGAGGAGGAGAAGCGTCGAGAAGAGGAGGATTTAATCGATCTAAGTATCGGATAGTAGGGGGAGGACGGCGTCCCTTATAGTTAGTCCGGGGCCGCTACCTTAATATTAAGTAATAATAGGACTAGCGGTTCGCCTGATTAGGGGGCGAAAGAGAAGGAGGAGGTAAGGGAGGAGAAGGAGAAAAAGAAGAAGAGCGATATATCGTATAGGCAGGACCACGATATAGTCTATAGGGGATCTAGGGGAGATCCACTCTATAACTAAGGGCTCCAGATATCGGGGACTTCGGGTATTAGGATATAATAAGGGTGGATACCGAAAAAGACCAGATAGGATCTAAATAATATAGTACCCATAACAGAGTCTTCACCACCTAAATTAAGGGCGTAAAAGACTCTTCTAGATATAACTTAATATAATACACATATATAAGATTTCTACTCTACTAAGTTAATTATTTAAATGCTTATTTAACGTGCAATAGTTATAAGCCCGGTTTATAACGCTTAAACGATAGATATTAATAAGGCTACCCCTATTCCACTATAAAGAAGTAATCACGTCTATATAAACACTCTTAAATAACTACTATCGACCTAATCAGAGTAATTAAAAGATTAATTAACCTACCTATTAATTAACTAACCGATAAACTATAATCTAGTAAAGATGTCTTCTAACGTATCTAACGCCGAATAAAAGGCGGCCGCCACTACCCTTATTAATTAAAGGGATTAGGCAGTTTAGGAGCGTGCCGTACGCGGTAAATCGGTCTCCTATCTAAAGCTAAGTAATAAGGAGGCTAACGCCTATCTCCTCCCTATACCTATACCCCTTAATATTCGTAAATACGAAGCCCTCGCCGCGGACCCTAACACGGAGGAGGCCACGGCCACCACCGTCACGGCTACTCTGTCTTCCACTATCACGCTAAAGGGCGATAAGGCCACGGATACTATAAAAGCCACGGCTACCACGGCCGCTATTATAGCCGCTACTATAGCGGCCACGGCCGTAGGTAAGAAGAAGACGGCCGCCCGCCGGAAGGCCACGGCCGTAATAAAAGAACCACCGACTAGGACACCTATATCTATCGATAACCTCTCTAAAAAGGGGTGTACGCGCTACCTATAAGATCGCCGCATATACTGCGAGGAAAAGGTAGACTACGATGCGTAGTAGAAGGAGTTTAATAAGGTATACTCTTATATCGAAGGGACTATTTACACTATATTACGTAACCTCCTCGCCTAGCTATAGGATACTACTATAAATAACCTATAGGCTTAGATTACTCTCCTACAAGCGCACGCAGGACCGATACCTATAAACCTCCGTAAGGAAGCCCTAATCCTATACCGATAATACACCACGCTAATAAAGGCTATACCTAAGAATATAAACGCTTAGGTGGTACGCTAGAAAATAGCGATAATATACTATAAATATATAGGCGTTTTAGAACTATTAAGCGTAGACTATTAGGCAGAAGACGCGTTAAAAGCCGTTAGACCTATTACCTAGAAATAGAGTAATAACTACCTAGTAAATAACTACGATGAGATTACGGAAAACGAACTAACGATTAATAACTTTGTAAAGGCTCTATAGGCGGTTCTTAGTAATATAAAGAGCCTATAATCCACCGCTATAAAGCCTAGAGTTAGGAAAGGCACCTTTAATACCCTTAGGAACCTCCCTGATACTAAGGATACTACTAATAACGATAATAATAAGAAGCGCCCTCGTAGTAATACGTCCATAAAGGCTATCCCTCCCGTAATAAGGAAGCCTTATAAGATATATAAGAATACCTATACTACCGCCGCCTATTAGTACGTAAGGCCGGATATACGCCCTTACACCTAGCGTGGCCGTAAAGATATTATAAAGGTCACGGAAAAGAAGATACGCATTTATAGTTTTAAAAGCCGCGTAGACACCGCGATATAGAAGAGGCGGGAAGCAGTAGCTACCATCGCTAATAAGATAAAGGAAGTCTAGGAAGATTAACTCTATAATACTACACCTACTACTACTATAGTTTATAAAGACCTATCTATTACCGCGATAGGGAGACTAAGAGCCCCCTTAACCTAAGGGGTAGCGCGTCGTCGTACGATAATACTATTAAGATTATAATAAGAATAGGGGATATCCCTTTCTATTAACTAAGCCAGAGCGCTATTATACTACACGATTCTAGATTTAGGATCGTTAATCTATATCTTTAATAATCGAGGCCGTTGTATAGCCGTTAAACCACCCACGGTTAATTTATTAACGCTTTAGGTGGGTACTTATAAGGCTCCTATCCTCGGATACGGAGATATTAAGCTACGTGTGTAATCCCTAGCGGGCACGAAAAGGCTACTATGCCTCCGTAATATTATATACTATAAGGAATTCGTTACTAATATCGTCTCGGAACGCTAGCTACGTCTATAAGGTTACCACTAGGATACTATAAATAACACTATTATTAGCTCCGCCGACGACTAGCCTATCTATAAACTACTAGATATCTATAGCTAGTATATAATCGAGCGCGCGGAAGCCACGGCCACTACCGCGTTTACGGTCTTAGTAAGGCACCCCCGCGATAACCCGTATAGAAGATCACGATAACCGCGGTAACTGTAGAAGACCACGGTATAACGGTAGCACGAACGCCTCGGCCACTACGGCACCGATACTCATATAAAGATCGTTAACGCTATTTAGGGGTTAAAGATAAAGGGACCACGTATAACGGACTATAACGCGTATAGATAGTCGTAAGTGCCTACGTAGATCCGGCGGATACTATCCCTTTACCCGTTAAAGCCCGGAGAGGCCCTAGCTATTAATTTTCACGATCTAAAAAAGGCAGAGTAGTTAGCGGGCGGACTATATAAGTCTATTATATTCGTTATAGACGTATATATAGGTTATATGTAGGATTACTACCTATAGAAAAAAGACTAAGGCTTTATTCTATACGCTCTAAAGGACGTTTTTACCCTACTTAAGACCTAATTTAACATTAGACTACGCGTTCTATAGGCCGCTTCTAAGATATTTTAGCACCTATAAGTCGTTACTTTCCTCGCTACTAAGGGGGTAGAAGGCTAGCCGTCGGCACTATATTTATAGGATCAGAACGGCGTAGTAGAATGGATTAAAGGCATCGTTAAGAGAAGGGCGAGGGCTATAAGGATTAGAGCCAATCTGCCTATATCTATCTAGCCTAAGATCTTTAAGACTACTATATATCTGTATAATAGGACGCCACGATATATTAATAACTAGCGAATGCTATACAAAGGCCTACGCGGCCGTTAACCTAACCTTATATACCTGCGAGTATACGGCTATAAAGCCTTTATAAAAACGCGCGATACCTAAGCTAAAAGGAACCGCCTATAAAGGCTAAAACCGAAGGTATAGATCGGTTATCACGTCGGATACTAATCCTTAAATAGCTTCCGTATTTAGCTACTATACCTAATAGATATTATTACTATAAAAGACGTAGTCTTTAACGAAAACAAGATATTTAACGGCAGGATTAAAACGCTATAAGCTATAGCTTCCGCCGAGGAAATCAGGGAACGCCTATAATCTATCTGTATTACCTATACTATAACCGCGAATAGGCTGCTATTAAGGGGTATAGCTATAGACGTATTAGATCTCGAGTCGGAAGACTTTTACGCCACCGCTATTACTACGGATAAAGGCGAGGCCGTTATTATTACTATAAGAGAGGCTATTACTATTACTATAGACTATACTACTATTACTATAGACTATACCGCTATTACTACGGACACTACTATTACTATAGAAAAAGACTATACCACCGCTATTATTACGAGTAAAGGCGACGCCACCGCTATTACTACGGGAGAGGCCACCGCTATTACTACGGACACTTTACGGTTCACCACTACAAGGTTTAAACCGTTTCCCACGCCTCTAATATCCCCTAAAGATCCCGCGCACGCGTTCCTTATAGCGTTAGCGGTAATCAGGAGCGCTAAGGTAGAAGAACACGATAACCACTAACGGATAGCTATAGGTGCCCCCAAGGGGTGCCCGTCGGCTATACTCCTATCGGCCGCACGCTTATTACCCACGCGCCTATCCATCGCGAGTACTATTATAAGTCTATACACGACTAAGAAGGTCTAGAACGATAACGCCTAAAAGGCGTTCTTTAACGCTAGTAGGACTTATAACTCTATACGTATAAGGAAGTAAGCTATTAATAACGACGACGTCGGTGCTATAGATTCCCCTTATATCTCTTAGCCGCTATCGCTATCGCATGTAACCCGCGAGGATCTCCCGCCTCTACTAAACCACTACCACGATATACGCCTCTATCCATTACGGGAGCGGTGGTTATAGGCCGAGGGGGAATACCTTAAAGGGCACTAATAGATAGGCTACTAATAGGAGGTAGGTAATAATCAGGCTAATAAGTAATAAGTCCTCGCCTATAAATAGGTATACACCTATAAATTTAATAAGGAGGGCACCCTCCTTAAGTATAAGGCACGCCTTATAGTCTAAGGGGATTAATAAAAACGGTTAGAGACTAAAGATAACTACGCCGTAACGCTAGCCTTACAGTCTTTCTGTATACTAATAGCGATCGCCGCCCGATTTAACCTAAAGATAAGGCAGTTCGATACCGTTAACGCGTTTATTAACGCTAGCCTTAAAGAAAAGGTGTTTATAAAGATACCGTAAGGCTACGAAGTACTAGGCAAGGTCCTACTACTATAGAAAGCCCTCTTCGGTTTAAGGATATCGCTACTACTATAGTAAGAGGAATTCAGCGGCACGCTATAAAGGATAGGCTTTATAGCCGTTCCTAATAACCCTTATATTATAATCCGCGATAGTTTAATTCTATTCTTCTACGTTAACGATATCGGACTTATATACTATAGAGACCGTAAGACGGACGCCGATAACCTCGAGGCTGCCCTTAAGCGAAGCTATAGGTTATTAGGAGGCGAAGAAATCCGTTAGTTTCTAGAAATTAAGGTTCTAAGGGATAAAGCCACCCGTAGGTTATAGCTATTATAATCCTCCCATATAGAGAAGATTGCGGTTAAATACTACGTAGATATACTCTACCGAAAACCACTAAAGGTCCTATTATCTACAGAGCCGGTAATACCCCAAGATAGCATCCGCGCGTTAATTCCCGAGGTCCGTTAGTATTAGGGAATAATCGGTTTTATCCTATACGCCGCTATCGTGATAAGACCCGATATCGCGTTCGCCTACTCGAAGCTTTCCTAATATAATATTAACCCCTCCTCTAACCACCTTGAAAGGGCTTAATAAGTGCTGCTATTCCTATACTATATAAGATACCACTACCTGGAATTCGGCGGGGATAGGCTCTTCCTAATAGTAAGCGACGCGTCCTTTATGGATAATCCAGACCGTAAGAGTTCGTAAGGATATACGATAAAGCTCTTCGGCGGTACCGTTAACTAGAAAGCGGGTAAATAACTAACGGTCACGATATCGTTAATAGAATCGGAACTACTCGCTCTTATAGAGGCCGCTAAAGATATGTTATTCGTTAGCCGGATATTAAGAAATTTAGAGCTTCGGCTAGACTAATAATAGCTATAGCTATACTACGATAATTAATAGACTATTAACCTCGTTAATAAAAAGGCATAACGCCTACGGATAAGGCTACGGCACGTCGATATACATAACTAGTAAGCGCGCCAGTCAGTATAATAAGGTCTCTTTAAGATTACGTACGTTAACACGAAGGAGATAATCACGGACGGATTAACGAAGGCACTACCGGAGGCGGGGATTAAAAGACTATAGTAATAGCTTAATTTAACTAATTAAAAGGATCGTATCGAGGAGTCTAAACGACTACACGAAAAAATTAAACGCGCTAAAGCGGCCGTAATAAAGGCCTCCGAGGGCGTAGCAGATCCGATAGATATAGATCTAATTAATTAGATCCGGCCAATCAGGATTAAGGAACTAATTAAGATAGAATTAAATTAAACGGTTAAATAGGGCGGATTTAGATCCCTTTTACAAGGGCGTTTTCCCCTAACTATTAATTTTACGATAGAAAAGTTAAGAGCGTTTAGTTTAAACCGAAGCTTCTAATTAGTCAGTTAACCTAGGAAGACCCACCTTAACTAAGGGGGTGTATCGTACAGACAGGACTACGATATAGTCTACAGGGGATCCAGGGGAGATCCACTCTATAACTAAGGGCTCCGGATATCGGGGACTTTAGGTATTAAAATATAATAAGGGTGGATACCGGAAAAGACCGGATAGGATCTAAATAATATAGTACCCATAATAGAGTCTTCACCACCTAAATTAAGGGCGTAAAAGACTCTCCTAGATATAACTTAACATAATACACACACACGAGATTTCTGCTCTACTAAGTTAATTATTCAAGTGCCTATTTAACGTGCGACACGATAACAATATTTTCCTTTATTTAGATAACGAGGACGCTACTATTTTAGTAGCCTTTCTATTTACGGAGGAGGTAAAGCCCCTAACGAAGAGAATTTACGTGGCCTTAAGGGCGATACCACGAAATTAAGGCCGAGGATATAAGAGGTATATCGCGGAGGCTCTCTATATAATAACTACGACTATATAATAATAACTAATTCACACTAACCACTTATCTTTTTCGACTTTTCTATACTACTATTAGCCTAATTACCCTAATAGCCTCTTAGTCTTATATTTTTAAAAGGACCGGACGACGTAGGATAATTCCTAGATAAGAGCACTCGAGGCTCTAAAGAAAGAGGAGGATAGTATTACTAGTATAGCCGCGGTTATAGCGAGGAGGCTATAATAACCGAAAAGGAGGAAGTCCTAGGATCTTATTAAAGAAGTATACTATCCCCCTAATCCCGAAGGCGTCTTTACTATATAGAAGCCTAAGGCTCTTAAGGTTTACCCTCTTAACGATATTCCGTCTAATAGAAGTGTCCCCGATAGAGACCCCTATTAGAAGAAGAATATCCTCGTAGAAATTAAAGAAGAAGACTAGGAGCTAGAAGACGAGCGGTTTATTAGCCTGATTATACCAAAGTTTTCTAAAATCACACCCTATTCGCGCCTTATACCCGAAAGACTCGACGCTATCCTAAAGACTATCGACTATTTAACCCCTAAGGAAAAGGAGCTCCTGATAAAGGTCCTCCTAAACCGAGAGGCAGCTATTACGTGGGATTAGACTAAGTGCGGCCGCCTTAACGAACGGGTGGCCCTTTTATAGAAGATTCGAGCGGTTCCTTATAAGGCGTGGTAGGCGAAGGGGATCCCTATCCCTAAGGCTCTAGAGTCTATAGTCGTGCAGATAATAAAGCACCGCCTTAAGAAAGGTGTGATCGAGGAGAGCCACGTAGCCTATTATAACCCCTAGTTCCTAGTTAAGAAAAAGGACGGTAATATACGGCTTATTAACTCGGCTACTAAGATTAACATAGTAACCCTTTAAGATACCTTTATACCGCCTAGGGCCGATAAGTTCTCCGAGGATTTCGCTATATATAAGCTTATATCCCTCTTAGACCTCTTTTCCAGCTATAATTAGGTCACCCTTAATAAGGAGTCTCGAGATCTAACTACCTTTACGACTATTATTAGACTCTTTAGGATATATACTCTTTCTTAGAGGGCTACTAATTTAGTGGCCTAGTTTATACGTATTATAACCCGTATCCTTTATAACCTTATCCCCTAGTGCTATAGACCCTTTATTAATAATATTATAGTGAAAGGACCGATAACTACCTATAAGGATACCCTGATTAGACCTGGAATTCGCCGTTTTATAGCCGAGTATATCGCTAATATCGATAAAGTGCTTCTTAACGTGGAGCTAGCTAAAGGCACTATCGTAGGTATTAAGAGCTAATAGTATTAAAAAGTAGCTATTATCGTGGGCTATATTTACGGTACTAATAGCTATTCCCCTAAGCAGGCTAAGATTATAAAGGTCCGAGAGTAGGAAAGGTATAGTATAGTCTTTAACGTTCGTTCGTTCCTCGGTCTTACTACCTTTTACTAAGTCTAGATTTATAAGTTCGCTATTATTACTAGACCCCTAACTAATCTACTACGGAAGAACACTGCCTTTAAGTGGGGGGAGCCTTAATAACACGCTATAGACGCCCTTAAGAAAGCCCTTACTATTACCCCTATCCTGATTACTATCTAGTACGGCGAAGGCGTAGGAGTTATCTACGTTATCGTCGACGCTAGTATAGATAGATAGGGTAGAATCCTCGGATAGTATATTAAGGATAAGAGAGCCGTGGCACGGTACGAAAGCGGATATTAGTCTCCTACGGAGAGGGTCTATAATACTAGTAAGCTAGAGTTAAGAGGAGTCCTGAAGACCCTTCGGCGTCTACGTAACTACCTCTATAGGGTTTACTTTATCCTTAAAACCGATACCTAAGCCCTCCTATCCTAGTTAAAAGGATCTGCTACTAACCTCCTTAATGCCCTAATTACTCGATAGCTCGCCTAGATCCGGCTCTTCGACTTCGACGTTAAGTATATTAAAGAATCTAAGAATACTATAGCCGATAGACTCTTACGGATACCCGGAATACCCTTTAATTAGACTAATAATAATACCGAAGGAGATCTGGACGATTTTATAGATAATAGGATCTTCCTTATAGAAGCCGAGAAGTAGTTCGACGACCCTGCCCTGGCTAACGATATCCTCGATAAGGACTTTACCTAGAGTTAGTTTTCCCGATAAGTAGCTACCTTTTTAACGACCTTTCGTGTGCCTAGAGGAATAGATCCTAAGGAAGTCTATAGAGTTAAAGATAGGGCTACCCGTGTATTCCTTAAGGATAGACTACTATAGACCCGAGTGACTAAGGCTGATTCGACCCCTAAACGCTAGATTAACGATAAGGATACTTAGGTTAACCTAATTAGGAGAGCCTATAACGAATCCGGATACCGAGGAAGGCAGGGTATTTACTATCGCCTCGCCGCGAACTACTTCTAGGATAGTTACTATAAGAGCGTTTAGAGGTTTATTAAGTCTTATTCTGAATACCAGGCCCGCCGTAGCCGTTCCTAGGAGGACCCCCTAATTATAATAAGCTTGCCCGAGGCCGCCCTCCTTTTTACCTAGGTCTGCCTAGACGTTTAATATCTCTAAGAATAGTATCTTATAAAGGCCCGCTGTATATTTATAGGTTAGGTTAAGGCCCGACTACTAAAGAAGAACACGTCTAAGGCTATTACCTCGTTTCTATAGAAAGATATAATCTATAGGTATAGGCTCTATATAATCCTCCTTATAGATAGACGTCTAGAGAATAAGGGTTATATAATTAAGCTAAACCGTCACTATAGGACTACTCTAAAGCTCGCCTTAGCCTACTACCCCCGCGCTAATAGCCTTAACAAGGTTAGATATAAGGCTATTATCTATACTCTGTCTATCTAGTCGAAGCTTTACCCTAGTGCCCTTTATAAGATTCTCCCGATAGTCCTCTTCGCTAACCGTATAACGGTAAGAGCTTTTACTGGCCGCACCCCTTTCTTCCTTCTATATAGCTATAAGGCTATTACCCTAATCGAGATAACCTGCCTAACCTGGAGAGTACTAGACTAGGGCCGCATTAAAACCCCTAAGGATAAGATAATACTTCGGTTAAGGGCTTTTACCTAGCTTAATACCGATCGATATACTACCGTTACTATAATTACAAAATAACGAGGGCGACGGATAGCCTATATTAACGCTAGCTATACCCGGGTACTCTATAAGTAAAGGCTATAAGTTAAGGATTTTATACTAGTTCACGATACTAAGAAAGCTATCGATATAAGCCGTAAGGCTAAGCTCGACTACCGCTAGAACGGCCTATATTATATCTGGAAGGCTGATCACGATAATAAGTCCTTTATCCTCGAGACTCTTACTAGGGAAGAACCAAAAGGGATTACTTTTACCGCTAACCGCCTAAAGAAGTTTATCCAAAACGACGATAGGCACTAGGAGCCTAAGGACTAGACTATACTTAAACGGGACTATAGCGAAGAGCTTAAGATTATATACCCTGCCCGAGGAGCGCCTATTACCGAAAAAGTCACCGAAGCACCCCTTTTACCTAATAAGGACCCTAAGGAAGAAATTAGGGCCGAGGATAATATTAATTCCCCTAATTATACTATTAACGATATTTTACGCTGCTCCGAGAGACTAAGAGAGTTATTAGGGGAGTATTATAAGAAGCTAGAGGAAGAGTTAAAAAAGGTAAGGGAGTCTAGTACCGTCGAGGTATAGATTCTATAGCGCCTAGATTTTAACCCGAGTAAGTACGAGGATTATACTAGCGAGCTATATTTTATTCCTTATTATTATTTTCCCTGATTTCCTTTATTTTTAAAGCCTATACTCGCTAGGAGGCTAGCGTATAGTCTTAGGGCCGAGGGTAAATAGAGCTAAGTCTTTTATCTACCTAGAGTCGCGATATACGCTAGTATAAAGGGCGTAAATCTATAAATAATCTTCCTAACTACTACCCTAATCCGTTTCTTTTTTAAACTTTTACCTTTATTACCCTAATTAAAAGCACTATAAACCCGTCTAGACTTATTTCCCCGATTAAAAGACTTTTCCCTATATTTATTATTTATTATATCTTTAAGTAAGCCTAAGTACGTGGACGTTATAGAGATATACTACTATATACTCTCTTTTCTATAATAAATATAGGTTTCTTTTATTATAATCTTAAATTCTTCACTTCTATTCCCTTAATCACCGTATAATTTATCGGATCTAAGCTAAATTACACCTGGTTTAATATAAGCTGTCTATTCTATGGAAGGGAGTTATAGTCGGGAATAACTAGTATAGGGATAGTTACTAAGGGTATAATATAATTAAGAGAAATACCGTTAAAGGCTATAAGCCGTAAAACGTAAATCCCTCCTTTATTAACCCTAGTACTATTAACTTATTAAGTTATTGCGTTAATTTTAAAGGCCGATTTTAGAAGTATAAGAGCTACCCCCTCCCTACTACTTAAAGCCCCTTTTCCTAATCTCTATTACTAATCGCTCTCCCTATAACTAATATTATACCCCTATTCCCCTAACCATACCTATATATACTACCCTTAAGCCTACTATACGTAAGTTCCTCGTCCGGAAAGAAAAGGCTAACACTATACCTATCACTAGAAGAGTAAGTTTAAGACACTAAGTCAACGACGTTAAGAGCCCCGCCAGAAAAACCCCGATAAAGAAAAATATAATATCACGACGATAACGGCGGTAATAATAATAAAAACCGGAAAACCCGGGGATTCCTTAGTTTTATTAGCCTAATTAAGCGATTACCGGCCGCTACCTATACATCTTATTCTTCTTATAAGGGCTTTATCGGTAGATAGGCCTATAGAGTCCACCCCTATTAGAGTAGAAAACGGTTCTTTATAAAGAAGAGGAAAAGAAGAAGATAAGCTATAAGAAGACCTTCTTTTATACCTATTTTCCCCTAATCCTACTACCCTACCCTACTTTCCCACGTAACGGCTCTTTCTTACCCCTAACTACGCGAAAGACTTAGACTTAGAAATATACGTCGTTATAATTCATTACCCACTACCTAATCCCTTTCTATTTCTCGGTCTTAGCTACCCTATTAGCTATAACTATACTCCTATTCTCCTAATCACCGCGAAAAACACCTATTTCCCCCCCCTTCTTTACTCCTAAACCGGTCCTTCTTTATAGTCCTCGTGCTCGGGGATATACACCTCGATTTCTCTATACTAGATATAAGCCCCTATAGGAAGAGAAATCCGATAATATTTAATAGTCTCCCCCTTTTAATACTAAGCACTATCCTTAACCCTCTAGTAGTGGCTATCCAGTTTAGTCTAATACCGATATATTAGAGCTAGAACTATAGCCAGAATACTATCTTAAGCTAGGAGATCTTAACCTCCCGAAGTATCGCGTTACTAATAAGCTACCTATTAATAAATAGCCTTTATATTAATAATATAAACGCCACGCTAAGGGGACTATAAAGGTCGGTAACGGTTATTATAAATCGATTAAGGTAGTACTATACTCTGCTTAAGAGACGGGTTAGGGTGATTAACGCCCGGATACTTATCGTTTAGCTAGGAGACCTCCTAATCACCCTATTAAACCTATCCTCGGAGGGTATCGTCGCGATACGTGTAGGCGGACTCGTGAAATTAGTAGTTAGTATAGTCCGGGAACTCCTCGCTCCCCTGGATTAATACGCACTCGAAAAAAGGGTATAAAATCGTATTATTAACCCGATTAGTTATAGCTATCTAACGTTCCTCGTAACACTAGCAGGGGACCTTATTAACGGTGCCGTATACCTGGATTAAAAGTGCCCTAATAGTATAAGGCCTTGAGATAATCTTTATAAGATATTCCCTTTAAGGGCTAGTTATATCCTTCGCTATAAGGATTCGACGACGGAAGAGAGGGGAGCCGTTACTAGTCTTTATCTTTATAAATAAGCTAACCTTAATATCCCTAAGGTTAAGAAGGGTATCCTAGACCCGCCTAGTAATAGCTGCCTTACTTTTACTAGGAATTAACGACTATAGGAAGTCTAACTCGATATACGACGAACCGCCCTTACTAGCCACTTTATACTAGCCGAGATAGGAGTTTACTTATAGGTTATTAGTCTCTTTATAACTCGATTAAGGTAACCTATATAAGGAATCGATAAAAACCTACCACTATATCCACTAGGGTCACCCTAAAAGAGTACTCCTTATAGGTTTTAAGGGGTAAACGAGCCGCGGGCTAAAACTACGGCGTTAGCTTAATAGACTACTAACGGGTAACGGCCTTCTTTCTTTTATAAGACTCCGTCTTATTAAGTATACTAATTAGCAGTTTAGTCGCTATTATTACTATTATTAGATTTTTATAAGTGTAAGTAGCAGTTATATTCGTATATGCCTTAATATTACGGTGGGAAAAAGAAGAAGAAGAGGAGGGATACCGCTAAAAAGCTCGCCCTTTATACTCGAGGGATCGAGTGATTAAGGGAGGCTATAAGCCTTATTACTGCTATAAATTATAAAGACGGCTATTTAGTTAAAGCAGTTATAAAGGGGCCTTTACCTGCTACGGCCTAAGGGAGGGGTAATTTACTATTTCCCCTTTTAGATCCTTTATTCCTGAATCACGGCTACGCCTATAACTAAATAACGCAGGAGCTATTTCGTCTAATCTCTTCGACTAATTAGAGCCCGGATTTTAACGTCTTTTTCCTAATCGGGAACCTTCCCATCGGGTTAAAGAAATCACTATCGTAATAACTAAGGCACGCCTCCTTTAACTAACCGAAAAGACTCCTTTATAGACAGTAGCTAAGTAATAATGCCTACTATAAAGGAACCCTCGAAGAGAAGACTATCACGGAAGAAGGCACTTTTAAGCTTATTAGAGGAGGATAAATATCCCTTAACCTTAAGGTCTAAGGATCTCTTTTCCTCTCTCTTCCACTCTTTAGTTTTCGACTAGCCTTTACCCTCGAATATCACCCGTAACCACTAACCTCTATTTCGTAAGCAACGACTTTTTCTTTTTCTTTTTAACTCCTTTTAACGCCCCTGGATCTAATCAGGCTAACCAGCCGTAGTTTATACTCACGGTGGCTCTTATTTCCTCTTAATACCCCTTTTCCCCCTCTTATTATATATATCACTACCGCTATAACTAACTATTAGGCTATAGCCCCTATAAGGAACTTACTTAAGCGGTATATTTACCCTAAAGCACGCGTAGTCGTTAAGTCTCGCACTAAGAGCCGCGTAGAACACGTTCCTAAGAAGAGTAGATAGGCTTTTCCCTTAACCGGCCTCCCCTATCATTTATTCGACGTAACTAATAATAACCTCTCTTCTTTATGTTCGCTATAAGCGATAAGGCTAACTAATAAGCTATCTAATAGCTTCTAGGAAGCGTGGAAGGGGAGTATTTAGGGGGAGAAGCTACGGATAAAGTAACCTAGTTAACTCTAATAGTAAAGGTCCGTGGGGATAGCGTTATATCGGCCCGAATAGCCTTACTTACTACCTAAAGAGTGTATAACGACGTCTCTAAGAATAAGTAATTAGAAAAGTCTACCCTGGAAGACCTAATTAGAGTAATAACTACTAGGCAGATTAGGGATTCTAGGCCTAAGGTTTAGATTAATAACGTCGACTTATAGAGATACGACGCGAAGAAGCGGAAGTATAATTACCTAGATATTAGCGATAGGGGCCTTTTCCGTATTACGACGAGTAGACTAATCCCCTTTATATATCACGTTAGAGGTAACTACTTCGTAGGCCTAATCTTAGATTAAGAAACCTAGGTTATATACGTATATAATAGCACGTAGCTTAATAGAGGAGCTAAAAAGCATCTACTAAAGAGCTTCCGAGGAGCTATAAGTTAGCTACGGTATATTAAGGCGCCTAAGGAGGCTATAGATAGCCTAATCAGGAAATTCTATATTATCTCCAGACCCTAGTAGAAAGACACGTATTCGTGTAGTCTATTCGTTAGTGAATAGATTTATTCTATTATTTAGGAGGGTTACTTATTTCCTGTATCCTTTAGGCTATATCGGCTATAGGACGGACGCTATTATACCACCGATAACGCTAGTTATATATAGTATATCCGGTATAGTTAGTTAAGCTATATAGGCGAACTCTTCGGCTTCGGCTATTAGCTCGAGCTAGCTTTTAAGTAACCTACCCCGACCCCTGACTTAGCTCCTACTACTACTCCTATCGTAACCCCCTTCTATAATCCGCCTAAGATAACGGGTTTTAAGCCTATTAATAAGAAATAAACGCCCGTTAACCCGCCTAAGAGACCGAAGATACTAAAGACGCCTAAGGCGCCCGAGACCCCTTAGACGACTAAGTAGAAGTCCTTTTCCCCTGATTAGGGACTGACTAAAGTCCCGACGTTCGATAAGGATAATAGCGGCGCGTTCCCAGAACTAGGTAACCTTAAGCTTACCACCCCTAAGTATAAGAAGGTCACTAAGGAATACACGCCCCTAGCTACCGAATCCTCTCCTATTATAATACCGCCTAAGTCTTATAAAGCCTAAGCCCCTGCCGGTTCCCCTAATTAGAAGAAGATAGAGCTAAAGAAGCAGCCGTAGCCCGCTCCTATTAAGATTAGTTCGGCTACTGGCTACTATACGTATAAGGGAGAGGACCTCGTTAGTTTTACCGTAAGGACCGATATATAAAGTAAGTAGGAGAAGGATTAGGCGTACTA
This sequence comes from Sodiomyces alkalinus F11, assembly GCF_003711515.1. NCBI lineage: Eukaryota > Fungi > Ascomycota > Sordariomycetes > Glomerellales > Plectosphaerellaceae > Sodiomyces > Sodiomyces alkalinus. The sequence continues at coordinate 2,281,614 of NW_021167079.1, read as the reverse complement.
AGGTCGTGGTCTAGAGATATCTCGTAGCCTGCTATTCTATAGGCTAATCGAGATAAGGAATATACCGTTTAGACCGAGTAACTATAGTCGGGAGGATTAGGTCTAGTCGTTTAATAACCCCTATAAAGCCGCCTTATAGGATACCGCTACTAATAGTAGTGAGTATCTCCTGCTATCGCGAGTAGTGGAGTAGGGAGGCTAGCGGCGTTATAATACCGCTATCGAGTAGGAGGTAGATAAAGCTATTACTAATTAAGAAGCTAAGAAGGCTAGCAAACCTAACTATATAGTCGGAGGAAGAACGTTACGAAAGCGTAATTAGAGGTATATATAGAGGATTAGATAAGGGACGTCTTAAGGATATAGCCGATAAAGATAGTAAGAGAACGGTATATACGGAGGAACTAGAACTAAGAGGATCCCTAATCAGGTATACGTGGAGAACGGAGTAATTAGAGGAATAAGGGTGTGCGATAGCTCTTTACTTGGTTTATTTGCTTATATCTGCTTATTTTTAGGAGTTATCTACGTTACGAGGGCGTAAATGAGATAACTAGGGCCGTATTATAACCACGTAGATACGGCTTTGGAGTGATTTAGTAGGTGGTCACGTGATCCCCTTTTTAAGGCTACGGGGTCCACCTCCTATATATATATTAAGGATAGGCGCCGGACGTCCCTATTAAGGGATTATCATTTAATTATTATCCTCTTTTACAATTGCTTATTCTACGTTTAAGGTATCTTTCTAGTTTAACTTACATTATCCTAATCAGAATAGAGACTACCGATCTACTTCTTCGCTAAAGGTTATAGCGGTGTTGGTTATGTTTTGGTTATGTATCGTGGTTTTACTAGACTAACCTCTTTATCTGATCTTTGTCATAAGGATCTGGTGCCACTACGTCTTCATCTGGTTACATTACCACTACCACTGCCGCTACTCCTTAAATAACTAATCCATAAACAGTAACCCTATCTTTAGCAGCTAAGTCTAATCCTACTACTACTACTACTATTACAGCCTAATAACTAACCTCTTATTCGCCTGCTTTAGCTTTAACGCCTGCCCCTGTAGGGCGGCCTGCTCGTAATCGCCGACCTCCTTCTAGGTACAACGATTATATCTCCTATTATACCTTCGAGAAGCCGAAGAAGCCGTTATTACGCCGAGAGATATCTAAGGAACCGTTAAATTAGTCTTTGATACTAAAGAGCCCCTATAAGCTGTAGTGGCTTAGGGCAGCTATATAAGAGGTGGATATACTTAGGTTAATAGGCACCTTTAAAGCAGTAAAGCTGCCCTAGGGTGGGTAATATACCTTAGACCTTAAATGGGTCTTTAAGTATAAGGTTAACTTATCGGAGTATATTAGTAAGTTTAAGGCGAGGTTATACGTGCGAGGAGATTAATAGCCTAAAAACCACCTTAACGCCTACGCCTCCACCCTCGCAGGAAGGACCTTTAGGTCGTTAATAGCTATTACTGTCTATTTTAACCTCGAAACACGTTAGCTAGATACCGTTAACGCCTTCACTAACGCCACCCTTAACGAAGAGATTTACGTTAAGGATCCACCTAGCTAGCCGCTACTTTAAGCAGTAAAAGGCGCGAAGAGCGATTAGGACCTCGAGGCTATTTTAAAGCTATCACGGCTACCCTCGCGTGGTATATAACGCCTACGCAGGGCGTTATATAGCCTACGTCGCTCCCCTAAGCTATAGCATGAATCGCTCTCTTCCGTTTTAGGTAAGTGCGACCTAAAGTAACTAACTAAAGACGATTACATCTTTAAAAGTAAGGAACTAATCGTCTTCTTCTACGTGGACGATATTATTCTAATCTATAGGAAGGAATATTAATCTACTGCTAATTCTCTTAAATACCGGATATAGCAGTACTTTTAAGTAAGGGACCTAGGCCTACTTAAGTGGTTCCTGGAGATTAGAGTGGTTCGAGATCGCTAATAACGTCGGCTATAGCTTTCCCTTAAGAACTATATCACCGAAAAGATTAAGGCTTTAGGGATAGATTTCCCTATTAGTGGGCGTAGGGTTAAAAGCCCTCTTCCTTTTCCTGACGTTTTATAACCTATAACCGAATAAGCCTCTATAGATTTAATCTACCTATATCTACGGAAGGTCGGTTCTATTAATTACGCGGCCTATTAGACCCGGCCTAACGTATCCAAAGCTGCTTCGAGGCTTACGGAATTTAATACCAACCCGTTAAAATAGTATCACGATACCGTAGATAGGTGTTTAAAGTACCTCGCCTCTACTAAGTCCTTATACCTTTACTTTAGACTACGTAATAACCACCTATAGCACGCACTTTACTATACTTCTAACGCAGCCTTTAGGAACGACCGTATGACTTAGTATAGTTCCTAAGGCTATACTATATTATTATTCGGTGGCCCTATAGACTAGAAGGTAAATAAGTAAATAAGCGTCGTGAACTCTAGTACTAAAGCCGAGCTTATAGCACTTTCTGCTACTACTAGGTAGTATATCACGACAAGGCGTTTAATTAAGAACCTAACCTTAACCTTTAAGGAGGAACCACTAATAATATACTACGATAACGACTAAATAAGGATCCTATTAAAGGCTTTACGTCCTTAGGTTATATCTAGATTAAAGTATCTAGATATCCACGCCCTTTAGATCCGATAGGTCGTTTAATAGAAGAAGGTCCTAATCGCCTGGATCTTGACCTAAGAGATAGTTAGCGATAGACTAACTAAAGTACTTCCCCCGCAGAAATATAAGGCGTTTGTATATCTGTTAGGGATAGAGGTCCTAAGCCAGGGGGCTTAAGGTAATTTATAAAAGGCGCGGTGCTAAGTTTATAATCTATAGCCTAGATTAACCGTTATTTTAGTGCCCTTTAGATTATTATTTAGGCACCCGTTTTTTGACGTCTTAACGTTATTATGGGGTTAATTTGACCACCTGTTTTTACACGTTTTTAACGTTTTTAGGCATAAAAAGAGCGCGCTTTTTAATAAGCCGTTTAATCGTTGGATTAATATCTAGGCCTTTATTTTACCCTAGATTTACGGCTTTAATTAAGCAGAATAGTTAGGATTAATCCTATAGTTCTAGGGGGGTGTATTAGATACCTATAGCCACCTTATCGGGGTGTGACTTATACTATTTCTATAGACGGATAGGGTACTTCCGACCGATATATCCACATTAATTTCCCCTCCTTTTACTTTATAGTTAGATATTTCCGCAGAGTATCTTTTACTCTTCTTCAATGCATATACACATCTTTTGCGTACCTTATTTGTGTGCTGACATAAGCAGATAATTATTCGTGTATCTCATATATTGCATACCCTTGTATCGTCTTATGCTCAGAAGAAATTGATGTATCAATCGGGTACTCACTCCACAAACTCCACGACGTCTATTCGTAGCTTAGTAACGTTCCCCGCCTCTGTCCTTTCGAACGATACGCTTTATTTCTCGCTCTAACCATGATCTCATGGCAGCCTGGACAAAAATTACAAATCGCCTTCCCCCCTACCTCTGCCTGGTACTCAACTGGCCAGCAGTCTTCTGCCAGTCCTCCCGGGCTGACGGGCTTTATGAGAAGATGGTGCTGGCACCGCCTCCTTATCCATGATTTGGAGACTGTCTATACCTCCCTACCTATGCTATACTCATCGTTCTCCAATATAAGGTAAGGCTTCGTAGAAGTATAGCCCCGGTTTTATTAATACAGGTGGCAGGGATACATAGACACTATAGGAGGAAGTCTACCATGAAACGCCGTACAATATCGAAAAACGGGCCCGGGCGTAGGTATTGATCACTTTTCCGCGATTCCGGCGCGTGCCGCTTCTGGCACGTCACCCCGGTGTCCGCAGCCCAGCGCAGGCGCGCCGATGCACGCATGCAGCGGTGGGGGTACCGCCCCCAAGACGAGTGGCGTCGCCGCCCTCTCTTCGTCGTCGAGGCGGGGCGCTCCGGCACGCGTGCTTGGAAGCATGGAGCCTCGGGGAAGCCGGTCGCCCTGGACTCCGGGTGCGACATCGAGCTTCTTCCGGGCGTTGATCTGCCGGTTCAAGAGGCCTTGCTTTCTTGCTGGACTGTGCGTCTATGGATGACGGGACAGCTGGAAGTGGGTAGCAAAGCCCAGCCCCGCCCCGTTTGAGTGTCTCGCCGGAATGCACAATCAAGAGTCTTCGACGATCCTAGGAATTACCATGAGATCCCGTCGAGTTGTCTCGCAGACAAAGTCTGTATTGCATACAGTTCATTGGTATATCATCATTCTATTTTCACGACATGTCGTTACAAACGCCCGGGGACACTCTTGTGAGGATCGTTCGTTTTTCGCTTGATCCGACTTCAGAGCGCCTTATCCCAGCCCTTCCTCTCAAACTCCTTGTTGGTAAACTCCCGTTTCCCCCCTGCGACGACGGCCTGGTCCTTTTGCCTTCCCGTCTCGTCGCCCATCAATTCGTCCACCTTGGCGTTGAAGCTGCCGCGAGCCGCTTCGCCGAGGCCCTGTTGCGGAGAGTGTCAGCAGTCTTCAAATGGCATAAGGTGGTGGGCCCATGAGAGGATAAGAAGAGGAGGATGTAGAAGCGGAGACTTCAACAACAGAGGGCATTGGGGCAAAAGAGTCAAGAATGACGTACATGACCCTGAGCCATCGCACCCTTTACAGTGTCTGTGAACCCTCGGCTCTGGCGACGGCCGGCCGCGGTATCGCTGGTCGTCGTGTTGGTGCCGGCGGCGGGAGCGGCTGCAGAAGATGGCGGAATGCCGTGCCCGCTGGTGGTTCCTTCGGCTGGGGTTGTGGGATCGAAACGGCTCTCCCCTGCGGTGGCGGTAGTTGCAGCGCTCGTCTCCGCTCCCGCCGTCGGGGGTTGATATTTGGCCGCGTTCGGGTTGGTGGCAGCATTGAGGGAAGAATCGGTTGTGGCGGGATTCTCGTAGCCAGCTTGCACTGGAGCGCCGGTACGGTTGTTGTTGTAGTAGGTTGGGTTCTCGGATGCCATCTTGGATATTCGATTTCAGTTTGGGTTCCTCTCAATCTCGCACAAAGACTTGTATGTTGAACTTGATGTGTTGGGAAGATAAAATGAGTTCAGTTTTCCTGCTCCGATAGATCTATTTAAGGGCCGTCCACAAAGAACCTTTAGAATGACGAAAATATGAAGTCTACTAGGTAGGTAAGGTAGGTAGGTAGGGCCAGCACTTCTTGTTAATTAATCCTTGGTAGCTAAGGTACCTAGCCACCGTATACAGTAAGGTATGACGGGACGGTGTACAAAAGGTACACGTGCAGAGGTTGTGGCATGACTGACGTCAGACTTCCATTCTGGGACGGACCGACCATTGGATGTGCTTCCCCACAGTTCCCACCTGCCTAAAATGGTAGACATCACATGTGCTGTGACACTCACCGAGATACCTCACCGAAGACTTCGCTCCTGACAGATACGACTTCGCAAATGTGGTTCCCAAGTCATTCAAACCCTTCCCGTACAGCCTTTGAATCATAGTCGTTGCCAATGCAAATGATTGTCTTTTGTCCACTCCTTCTCAACATGGCCTCATTCCACGGTTCCACCCTGCTCATCCCTGAAGGGTTCGGTCTCTAACTTCATCTTCTCCATCATCATGTTGATCGTTATGACTGAACACTCGCCCCGGCGAAGGTTTTACTATTTGTAGACGTCTAGGAATAATACTCATCGTGCTCATTGGGAAGGGAGCCAGCCAAACATGGCGCCGATGACAGGGAAATTTGTTTGCGAAGGTACGGTGCCGTCAGTTCGATGCTACGATCTCATCTGGAGACAAATGTACCATGCTGCAATGTCAGCACTGTGAAGCTCCATGTTAGCAGCTTTATTTAGGTACCTTACTAAGCGATGGACGGTGTGCTGTGGCTAAAGTAGCTGGCTGAACCCGAATCGCAGCCGTAGATCGTAGTTAACCACAACTCTCCAAAGACACTATAATAACTCTTGCTCTTTCTTGTTTATCAATCAGTGCATCTGTCTTGTATGTAAGATTTGACTTGAAGTGCTATAGAATCCCAAAGCAGAGCAATCCCACAGGTGGCAACCCACAACCCAAACAACATAGCGTCCAGCGCCATCACTTCCAGGAAGAACATGATCCGAAACTGCCACTTCCGTTGTGCCGTTACCCCCAGGCACTATACTCTCCATCTTCTTTCCACAGCATCCTTCCTTTCCACCTTTTAGTAGCAATCCTGACTTTGCCCTCCAAGCTTTCCCTGTTCTTTAATGCCAACTCGACTCTTCCGGTCACCATAGAAGGCTTCTTTTCTTTACTCCTACTCCTCAATTTTCCTATCGCCTAACACCAGCCCTCCCGAAATCTCCGTTTATCGAAAGGAAACCGCAGGCGAGTGCATATCCTGCTGAGCCTGGTACCTTCCCCAGACATCCCTACAGTCTTCCGGATATCTAACCATTATATGATAGCTACTCTCTGCGAATCTTGCTGAAGGCCTGCATCAGAGCTGTAGCTACGCTACAGTCCACCTCTCTTGTGCTCGGTTGCCGTGCCACAACCATTATCCAATATTGAGAAACATGCAGGTGCAGAGGTTGACAATGGAGGTGCTACTGCCGTGACCTCCTAGGATGTTGATGCCCACCCCATTACTCGGCGCCTGAAGGGGCAATATCCCAACCCTCACCTCGTCAGACTTTGAGGCGTTGCCCAACCCAAGAGCGTGACTCGCATACTTTCTCCCGGTTTTGCTGTGGCTGGCCATGAGTCTTGCACACACACAAATCCATGAGGACATTGTTCTGCCTCGCTCTCTTGACTGGACGGTATATCCGCCTCTAGTTCAAGAAACCTATGGGGCCCAGAGTTTTGTTGCGGAGAAATGGCCTATTAGCAAGATTCTTTATCGCTGGACTAGTGCAGATTCCATCATTTACGAGGTTGACTGTCAGAACGGTAACTCCACAAGGAACCAATACCGTTACTACGTCCTAGGCACCGACGGCTGCAAAGCCCAACAACTGGTTCTGACTGTCAAAGTCTTGGGGCGGAAATCCGGCAAAACCGACCTAGGTATTCAAGAAAGGTCACTGGGAGAAAGATATAGCGTTCGGTAAGAGCGCTCATGAGGTCTCCTGGGACGACTTGGCCATGGACGAGGAACAGAAAGCGCCCTGATCAAGGAGTATTACTGTATTTACGGTTTTCTTCGAGTCGCGCGAGCAATACACGAATATCAAGATTCCTTGGGAACGAGCGATACACCTCTGTGGACAACACGGACTCGGTCAGTCATCAATATTATAATCGTTATCCTCACCCCTAGTGTATAGGCCATAGGTGCTAAATTAGCTACAGGCAAGAATTTGGGCATCCCAGCTGCCATCTCCACGTTATCTCGCAACAAGCCATCACGGTTGGCTGCCATTTGGCTAAGGAGAGGGTGGATTTCCTGGAGACGAGGACCAAGAGGATACGGTAGTACCGAAAAAGGAAAAGAAGAAGAAAATAGACAATAGAAAGTAGAAAGTAGGTCGTAGACATGGTTGCTCGCATGTCCGACGACTCAGCTGTTCCCGCAGACATGTCTTATGGCTCTTATCCCCCTTAACCCGGGGGGACAGGGTTAGTGACTGGGTTCCCACCCCGCAGAATCCGATCGACCCGGAGTCTTCCATACCCATCGCTCGTATTATATTCAAGTCTGGTTTGGCATTCAACTGCGGGATTATCTACGCTCCCGGGTCCAGGGTAGGAGATGATCCGCCATGAATGCCCTCCTGCAAACGCTATCGCTAGACCTGATGACAACCCTTTCCTAACTTGGATCTTTCGGTTCTCGGATTCTCTCTCTCAAGTGATCTGCGCTGTGGCTTTTACCCTGTCTCTCTTTGTGTGTAAGGGGTAAATTTGCTTCACTCCCACCCTTTCTATCTGACAGCAGGGTCGGTAGCATCTGCATTGTAACCCCCAGTACGTAGAGCTAACGTCTCCTGTGCCCCTTCCCCTCGCCGAAAATCGCTTTTCTTTCCTTTCTCTATACGGAGTACGAACCCCGAGATACGGACGCATAAGTGAAAGCACGGGGCCATCTGCAGCTGTAGGTTAATCGCTGCGGCTTATATGTATGTACGTGTATGGGGAAAAGTTGAAGACGGCCGGTTAATAAGCCGTGTCCACTCATGCGTCAGCCTCTACGGAACCAGCAGTCCGCTTAAATATAGGGGACTCGTTTGTTTAAAGGAAAACAAAAAATTGATAAAAAATAAATAAATAAATAAGGCCTAGAAACCAGGAGCTGGAACCAGTCCTCCGCACAAAATGGGGGCGATTTCAAACGAGTCCCTGGAGATTAGGGGCGGGCACCAGTAGGGACGGCAGGGAGCGATGGTCCGATGGAAGGCCAAGAAGCTCGGGACGTTTTGCACATCCGACGAATATGAACTCGGCCTTCATTGCTGCCATTGACGCTCGCCTCTTGATAAGACGGACCGTTCCCCCCCCCCTCCCTCCAGGGCATCCAAGGCCAAGTAACAGAAGCATTGATCTATTGATCTTTCGCCTTCCACCCCCTCGATACCTTTGTGGAAACCGGCATAGCTACCATGACGGCGCTATCTCTCAAAAGTCTACTCGTCGCGGCCCTGGCGGCGAGCATCGCCGTGGCTGGTCCGACGGAAAAGAGGAAGAGGTCATGCCGGCCGCTCAAGCAGCGACGAGCTTGGTAAAGGATTTCCCGCTCAGGCGCTCTCCCTCCACCTCCTATACGGAGGCGACAACCTGAAAAGCACGAGTTGCTGATTCTGTTCCTTCCGCAACAACAGGCACACACTTACCGACGAGGAGAAGAGTAACTACATCGATGCCGAGCTCTGTCTCATGTCGAAGGAAGGCACCCTGGGTATTCGCGGGGGCAAGACCAAGTTTGATGAACTTCAGGCCTGCCATGTTCTCCAGGCCGAGATCACTCACCATGTCGTAGGTATCCCCGCCTGTCCTTTTCCCACTTTGTCTATGCCAGCCATCTACCATCGGCATAGTCGTGAAAGGGCTTCTCTGGCTGACCTATATCCCCCTTTGAAGGGCGCCTTTTTGCCGTTCCATCGACTCATGATGTGGGCTCACGAGGAGCTCCTAGAGCAGGAGTGCGGGTGGACGGGGGGACAGCCGTAAGTCATGCCATTCCCGGCTTGGAGGTCTGATCGAAATGCAGTTCAGCAATACGTGATACAGCTTGTTGCATTTGACGAGTAGCCACCGGCTGATATGTGAGGAAAACCCCCCACAACAGGTACTGGCACGAGCAGATCGACGCCGGACACTTCATCAACTCCACCATCCTTGATCCGGTATTGGGCTTCGGTGGTGACGGTGATCGCACGGCGGACGATTGCATCCAAGACGGCCCCTTCGCCAACTACACGAACCAAGTCGGCGTCGGCTACGACGTGCGGGAGCAATGCATCACCCGTCGGGTCAATGAGACGCGCAGCATTGGCACGTCGCAGGAACGCGTCGACGAATGTCTAGCGGAGGACACGTGGGAGGCTGCCTGGCCCTGCATCGAGGGCCAGCCGCATGGGGGAGGCCACGCTGGTATTGGAGGCCAGGTACAAAGATTGCCCCTTTTGCACTCCCCCCCGAATGCCTTTTCTCTCCCATCTCGTCAGTTTTCATGGAACTGACACGCTGCTCACAGATGGCGAACCCCATCTCGAGCCCCGGAGATCCCCTCTTCTACCTCCACCACACCTGGCTGGATAAGATCTGGTGGGATTGGCAGAAGATGGACCTCCCCGCGCGCTTATTTGAGATGAGCGGCCAGAATCTCCAGGGAGGAAACACTACCGGGGATGCTCCCTGTGGAGGGGAGGTCATCTTCCCGCCGCGTCCGGACGACGTCCCGTGAGTGTCATTCACCTTATCTCTCCCCGCTGAACGATGTGGTACGAAGAAGGAAGAGGCCGCTAACACTCCACAGAGAGCCCGTGGTGGAGGGCGACCCCGGATGCGCCACGACCCTGGACCATGTGCTTCACATGTTTGGCGTTGTTGAGGACCGCACTATTCGGGAGGTGATGGATATCCATGGTCCCCTGCTCCGCTACGACTATGTTGACCCTGATGAGCCGTGAATGGAAAAGCCGCGAGCGGCAGAGTTTTTGCGACTCGCAGAGCGCATCATGTGGGTAAGCGCGCAGGTCTCGGCGCATCGTAACATACCCACTTGGTAAGAGGACGTGAAAGGATCGACGGGGATTGAGACGCATCGAGGCGGATTGACTGGCGCTGCGCTGCAGGCGGGAATCGTGTCTGGGTAGCGGATCGTGCTCTCCGTGTCTCGACCCTCGCTCGCCCTTATCCGTTGAGTCATTGATGCCGCCCCTTCCTTGCACAGGCACACGGCCGTACATAGGTATATATTTCGAAGAGCTTGGGTGGAGGAGATCGTGTCCGGCCCAATGATTATGTTTTTCAATAAAAAAGTTCTTCAATAAAAAAGTGTTCACCGCCGATTGACTCTCCTCACCAGCCGTGCCGAATACTCGGGGGATGAGGGATAAGGGATGAAAAACGACTTTGTATCTTGCCCTTTGGGGCAATTACCTCATTATACAAAAGGTAGGTACACGTGTACGGTAGGTTCTATGATTACGTGTCCGGGCATCCGTTTGATTATATCATCAAGTAGTACAGGCACAGGGGTCGCGTGGCCGTCGTGTCTCTCCACGCGTCGCGTTGAGTTACTTCACCCTGTTCACGATTTTTTATTTATTCCTCGGAACAGCCTTTTCACTCTCTCACATTCAACCAATTCAAAACTTGAGCCTCCCCGGCTGCAGGTGCACAAGCCATCCATGGGAAGAACATCAGAAGATAAAGAGGATGAAACGATGCAAACGCGACCATCCTCTTGGCGGCCATCCGGGTTCTCACGCAACACTGTAGGGACCCAGGTAAGGTATCCGTACCTTGGCGGACAAGGTGTCGGTACATCTCAAAGGCTATTGACTTCGACACTTTTGAAGAAGTCCTGGTTCATTTCGCCTAGATCCTCGTGGTTCCGAAGTAACCTTCACGGAAGATTCGAAGCAATTGACCTTGGAATATGCTATCGGTACTTTTTCGTCTAGTAACTGTACCTATCTTTCATACTGTCGACATGTCACCCCTGAAGAAATAAGCAACTGCCAACACCATGAGAAATCATCGCCAACCGACTTTGACACCTCATTCCCCCCACCCTCTTTTCTTCTCCTGTCTTCTCCTCATTTTGACCTTGCTGAGACCTTCTGCGTTGATGGTCGTCAATTGAGGTGTCAGTTCGGGTTCCGAGTTCGCGGAATCGTCATTCGTTTGTTTCTTGACCCTTCAGAGGGGCGCGTGTGTCAAGATGGTCTCCTTTATCACTGTTGCCGCCACGCTCTTTGGCGCTATGGTTTTCGCCTCTGATGTAGACAGATCCAATGCTCCTGTCGCCGCTCAAAGCAATAACGGAGCTTCACAGGATGACCTCGCTTCGGTGCAGTGCTACTCTTCATGTTTTACCCTTGCCACCACGCATCGACGACCCCCAACTTTGAATCTAACCTTTTCCTTTTCCCCCTACAGATGCCCATTCCCGAATATGTTCAGATGCACCAAGTCGTTGTAACAGTTCAACAACCAGAAGATATTGTCAACGATGAAGCACCGATTAACCTAGCCTCCCCACGCCACGAGGAAGAGAAAACCCGCCTTCTCTCATCCCTCTCCCGTTCTAACGGCAAATGGGACGCCCACCACCCGCGCCACCGCCTCTTGGACGCGCTGTACGCCTACGTCCGCTATGAGGAGCGCCAGACGGCCGAACTGGACAAGTGGCGCCGCTTCTACAAGAGCGCCTCGGCAACCCAGAGGAAGCTCCTGGAGCGTGAGGTCGGTTACACCGCCAAGCTCGACGCCGTCGCCGCCCTCATCGCCCACAACCAGCGCCTCTGTAACGCCATTGTCGAGAACGGCTTGCGCTTCTACGAGATTGACCGCCCCGAGCTCGACGACCATATCCGCCTCCGCGAGTCCGACGGCAAGGTCGCCGACCGCGTGAGCGTCTCCCAGGCCCTGAAGCATTACGTTCGCGACTGGGCTGCCGGCGGTCGCGGGGAGCGTGATGCCGCCTTCCCCTGCATTCTTCAAGCCCTGCAATCTCTCTTCCCCGACCGCCGCCTTTCCGGTGGAGAACAGCCACGACCTGCCGTCAAGGTTCTCCTCCCTGGATCTGGAGTCGGGAGACTGAGTCACGAAATATCTGCGCTTGGCGGTACATCCTTTTGCCCCTTTGCCTGTTCCCCTTTTCCTGGTCCCCTTTTCCTGTCCCCCCTTTTCCTGTCCCCCCTTTCCTGTCCCCCCCTTTCCTTTTTCATCAAGGCCCTGTGTCCTACACTCTTTTGCGGCGCGCAGCCCGGCCCTAAAACTACGAGTTTCCAGGCTTCGAAGTCACAAGCAACGAATGGTCCGTGTACATGAACCTCGCCTACCGCTACCTGGAAGCAAACCCAGGCGTGGCGTCCAGCAACGTTCACCCTTTCATCGACAACTGGTCCCACCATGCCACCACGGCCGACATGTTCCGCGGCGTGACCTTCCCTGACAGTACCATCGACCCGTCCACCGTCCTGCTCGTCGAAGGCGACTTCACCAAGGTCTTCGCCAGCACTAAGCACCGCCGTCAACAGTTCGATGCCATCGTCACTCACTTCTTCATCGACACCGCGCGCAACCTCATGGCCTACTTCGACACCATCCACGCCCTGCTCCCCGTCGACGGCTACTGGATCAACTTCGGGCCCCTGTTGTACGGCACCGGGCCATACGTCCAGCTCAGCCTCGAGGAGATCGTCTCCGTCGTCACTGCCATGGGCTTCGAGTTTGTCGATGCCCCCGAGGTGTGCGGCCACCTGACGTTCGAGGGTCAGAAGATCAGGGGACGCGAGGCCTCGTACGGCTTCAACGAGAAGGCTTTGGTGAAGAACGCCTATCAGGCCCAGGCCTGGGTGGTGAGAAAGATCAAATGACCTTTTTATCCGCCCCAGTCGAATGAGAGACGCCTCGATGTGGGATCGTGAAGCAACCGAAAATGTCTCCTACGTGTATGATCGTGTATATTTGGGTAGACCGAACACGATATATTCGATGTGTTTGCTTGGTCCCAGGATGGAATCGACCCTGCATCCACTATGGCGGGGATACAAAAAGAGACGGTGTATGACACGACTGCGTTGCTTAAGCAAGTAGAAATGCTAGCAGCTCGCATATTATGAAAGATGCAAACTCGGAGAACAGGAAAAATATACACAAAATGCCGGAAATACTCCATTGCTAACAGGCGCAAAGGTCGAAATCATCAGCAGGAGAGCCTTACACGCAGCTTCTGCTGGTTGATTTCCGCCGCCGGCGTCGTCTGCCGGCTGCTCCTGGTAGGGGGCTTCTGCCAACGGCCAGTAACCCAACCCACCGAGCCCCATCTGACGGGTTTAAGGGCTAAGGGGAGCCCCCGACGCTGCTTTCTCGAAACTGGGCGGTTCCAGTACCGCTATGGCATGGTAGCATCAGCACCGCCACAGCACTCAGCTCCGTGTTCTATCGGAATGTCAGCCAGAATGCTCCATCCTCTCGAGTCGCGAAATCCTCTGCGTTGGGGCCGCAGCCAACGCTTCCAACCCCCATGCCCGGAAGAAGAGAGAAGACCCAACCAGGGGACTGGGGACTGGGGACTGGAGAGTTAATTCAAACAACGTACCTTGTAGCTTTTCTTGGGCTCCAGATCATACCCGCATACCTTCCCAAAACAGAGAGCCAGGCCCGCGATGTACTCGCCCTCGCCATGTGTAACTCGTTGCCAATCGCTCCCCACATCCTCTTCGGTCTGCCACATAACCTTCCGGCCAAAGTTGGTCTCAAGCTGCTGTTTGTCAGTCGAGACAGTTACGGGACGAGGGCCAGCAAGGCGAGAAAGGTGAAATACTCACACTGAGACCCATCACGACCCGGTCAGACATCACTGCAGAGACCGCTATGACACGTTCGCCTCCCGGTCCATCAATGTTGAAATGCCGGAGGTCCGTCTCGGGAAAAGGCGTCCCGTCGATGTCTGCGTGTCTCGCTACTGGCCGAGCATCGTGAGGAAGGACATCGTATTCCGCTCGCATGTTACATAGACCATGCGTAATTTCGAAGGAAAAGTCTGAGCCGGGCCTCGACACAGTCCCTGCCGGGATGAACTGCGCCGTGAGCCGTTTCAGACGCTTCAGATCCCGCTCATCCTGGCTCCACCTGAACGTGTGGTATGGGAGGAGGTCGAGGTGGAAGTCCGAGTTGGTTGTCTCTGTTTCGCCGACGGGCACCATTCTCAGGCCCTCCGCGTGGTAGTAGAAGTCCTCCCTCCAGAGACATCTCCTCTGGAGCGGGGGTTCGGCTTTGTCTGGCGTCGAAGCTACACCTATTTGGGGCGCTTGGAGAATTCCGAGCCGTAGGATGCGCTCTTTGCCCTTGATCGACTGCCGCATCAAATACGTTAGTTAACTCCATGCCCAACCAGATTTGCAACAGAGATGGGCTAGCCACTCGTCACTTCTCGAAATTTTGGGGGTATTTCTCTCACCCCAATCGTCCCATTGACACCGACGACGGAGTGTCCTTCCGCGGGCCACAATGGGCGTATGCAGTAATCTCTGTTCACGTCGCCGAGCCAAACTGCCAAGCCATCCGACATGTGAATCTGTTGTAATCTCTGGTGAGCCAGTGCACGCAAGAAAAAAAATATAGCAAGATAGACCCACAGTGACGCCTTTGGGCGAGGTAGATGGCTCCACGAAGGGATCGTCGGGGGAGTTCAAACGACGGGCCCAACTGACGTTCGAAAGGTCCAGGGGCGGAATATGAAGGTCTATGCCGGCTATCCAGACTGACTTGTCGAGATCGACGGAGCCAACAATAACGCCTTCGACGGAATCATCGAGTCCGAACAGTCGTCGGGGGGAGCCTTTCGGTGCAACCGACATGCCAACGAGATAGCCATCAGCATCCCAGAATGCCTCCACCAGTTTCTCGTGCCGGTTTTCCTCCCAGGAGAGAAGCCAGAAGGCATTCCGGAGGTCCTCGCGGCCGACGATCGGGCATGATACCACCGACATATGAGGGTTGGAGGTGCGGGTTCGGATAGAAAGATCCGTGGGTCGCGGCGCCGCGGAGGGGGGCGGGAGATTGGGCCAGTAGAGGTCTGCAAGCTGCTGGCACGCACCCCAAATGCGGCGACGGTTGGCGATCGCCATGTAGGGGCCGGTCATGCCGAAGCGAGGCTTCGTGACGTGTCGGGCCCAGAGATACAGACCCTTCATGTCCTTGGTTGAGGCGGAAGGGTCGTTCTGGAGGAAGTGGTGTAGTTCGAAGAACCAAGGCAGCTTGGTCGAGATGCGGCTTTTCCAAAAAGTGGCATCGCGGTGCAATGAAGAGTGGATAAAGTGAGATGCCTGGAGAAGCTTAAAAAGGGAGTCGTCACTAATAAAGCCAAGGATGTAGTAGACGATCTCCCATGGCAGTCGAGCGAAACAATCCCCCTGGGATTTCCGGGCCAGGCCGGGGTCCGTGGCAGGTAATAGGTTGAAATCACGACGGCTCAGATCGTCGAGGACGACGTAGCGTAGTCCTTCGGAGCGAGCAGGGGACGCGAGAAGAAGCTCCTGGCCGGGCCTGGACTCCCAGTATTGCTCCAGCTCGGGGTCGATCTTGGGGTCGGCATCAGGCTCGCTGTAACACAATCCCAGAACGCTGCCGAGCGGGGGGGAGATGGAACGCATGACGCTGTAGAGGACATCCTTGTTAATGGCGCTAGGGTCGCGAGCGCCGGTCAACACGAGGACGAGGAGTTCGTAGCATGGCCAGTGGAAAGGAAATACAGGGTCTCCTTTTTCCCAGTGCCAGTAACAATGGAAATCGCCTGTGTCGAGGTCTTGGGCATTAGGGTCGGAGCCTAGCTGGACGTCGATGCCGCCGTACTCCTGGGAGACGCCAGGACCAGTGACGAAGGCTCTGTGGTCGGGAGGAGAGAGAGGGCGCACACGCAGTAGAAGATTAGTCGCTTGGCGGGCAGGCGTGATTGTGATGATGGGAGGAGGGATGGGACGGGATCGGAAGGGGAAGGACGAGGAATAACATCATACTTGCTGGTGCCTGGTGCTTTCGAGTTGAACCCCAGGACGTGGCACATTGTTGCCCACGCTTTGTCTCGGCGGCGAAGAACTGCGGGATCGTAGCCATCAAAGTCGTCTCCGAATCTGTCCTCGTCTTCGTCCTCTTCGCCTTGTTCGTCTTGTTCGTCCTCCTCTTCCTCCTTTTGTTCCTCCTTCTTTTTCTCCCCCTCGCCGCGGTCTTCAACCTCGTTGTCCACCGAGACAGCAGATGTAATCACGCCTTCTTCCGTCACTTGGGCTTCCCCTTCTCCTCCTCCCTCCCCTTCAGGTTCCACCTCGTTTTCGTTTTCATCCTCGATGTCCGTCATTTCCTGGTCGTCCTCCTCATCCTCATCCCAGTCGTCGCTATGATCGCTATCATCCAACCAGCGCTCATACTCCGCGGGAAGCTCGATAAGTGTATCAGGCATTTCAAGTGTCGGAATGTTCTCTTCACCGGTTTCGGCACGACGAGATCGCTTGGCGATTCTGGCCCTGCCTATGGGGCCGGCACAAATGGCACAGTAACAGTCCCATGAGCCCATGGTGACGAGACGAACTACAAAAAAAAGAAAAGAAAAGAAATTGGCAACGGAAAAGGATGACCACGAAAAACGGGGACTGAGAATGAGAGAGAAGAGAGGTCAGGGGCAGTGAGAACTTGTTATATGAGCTTACCTTAGGTTCCTCCGTCTCCACCAGCCCCCTGTCCCTGTTGCGACCCCGTTGAGACCTCTCTCACATGATTAGGTATGGTACTCCACTACGAAGTAATACATCTAGTCCCCCAAACTACCTATTACTTTATTATAGGGGGTTGTGAGGAAGAAGTTGCCTGGAGACTACGAATATACCTAGGTACTCAAATGATATGAGCGCCGTCACGTGATCATAATGAGAAGTGGGTTCCACCCACCGTGTACGAAACCGAGGTTCTGGACTATTTTTAGTCAAGGTACCTAAGGCACCAAAGGCACCTAAGGCCTACCTTAAGCGTTTCTACACCTTGGTTCCTGGCTACCTTATGCTTTAAGTTAATCAAGAACGAATCTTGCCAGGATGGAGGCATGTTCATTCTCGAGTCATACTGAATAGGCCTTGCAATCTCGTCCACTTTTGTGCACCTGGGGTAGGGTAGGAGTGAGGAGTGCCTAAGCTAGGCAGGCGTCCTTATCGGCGCATATGACCGTGCTGGCCTAGCCAAAATTATGCTAGCGGCCTACTGTCCATAGTCACTCCATAGGGTGGTCCGGAGCGTCCTATGTCGTGATCATTTGACCCCCCTGGGCAATCTTTATTAGTCGGTCAATGAAAAGAGCTTAGTATATGGCCACATCTGCAAGGCGCGGCTCCTTTTTAGAAGGAGGGATACTGGTTACCAGATAAACCAATATAAACCACGTCTATACGCAGTAGGACTGGACACTTGATAATCAGAGCCACATGTTAATTATTACCTACCTAGGTAGTATGAGGTTGACACGAGCTAAGGTACCTTATGGAACTACTTGCTTATGTAATACATCGCGCCCGACCTCCATCTACCTTTGCTTCTAAATACCTCCGTCGTAGAGTTCGACCTCGTCAGCATCATGAATATTCCCCGAATTATTACTAATTCATAACCTCACGTCCCATGGAGCCTCTACAAGACCCTCGATGGCTGACCCCATGTCGTCTTTCAAACCATGCGTTAGCCTTAGCCAACCCCCCTTCCCAACTTCCAATACATTTCTCCCCATTGATCTCTAGGATCATAACTTCCCTCCACACCTCCTCCGCGGTACTTGAGTCGACACATCAGGCTTGAGGTCTTCGACATCTACGAAGGATCGCAATCTTGGTATTTTATATATCGGCCAGCCCGACCGACCCTTCTCGTCTGTTGATCACTGGCGCAAAAACATGGCCCGGTCAGTCCTCGTCACCGGGGCCAATGGCTACATTGGAAACGCCGTTGCTCGTGCATTTGTTCGTGCCGGCTGGATTACCTACGGCCTCATCCGCTCGCCCGCTTCTGCTTCCGCCCTCGCCGGCGAGGAGATTATCCCCGTCGTGGGCGCCATCGACGACCCATCTTCCCACGAGATCATATTAGCAAACCTTCCGGTGCCCCTCGATGCCATCGTCTCGACGACTGAAGTGACCTTCAACTACCTTCCCCACTATACCAACCTCGTGACCTTGGTCCGCACGCTCGCGCAGCCCACCGTGTCCTCCGGGGCCCCGAAACCTCTTCTCCTCTTCACCTCCGGTTGCAAGGACTACGGAGTAGGTCCTCACATCCACGGCGCCCCAGACCTGGTCCCCCATACCGAGGAGTCTCCCCGCAACCCGCCGCCGCCCCTTGCCGGGAGAGCCGAAAACGCCGCCCGCATCTTTGACCACGAGGACCTCTTGGCGCCCGTTCTCCTTCGGCCCACCAACGTGTACGGCCGGTCCTCGAGCTTCTACGCCGGTTTCTTCCAAGTCGCATCCCAGGTCGCCGCCGCCGGGACGGAAAACTCCGGCCTCATTGTGCCTGCTGACCCAAACTACGTCCTGCATGCTCTGCACGTCGACGACTGCGCAGATGCTTACGTTGCCCTCGCGGAGCATCCGCGGCGAGACGAGGTTGCCGGCCAGGTATTCAACGTCTCTGCCCACCGCTACGAGACGGTGGATCAAGTCGTGCGGGCCCTCGTTCAGGAGTATGGGATCAAGGGAGGGCTCAAGTATGTGAGGCCCGACGAGATCAAGCCTGAGCATAATCCCTGGCCTCCTTTCCTCATTGATTTTCCTCAGTGGACGGGCTCAGATAAGTTGCGCCGTGTTACAGGGTGGCGTGACAGGCGGACCCTGTTCTCCGAAGCGTTGCATGTCTACCGCCTAGCCTACGAGGCTGCAACAGCTAATGACTTAACTGCCAAAATGCAAGACCGAGTTGCGTCGGTTTTTAAGGGATTTAAAGCGAATTAAGGAGGCACGTTTTGAATTAAAGTGAACTTTCTGGGAAGTGCTGAAGTCGGTGCACATTGTCAAAATAACAGGTATGGGAGATATGGGAAGTCACAGTCCTGATAAGGACTTCAAATATCACAACTTTAATCTGATAGGGAAAGATACTTCCATCGTCAACACGACCAGGGTCTCTAATTGATGTCTGTCTAACGCCTTGCCAGAATGCCGCGAAGAACCAGCGGTGAAAACCCGTCAAAACATCATTGGATGCAAAAACCTATTTACAAAGAACGCCCAAATATGGTTGTCATGGTTGGCTGGGTATGTGTGGTGTTCCAAGGGCAAGCTTACAGGGCCTGGCCGAGGACCTTGCCAAGGAGGCAGCCAACAAGGCCAGTGACGGGAGCGAGGATCTCAGACAGGGTAACCTTGAGGCCAATAGCGATAGTCAGGACCTGCTTCAGAAGGCCAGTGACATGGATGCCGAGCTTGCCGACGAGGCCGAAGACAAGAGTCAGGACAGGGGTGACGAGAGGGCCGAGGCAGCCGAGCAGGGCCTTGATCTCAAGCTCGATTTCAAGGAGAATCTCTGTAGAAAAGAGCAACTGTGAGTCTATTGCAGTATGGCAAACAGGGTCAGAAGGATAGTTACTTACCGACGCTGAGGTTGGCGGTGAGATCGGTGACACAGCCCTTGACATCTCCAACGATGACCTTGAGGTCGGCCAGGATCTCAAGCACAAGGGAAAGCTCAGCTTTGGTGAGCTTGTCGCCAAGTCCAAGGACAAGGGGCAGGAGCTCGCCGGTGACGACCTGGATCTCGCCGGTGATGGTGGTCAGGGCGACCTTGATGATGGGAACAACATCCTGATCATTGCCATTGGCGCCAGAGACGGTGGTGGCTGCAAATCGGTTAGACTGGGTAAGATAATGGCAGGAGGAATAGGAGAAGTGCATGGACATACTGATGAGCTCAATCTCGGACTTGACAGTGGCCTTGAGGTGCTCCACGGTGGTCAGGACGGTGTTGAGGGCGCAGCCAGAGTTCTGGGAGCACTCGGAGCGCTTCTGGAGCGCCTGGACATCCGAGACGCTGTGGGCGGGGGCAGCCAGGGCGGTGCCGAAGGCGAGGGCAGCAGCGAAAAAGCCGGTGAACTTCATTTTGTCGGTATTAGGTAGGTCGTTGTATGTAAAACGATGGAGCAAAGATGGAAATAGATGTGCAAAGACAAGGAGTGACTGAGTTGGAGTATGATTAAGATTAAAGAGTGTAAGTAAAGAATGTGGTTGTTCTGAGAGCTGATGCTGGTGAGAGAGAAAGAAAAGCTAACACAACGAAGAGGATGAGGTTATATATACGCAGACAGACCGCTGACAGCCTCGACCAGGACGTTGTTCAGGCTGCTTTCAGGCTGCTTTCATTCACCGCCGTCTCTTCCCCCGTGCTCGCACCCTACGCCTCCCTCTAGCCCTGTACCATGACGGTGGACTCGAGTTTAATTGACCGAAATTGCGAGTCGGTGGCATTACTTCACCATCTAGCTAGGGTGATAGGGACGTCAAGACAGAGCTCGTGCAATATGTCATGTGTGAGCATGGGGCCCATGCCTGTGTTTCTTGGTCGTCGGCAGTCAAAGAAATCCCCAGCCAAGGAGAGAGCGGGTTCCAGGGGCTATTCATTCACCTGGCTCATTTCACAGAACTGCTCTTGACTCGTCCCATGAGGGGGAGGCCGTGGATGACCCCCATTGCGATAGTCTTGGAGCTGGTGTGTTGATCCCAATGAGATGATAGATAACGGCTGATGCCCGTTGTCAATCCCCAGAAATGATCATCCAGTTCCCATTAATCATTTGACTTCAATGCTGCGCCATATCAGATATGGCAACCCAAGCGTGGGGTTGGTGTTATGGATTGTTATCATGGTCACGACGGTGCTACCACGCTCAGATGCTATACGCTGATCCTCCCCATATCCGGTCAAGACCTCCTATTTGTGGCACCGGCGATTATCTTGGCCTGGGCTGTACGAATACATCGCCTGTCAATTTGTATGTATGACGCTGTGTTGTCGCCGGTCTCCCTGGATAAAATGGGTCTCCGACCCCTGGTAGTTAACTCCCAATTTGGTGTGGCGTTTGTCCACCGGCTCATCATGATCGCCCAACTGAGACCAAACATCCAGTCTTGAGACAATGAAACTAATAGCTGTGTGGTTGGGTCCCAGTAAATGCCCGAGGAATGGACCCCTCCCCACCACTCCCCCATGCAAGCCCCACAAGGCCGCTGTGTTCCCCCCCTGACGATCCATGTCAACTACCGGACGCCCCTCTCGTGTCAACTTCCCCCTGCGACTTACTACGTTGTAAGGACGCATGCTCGTGCACGTTTGCCACGCGTGTAATAATAATGAAAGGCTCCTAGCGCCATTCTTTCCCGAGTCAGTACATAATTACGTTCTAATCAAAAAATTAGGAGATCACTGGTGGCCCGGGTAATTACCAGTGAATGAATACGAAGTAGTTACCATATTAACTTGACCTCAATGTCATTGATCGTGGAAGCTCTATTCATACCAATGGACTTGCTCCGAGTGTCGTCTCAGGGCGGATGAACGACAGGGCCCTGATGACCGCCGAGCTAAGATGTGTATATAGATCAATCACAACATGAAAAGTATAGATGGAGATCCAGATCAATCCAAGGGGCTAAAAGTATCCATAGACCGACTCCTCGAGAGAGGATGTCGGTGTGTGTGACCCAGTTGGCTGTCGAGACCCCTATTACATAGGGGTTGGTTGGTTCAAATTGGGAGACAATCGCTCAGACCGTCCTCTGCTCTGCCCTGCCACCAGCGCCGTCAGACCGTTGAGACCGCCCAGACCGCGTGACTGTGCCGAAATAAACAAGATGATGGATATATGGGGCGTTGTTGTTGAGACGTCTGCGTCAAACAACCAAGCGGTTCCTCGTATGTTTCCTCCTGTCTCTCTTGCCAAGTGCTCAATATCCCTGCAAGAGTGAGCAAGACCACCTGCTGCGTGTTTCCATCTCTCCTATTTCTCACACGCCTCTCTCTCACTCTCTCTCTACACTTTCAAGCCTGATGAGACAGCTCCGGCCTCCCCAAGGCCCATCATGAAGGAAGACCGTCGAGGCTGCAATTCTCCAGGCGATGCTGGTTTGGGATGCAGAAGATAACAAAAGTTGAAGATATCTGGATCATGCGGTTTCAACTTGGGCGTCGGGAACCGATGGAAAACCTCCACTTCAAACGGCAGATCCGCTGCACTAAACCGTAGAGCCGAGAGGCTAAGAGAAATCCAAACGCCGCCGGGCTTGAGACTCCGTTTCACGCCCTCTGCCATGAGCTGGAACGCCTCACCGCCGGCGCAGGACACGGCGTCGACGGTGCTCTTGTCAATGACCAGGTCGTAAACGCCGTCCTCTTCGAGTCGGGTCACATCGGCGACGACGTATTTCATGCGCACGTCGCCAAAGGCCCGTTCCTCGCAGTCCGTGCCCCGTTTGACGGCCAGCGGCTCGTAGTCGACGTTGGTGACATCTTCGTAGCCGCGGCGACGCAGATGTGTGTGCAGGTCGCTCGTGCCGAAGCCTAGCTGCAAGATCCGGGCCGTCTCCGGTGGCTTCGGGAGTAGCGGGTCGATGACGGCCATGAAATCCGACGAGGAGACGAGCCATTCAAAGGACTCCTCGTGCGAAAACCGCTCGTGCCAGTAGCTCTGTTTCTCGAAATCCATTTTATGTTTATCTTCTTTCCTTTTTATCATTTGCTTTGGGAGTTGGTATGTTGGATACTCCCACCCCACACCTGTCCCAATCTTGATTCGGATCACGACACGACAAGTGATAAGCCATAAAGAACCGTTTGGATTTGAGCCACGTCCAAATAATGGAAGGGAAAGATGGTTCTTTTCTTTTATATATATATAAAAAGAAGAGAAAAAAAAAAGAGAAAAAAAAAAAGAAAAAAAGTTTAAGGAATAAGGGAAAATGAAAAAGGAAAAACGAAAAAGGAAAAACGAAAAAGGAAAAACGAAAAAAAAAAATTGAGGGGTAAAAATTATTAATAATAATGGCGGGAAATGATAAGAGAAAACCTATAAAAATTAAAAAAAAAAAAAAAGAATCCCAAGGAAAAATCACGTGAGGTGCACCGTATGTTGATAAGAGAACATTTACAGTACCTAGTCTGTCTTATCTTTAGCATCTTGTAGTCCACTGTCTGTCGTCATCTGGGCGGGATCCCCACACGCCGCATGTCGACGGTCTCGGGATGACCCGAAACCTTGCCTTTCTCCCCCGCGACATACAACTGTACTTCTCATCATACAAACCTCGCCGAGACCAACCGAGTAGGCTCGTCGCATGGGACATTCTTATATCACTGAAAACCGGTGTCAGCGTCTCGACTGGAAGTTGACGTCTAGACACCTTCTCTGTTACGCTCTCCCCACACTCTGGACAACACGGCGAATATACACTTTCAAATACCGGCTGCGATGATAACTAGGCAGAGATACTGTGCTGTCTTCATCTGTCGCACGATTGAATATCCACTAGAACAGAATCAAGGGGTATATGAGAAATATCAAGGAGAAAGATAACAACAATCCCATCGGGCTAGCAAGCCTCGCATGGGACTCCAGAAAGATGGCGCCACCGCCTCGGTTCCCGGCGCCTGAATCTTCCACTATTTCTCCCGAGGAGGCAAGGACCAACTCGCCCGTCCCGTACTGGATGTTGTGCACCGGGGCCGACGTCAGAACGACAGGTTCGCCAAGCATGTTCGGACAATCGGGCTGGTTGGCAGCGGGCCAGTCGATGGTGCACTCCTCCACGCGACCGAGCGAGCAGATGCTGTCCAGCACGTTGTACAGGACGTAGTTCTCGGACACCCAGCTGTCGGGCCGGTCCAGACAGCTGGCGAGAAAGTTCATGCTGTTGGGCGCGCTGAGGGGTAACGCGCCGTCATCGAGTAGGTCGGCGCAGGCCGACGCGCTGAGGATTCGGTACTGCATCTCGACCTGGCCTCCCATGGCTGGACTGTCGCGGGCGGATTCCCCGGTATAGAGGTAGTTCCAGGCATCGTAGCTGACATCGTAGGCGCCCTCGGACTGGTCGATGCGGAGGAGCTTGACGGAGCGGCCGGCGTGGGAGAGCTCAACGCAGATGTTGGAGCAGTCGATGGCGGCGGGCCAGTAGGCGACGCGGTTCGTGTCGATCTTGCAGCCGAGGACGCCGACGGAGGAGGAATATTGCTCGTGGGGAGTCGCCCAGATGGTCACTTTGCCGTCGTTACTGTCATCGCCGAAAACGGGCGCGGTCCATATGGCGCAAAGGAGCGCGGTCAACACCGCGACCTGGCGCATTGGTGGCTGAAAGAGTGGCAGGCGACGTCGAGTCGCAAAGAAGGAATGTATTTGTACGGTAAAGAACGACTTGCCGCTCCGGGGCGGCGAAACAGTGTTAATGCGACTCAAACGACGCCGAACATGAAGCAAGAGGCGGTAATGTGACCAAGGCCTGGACCACGAACGTTTTCGAGTCGGCTTTGCCCAGCCACAGGGGCACCAGCCTAACGGGAATGGATTACTAATAGGTCCCACAAGAGCCTGCCGGATTATCGGGCCTTAGCATTTCATGGCCCTAACGTGCAACGTCTCTTACCCCACCGCCCACGCGCCGTCTATCCGCATGGAGTAAGGGAATCCAAGTCCAGGTATGTAGGTATACATATTACACGTAGTTCCTTCGCTTCGCCTCTTTCCTCCACCCAAAGGTCTCCTGATTGTAGGAGAGCTTCAACCCCCAAATCACGACACAGAACATGGAAAGCATATCAGACAGAAAGAAGACAGTCGTCTTCTTTCACCCCGATCTTGGAATCGGTGGTGCCGAGCGTCTTGTTGTTGATGCCGCGCTGGGTTTGCAGAATCGCGGTCACAAAGTGGTCATCTTCACCAGCCATTGCGACCAGAGTCATTGCTTCGAGGAAGCACGCGATGGTGGGTGCAGAATCCCATACAATACTTGTTGCAGCAATTTTTTCCCCTGACAGACTCGATCATCTTTAGGAACCCTCGATGTCCGCGTTCGCGGTAACTGGCCCATCCCGTCGTCCATCTTCTCCCGCTTTACGGTCCTCTGCGCCATTCTACGTCAGCTCCAGCTCATCACGCAAACCTGGCTGACAGGAGAGGTGCGCGGCATAGGACCAGACAGCTTCTTCGTCGACCAGCTGAGCGCCGGCCTGCCCGTCCTGCAATACTTCTACGCCGAAACCCCCATCTTTTTCTACTGCCACTTCCCCGACATGCTCCTGGCCCAAGGTCGCCAGAATTGGTGGAAACGACTCTATCGCCTGCCTTTCGACTGGCTCGAGGCCTGGAGCATGGGCTTCGCGGCCGAAATCGCGGTCAATTCCGAGTTTACAAAGAGCGTCGCTACGTACACGTGGCCTTCGCTGGCTAAGCGGCGCGATTTCAAAGTAGTCTACCCCTGCGTCGACCTTGCGCCGGAACATCCCGCCAAGCCGGCTAAAGACGAGGGGGGAGATGACGACGCGGTTTGGCGGGACGACAACATCATCCTCAGCATTAACCGGTTCGAGCGCAAAAAGGACATCGCCCTCGCCATCAAGTCGTTCGCCTTCCTCACCAAGGAAAAGCGCAAGGGCGTCCGCCTCGTCATCGCCGGCGGCTACGACCCGCGCTCGACCGAGAATTTCGAGTATCACCGTGAGCTGGTCGACCTGGCCAAGTCGCTGGGCCTGGAATCCTTCACGGCGAAGAACATCATTACGGCACTCTCGGCGCCGCGTAATATCCCGATCCTCTTCCTCCTCTCGGTGCCCTCGGCCCTGAAGGCGTCGCTGCTACGCTCGGCGAGGCTCCTCCTGTACACGCCCTCCAACGAGCACTTCGGTATCGTGCCTCTTGAGGCGATGCTGTCGGGCGTGCCCGTGCTCGCTGCGAACACTGGAGGTCCCCGGGAGACCGTGGTGGACGGCGAGACGGGCTGGCTGCGGGAGCCTGGCGACGTGGCGCAGTGGGCGGAGGTCATCGAGCAGGTGCTCAACAAGACGAGCAAGGAGGAGCTGCGGCGCATGGGCGAAGCGGGAGCCGAGAGGGTCAAGACGAACTTTGGGCGAGAGAGGCTGGCCGAAAGGCTAGAGGAGATTCAGGGCAAGATGAAGGCAACGTGGATGGTAGAGTACCGTGCTGCTGTTTTCATCTTTGGAGTCACCGTACTCGCTCCCATTGTTGGAAAGTTGGCTGTGATCTATTCCCGGCGTAATAATCCTCGTGAGGAATATGCAATGTAGGGGTGGTGTTTGTCAACAATCTCAAGAGACCGAATGTACTGTACCTTAGTGATAAGTAATATTATGGGTCTTTTGATCACCAACTCGTTTGAACTGACTCGCGTGTAAAGGTAAAGTGAAGAGCACATTTCCCTGCCCTATATCTGGCTCTTGGCGACCTGGAGAGCTCCAGACTGCTCCTAAACACATCGCAGAGGTCGCGCTGGCGTGACAAGAGTATGAACCTGCTGCGCCATGTGTTCTTGGCCGCCTCCGTGATGGCTGAAACCGCACGTAATACCTACCAGCTACAGATTACGACAAACTCGCCTCTAGCCTACTCTTTATTTCTTCTGTGCCTTCGATGCAAAAGGTTCGACGAGTCGGAAAGAGAGTTGTTACGCTACCGGATAGCCGTAGCCAGTGGTACAGTGGGAGTGCGAGCGGACACGGTCATCGTCCCACCTTGTTCAACTACGTCGATCGTTTCCTCCACATCACAGTTTCAGCAGCACGATTTTCGGAATAGCCATTTCACCAGGACGTGGGATGCGAAGATGTCTGTCAACTCGGAAGCCGCTCGTCAAGAACTCATCAATATCTGCGCACAACAGCTGTCCTCTTTCCAGAGAAGCGGTGATGCATTCTGCATCTTTTCAAAGGTGACAGCGGGTACTGGCGGGGTATATGGGGAATACATCTCCCACATACCACCAGCACCGTCGATTGCAACGGATCTCCAACAGCAGTCACCGAGGACTCTCTTCGTTCTGGATTCATCCTTTAACCCGCCAACGTTGGCTCACATGCGCATGGCCGCTTCAGCCATCCGCTCAACGAAAGCCAAATTGGCAGATGACGCCCGTCTGTTGTTGCTCCTAGCCGTCAACAACGCCGACAAGGCCCCCAAGCCGGCCGCCTTCCCGCTCCGGATGGCTATGATGCAGCTATTCGCCCAGGATCTCATCACCACTCTGACCTCGTCCTCGTCAACCGAGGATGTTCACGCCGAAGGGCTCACCATCGACCTCGGCCTCACGACCGGACCATACTTCCACGAGAAGAGCCGGGTGATCGCCGAGTCGGGGCTGTACCCCTCGCAAACGGAGCAGGTCTTCCTTGCGGGCTACGACACTCTGATCCGCATCTTCAACCCCAAGTATTACGGTGCCGCGGGCGGCATGCGCGAGGCCCTCGAACCGTTCCTAGGCCGCTCGCGGCTGCGGATCACGATGCGGACGGACGACGCCTGGGGTGGGAGAGAGGATCAGCTGGCGTACGTCGAGGGGCTGCGGGACGGAGGGCTCGAAGACGTCGGTGGGCTAGCGGCGTGGTGTGATAGGGTGGATTTGGTAGATGGGGATGAAGAGGCTGTGAGTAGCACGAAGGTCAGAGAAGCAGCAAAGTCTGGGGATGGCGCCGCGCTGGAGAAGTTGGTTAGTCCACGAGTGAAGGTGTTTGTGATAAGTGAGAGGCTGTATGCCGAAGAGAAGTGAACGTCTTTTTTTTGACTCGGTATTCGGGAGGGACGACACCGAGACACGGCCATTGGTTGCCCTCTGAAGCCCGGTCGTTCTCGGCATAGGATGGAGTCTGTGAACGGCCCGGCTTTGGGTCTTTTTGGAGCAATGCCTTAGACCAGTGCATGTGTTGTATCACGAAGAGACCAAGGGCGTTCATCTGCTTGAAAACGGGACCACCAGCGTGAAGATTGGAGAATCGCGAGTATCGAGAAGCATGTGAAGTCTACTTACTGCAATCCAGCCTTTCCCAATACAAAATTTCCATAGAATCTACCTACCATTGCATGAATTTTTCTTACCGTCTTGGCCCAGAGCTCAATCACCGACCGGAAAGCTCTGCTCCCTTCACCGCTAGACATACGACAAGGACAGAGTCATGAACGAGCCAATCCGGGCCCCGATGCCGAGCGGACTGAGTGAAAGATTCTCCACGGTTCATGGTTTCCCACGAGCCTGGAACCGTCCAAATCCGCTCATTTCACTTTGCAAAATTTTGCCCTCTCCGCTATCTTCGATGGAGACCAATGGCTACCTTGGTATTGTCGGTCTTCCGGTCTTGCGAAATCTCCGGACGGCGGGAGAGCGGTCAAAGCAACGGGGCCAAGACGTTGCTAGCCAAGTCGGCGAGCAAAAATATCACCGATTCCTGAACCCTATCCTCAGGCAGGTATTGTTGTTCAAGTTGATTCGTTCGGCATGTGGAAAGGTGGATAGGCTCATCAAAGAAATTTTTGAGTCCGAGGTACGGTTGCAGGGGTACGTACCTCGTACCCCGTTTTTCGAAGTTTTTCGAACACGCAGCTAATTTCTTTTCGGGAAAAGAAGTTCATTGGCTACAGCAGTTACTGATCCCACAGGCCCCAAGTGGCCCCTGCGCCAGCCAGCCGAGTATAAAGTAACGGCCACCCTCCCACCCTTTAGTCTTTTTTTTTCTTCTTTCTTTCTTCATGTCGACAATACTTCAGTAAGCCACCCCCCAACAGGAGCAATCAACACTTCCACAAACAATCTTTCAGGATTAACAGTTTGCTAACATACTTCCCCCCCTTCTTCAGGAGAATCATTTCTATAGTATTCGACCCACTCTGGGTTCTCCAAAAGAGCCACAGATCCCACCCTGGTTGATGATAGATATCCTCGGCACCCTAGAGTGAAGTTTTCTGGTTGCTCTCGCACTGCCTGCAAAGGTGGCGGCATAGCTCTGCTGTGCTGTATAGAGGGCGGTTGATGATCTCGACCCTGTCTTGTGGTCTTGCCTTCGGGCGTACGAGCAGGGTGGGTGCTGATGGACGTCTGACAGGCGTGTTTTCTACTTTTTTCATTGTTTGCAGGACTGGTTCCTGTTTGCGAAGAAGAATGTTTCTTGGCCATAATTCGTCGTTCAGTTCGCATTTCGATGCAGAACATGGCAATGGTTGTGAATAAGTATCTTCCGTAGTTCCATTTCTCGTTATACCTGCTTGCCAAAACATGTAATCTATCTTTGTTAGTTTCCTTTCCATCTTGAGTCAAATCCTGTCATCTGGGGCATTCAATTTTGCGAATCTTTGTTTAGAATGATGGCCGGTCATCTTACTCGCAGCAACGGGTTGTGATTCCAATTCTTTAGACAGCCCCGAAGTCACAACATCCATCACCGTCAAAACAGCATATACAAGTACGCATCTAGAGTCATTAAAATTCCTTCGTAGTCGAGGTACAGTCCACCGTGGAACATGCGCAATACGTTACTGTCACATGTCCTGGAAGGTGGGGGTTTTACGGATCTTCGTGCAAAGTAGGTAATTGCGAAGTACGCATACGAATAAGGTGCATACCTTACCTTATTAAGGTAGTTGATATCGCGGAACTCATCGTCTTCACCGTGCGCAGGACTGTGCTCCCCGACGTGTCACCGCAGTACCCCTCATCGTTGGCGGGGCCCTGGCGCTGAGGAAGGAGTGACCCGTCCGTCGGTTCAAGATAATAATAAGCGTGGGGTAACTTGCAGGCACTTGGTCAAGGAGCTCTTTCTTCTTGAACGGCTGCCCCGCGATCGCGAACTGCGACCATCAAATATACGGATAGTCCTCGTTCTTTCTCCCCCCCCCACCCCCCTTTTCTCTCCCCTACCGTGTGCCATCGTCGAAACTCTTCCATTGAATGAGGACCCTTAAGAAGAGCGCATTCTCGTGTGAACCATGCCGTCGACGCAAGGTCCGTGAATTCAACCCCACCTTCCTCCCTCCCCCATGGACACCGTGGCTTCGCTCATCCACTAAGCTAACGATCGGGAGACATTCGCTCCACGGCATTTACAGGTCAAGTGTGGCGGCGAGCAGCCAACATGCAACCGATGCGCCGCCCGCCTTGAGGACTGTGTGTACAAGTTGTAAGCGAGAGGCCCAGCTCAGGATGGTCTGCGGAGGCTCAAATAAGTTCACCAAAGCCGGCCAGCCAGGCCGACTCCAGCGAGTCAAGCTTTAAGCGGATATCGATCCTCGACTGCTACCAGTCGCCGAGCGTCTTTTCTCCCCCTCTGGCTAGGCTCACCCGTGTGAACTTCTTTCTGCTAGGCTGCGACTCGGCGGGAAGCCCACATACTGACATGGTTAAATCCTATTACAGGAACCCAACTCTGTCATACACCTCACGCCTGGAGCAGCGTATCAAGGACCTTGAGGCTCAATTAGCCATGGTCAAATCCGACATTCCCAGTCCGGCCGATCGGTTCCAGCAGACGTCGCCCTCCACGTCACGGAGCCTTTCCCTGACGCCTGACCCTGTCGTCCTCGAACCAGGCTACGAGGACTTCGTCAGTGAGAGCTTTCAAGGCCTCACCGTCGACGACAAAGGCAGCATCACCTACCACGGCGCTACCAGCTTCTTCCAGCTCCCCGACGACCGCCCACCCGGGTTTCGCGGCTTAGCTTCGTCTTCTGCGGAAGCTACACAGCGAAGGGAGCGCCTCGTTGCCAACGCATGGCAGCAACGCGCCTTGGAGAAATTGTCGGACATTCCCGTCAGTCCAACCGGAGCCCCAATCCGAGCCCAACCCGGGACAGAACTCGGCCTCTCCTCTCCTGTGACTTTGCTTTTCCCATACTCGGCTGATGACCCCAGTAGGAGCCGTTCCATTATCTCCTAAACGTGCTTTGGTCCTGGACCCAGCCACTATTCAACTTCATCTACCGCCCAGCATTCACCCGTGCGTCCCCCTCCGCCCCAATATCCTACGTCCTCGGCCTCGTCATTGGTAATTTCTCCTAGCTGATTTCATCCAGGTGATTTGCAGACCTTGGGTCCGTATTACTCCCATACGTTGATGAACGCTATCTTGTCACACTCGATTCGTTGGGGTAGACATAACCCAACAACGCGGAAACTTCTCGACGATCACTATGAAGGCGGTGCGCTTTTTGGCAAACATGCACGTAGCATGGTCTTCGGCGAGTTGAGCCAGGGCATCAGTTCCATTCCCACTGTCCAGACACTGCTGCTCTTAAGCGCGCAGGAGTGCAGTGTCGGCAACAGTGCCCAAGCTTGGACATACAGTGGCCTCGCCTTTCGCATCGTCGACCATCTTGGTATTTGTGTCGACGGACAGAGATACCCTGGCTCCGTCCAACTCAGCGAGGAAGACGTGGAAATTCGCCATCGCATCTTCTGGAGCTGCTATTTCTGGGATAAGATGATTAGCCTCTATCTAGGACGTACTCCATCTTTGCAGCATACGTCTGTGTCGCCGCCGCAGATCATGTGTAAGTCATGAGAAGTCATGAGACTTGCCCGGTCTGACCGGGCCACCTCTTTTCCACCCCACGAAATCGAAAGACTGACGGGAAAGCAGTCGATGACTCTTCCGAGACCGAGTCGTGGACTCCATTTGGTGTGGCCCACGAGGAAGGCTGGAAATACCCACCGTCGCCGGCACATGCGATCTCTTGCTTCACCAATATGTGCCAGCTTGCACAGATCTTCAACGAGATTTTGGTTCACATGTACGACCCTGTGCGGCCCAACAGTCAAGTGGAGATGCAGGAATGCCTAGCAGATCAAGAAGTCGCATTGCAGGACTGGTGGAAAGAGTTACCAACTCATCTGCGCATTGAACCCCAGTCTCTGCCGTCGTTGGCGCCCCCTTCGCACATTATAACCTTGAAGTGAGCCGCCCTGTGCTGGTCCCAACCAAATGCTCTGAAGCGTCTGACACGACGAAAAAAAAACCCCCCAGCTCCCTCTATCACACGTTCAAGGTTCTTCTTTACCGTCCAATGCTCTCGCAGCGGACTAGAACCGCCGAAGACGGCTTGAAGCCAATCGAGCACTATCTCCTGGGGTGCGTGACTTCGGCGACCACCATCGTGGCACTTTTCGACCTCTTTTGTAGATCGTTCGGAATCGTCCAGTGCGACTTGTCACTGTCCTACGGTGTTTATATCTCGGCCTCCATTTTCCTTCTACAGGTACAATCCAACGTCGAGGATACGCAGGCACTGCGCCGATTGGAGTACTGTGTCCGTACGCTTGCCCAGCTCAAACAGGGCAACCCGGGTATGTCTACACGTCTGCCCCTCTTCCTCTCAATAAAACCCCCCCCAACTCCAAGGACTCATGAACCTGACCACGCTTACATCGGTGCAGTTATTGCAAGTGCGCTCAATCTGATCGCCCAAGAGCTCAGCGATCTGGGCATCAACCCGGATCGAGTGGGCCTGGCCGACGCACCAGCCACGCCTCCGCTGTCAGCTTTTGGTGTTCCTTCGGGAGGTTACCTCGACGTCTCCCCATCAGTGCCGGCTACCGAGGCGAACCAACCCTATATGTCGCCCGCGAATCTTCAGCATCTCCCGTTTGTGGAAAGCTTTGGACCAGACGCGTTCGCTATTGATCCAGTCGTTTTTCAGACCATGCCGTCTTTCGAGCCATTGAGCATCAGGATGGGCGGAGTGAGCCACTAACTAAACTGGAGCGGCGCCGTTTAATCAGAAACGGGGGCAGTTGTCCAACTCAACTTTCCCTGACCGGACGTCGATTCCGGCCGTTTCGACGATTTCGAAGCAAAAATCTCGTTTCCTAATGACTGGCTCTTATCTATATCCAGTACTACCGATTGATTCTCCGCAGAGATCAAGGCTGTTGGAGATTTGAGTTGATGTTGCCATCGAGAAGAATGAGGACACAGACTGGATTTTTTTTATCTCATCAGACGATTCGATACGAATACAAACGACACCTTTATTATGAACTTTGAATGCAAACGTCCTGGCCAACAGGGCCGCAGCTGGGACGACTGGACCCTATCTCTCCTGTCAGCGACAGTGATAGCTTTATCGAGGCAGCTGGCGACATGTGTGGTATACTGATTGCCGAATTGCCAAGACGCGCTGTGGAGTGATGGGAACACAGTGCGTGTGGTAATTATTAGTCCGTAATAATCAAGGGATTACCACGGAAGTTGACCGAGGCGGATGAGGTGACCAGCCGATGGTGAAGACTGCAGGTGGGCATACCTCACGCGTTATTTATCTCTCAACGGTCTCATGAAAATCACGAGGATATCAGACTGAGTGAGCCTTCAAGGCTCAAACACAAAAAAGAAGATACGAGGGACGTTTGGTCTGGGCACATGGGCATGGAATCCACAAGGCCCGAGAAGGATCAGAACTGGGTACGGGTCTGCATCGGATAGGGCTAGACCTTGCGTTCCTCACCCACGAATCGAGGACGTATTTCGAACAACAACGGGACACAACCGTTTAGACCCCGCTGGTTCTGTCCTATCCGACTGTTGGGCTGTAGAACGTACGCGCTTGGATGGGTATCTTCGGTGGTCTCTAATTATTTCGTACTCCCGCTTCGTACGACGAATTAGGACCAACGGCATGTGAAGAGGTCATTGGGGGCCGAAGGAAAGATGCACGTTATGACGGGTTGGTCACACTGAAGCTTCCTGCATGCTGTCGGTAGGGACGGGAAACAAGAGTTTGATAGGGCACGCGTCGCTCCGCGGATGGTCTTCCGAGTCTTCGGTTGCCGGGCTGTGGACACGCCCCCCCCCCCAAGAGCCCGGGACACCCCGTCGCACTATGGTGTGGTTAATAAGGCAATATAAGATACGGAAACAGAGGGAAAAGAGCAGTTAAGATGCAAGGTCGGGCTGGCATCCCCCGCATCATGCGGCCCACGAGAGCACACACAGACATGCTGCACCATTCCATCCCTTGCTGTGAAATATTTGGACGGAGAAGATGATGAAAGAAGAGATAAAAGCGCACATGATTCACCCACCCGTTGGCAAGAATGATGACGAGTCGACACTCACGACACACTAACATAAGGTAGGTACCTATGTCCGGTAGGTAGGTACTTCGGTGGAGGTGGAGGGACCTAAATTAACGGCAACTCTAATATACCTACCTAGGTAGGGAACTCGGACCCAAATCTAGCCGAGTACGAAGGTTGAAGACTTCGCAAATCCGTACCGCTACTCTGATACCACTTGGGCACTGTCCCCACTTTCCCGAAAACAACCATCGCCGACCTAATTAATTACTTCGTACCCTTCGTACCCTTCGTACCCTTCGTACACGTCCCACGTCAATGACGAGTTCTTCGTTAGTAGGGGGACGGAAGACACAGAAGACCAGAAGATCTAAGGTCCTTTTCCATGGATAACTACCCTGTACAAGAATCTCTTATCATCGTATGGAGAGAACGGGCGAACCAAGTGATTGGGGGAGCTTTGATGGGGAGAGCACGGATTTGTTGTCTTCACGGCGTGGCGTTCTAAGCGACGGTGGGTCGGCCGCTGAAAATAGAACGGGGTTGGTTCATTCACAGCCCGGACTTCTCCTCTACCTAAGATACCTATGTCCATGTACATCCATATGGGGGGAACTTTGGAAACACAATCAATCCCGGTGTTTTGTTACACCAGCACGAATACTGAAACGTCACCCAGGCGAGCCAGGAACCAACGCCAATACGTACGGGGTACGACTAATAACTGACTGGATACCTAATACAACGTACATACGACGTACATACGGATTCAAGTCGGGCGAATCACGAAACAGGAGAACATATGACCCACCAGGCTTTTGCTCTCATCTTATTATTTAGGTTGCTTAATTACATCAAATCATCAGTCCCAGTCAGTTCCCCGTGGCTTCTCTCGCAGCTCTCCCCAGTCCCCATCCCAGGGATCGATCCCAAAACAGACAGACGGCATCATTACCTTATTCTGTATCTTACCTTGTATCCCGTAACACACGTC
Source organism: Sodiomyces alkalinus F11 (assembly GCF_003711515.1). Taxonomy (NCBI): domain Eukaryota; kingdom Fungi; phylum Ascomycota; class Sordariomycetes; order Glomerellales; family Plectosphaerellaceae; genus Sodiomyces; species Sodiomyces alkalinus. Next base: position 2,246,343 of record NW_021167079.1, on the reverse strand, counting down.
TTACACGTCTTACCTGTTATTTTCTTTTATTTTCTGAGCTCCATATCCATATCGGCGGCACAGCAATGCTTCCTTGAGATCTTAGGCAATTTCCAACTTGGCCACCATGTTCCTGGCGCATCCCTGGGCCCTCGTGGGCGTTGGCCTCGCCGCGCTGGGTTTCTACCTCTACCGGCGGCTCGAGTACCACAGGATTCGGCAACATGCTCATCTGCCTCGGGTCAAGCCCTCCCTCTTCTGGGGTCACCTTGCGTGTCTTGGCGAGTACTACAAGGCCGAAGGCGAGGAAGCCGTCGACTCTGGTATAATCCCCATCCCCATCCGCACACCTCTCATCACCCTCACCGTCACCGTCACCCTCACTTCACTTGCTCACTCACTGGCTCTCACTCACCGTTTTGCACATTCCCGGCATTGCTGACCTTGGCCCGGGACGCCTTAACCCCTTTAGACTATGTCTTCTCCGCCATGTTAAAGTCCATCGGCAACCCTGATGTCATGGTCCTCGACGTTCGGCCCTTCAACCGGCCCATCCTGGTGATTCGCGATGCCGACATCGCCGAGCAGGTGTCTAAACAGACCAAGGCGTGGCCTTATAGTATTCCTAAGAACCATAGGATGGGCTTCCTCGGTCCTCTCATCGGATCTCAATCCATTATCCTCACGACCGTATGTATTGTGTTGCCTCTTGACGCCTCCAACCCCCCCCCCCATGTCAGTTGTCCCCTATTGTCTTCCAGAGAACTGATGGGTGGCGTGTTTCACACCACAGGGACACAAATGGAAAGAGACCAGGAAGCGGTTTAATCCCGGGTTTTCTCATCAACATCTCATGTCCCTGTTGCCCATCATATTCGATAAGACGGAGCCCTTCTTGGCCCATCTTCATCGGTACGCTCAGACCGGCGAAGCCTTCACCCTCGAGCCGTTGTGTACAGGGATGACTTTTGATATCATCGGTACGTTAAGGCACCTCCTACGTCGAACCCGAGTTTGACCCTTGGAAGTATCTGAAACTGAATCGGAATTCGTCTTTTGTCCTTTAGGAGCCGTCACGATGGGCCATGACGTCGGCGCCCAGCTGCCGGCCGATCAGCAAACCGAGTTCATCAAGTTGTACAGGGATCTCCTGTCTACATACGAGAACGACGACGGCGGAGTCCCTGCCGTGATGCAACCTCTAACCGTCTGGACGCGCCACCGGCGAGCCAAGCGCCTCGACGCGCACATGCGGGGGATCATCCAGCAAAAGTACGAGGAGTTGAAGAAGCAGAGGCAGGGCAAGAAGAGGACGAGCAGCCGCAGCGTGCTCGCGCTGCGTCTCCAGGACGAAGACGAACTCACCGAGGACGTGGTCCGGGACACCATCGACCAGCTCAAGTCGTTCCTGTTCGCCGGCCACGACACCACGAGCATACTCCTCCAGTGGGCGTTTTACGAGCTGTCGCGCACGCCGCGGGCGCTCAAGGCGCTGCGGGCGGAGCTCGACGACCTGTTCGGACCCGGCGGCCCGGACGACGCCGATGCCGACTTGGAAACGGTCCGCCGCGCCTTCGAGACCAACGGCGAGGACCTCATGGGCAGGATGACGTACATGTCGGCCGTCATCAAGGAGATCCTGCGGCTCTACCCGCCGGCGGGCACGGCGCGGTACGTGCCGCCGGGTTCCAACTGGCATCTTACGCGGAAAGACGGCAGCAAGGTTTGCGCCGAGGGCGTCATCCTCTATAACTGCCACCCTCTGATCCAGCGGGACGAGGCCATCTACGGCCCGACGGCCAACGACTTTATCCCGGAGCGATGGCTGGGTAACACGGACACGTGGATGGACAAGGAAGGCGAGGAGGAGGAGGAGGAAGAGGAAGATCGTAAGGTAGCGGCGGAAGGCGGCGACGGAGAAGACCACGAGAAGAAGCCGGCGGTGTCGGGATCGGGATCGGGATCGGGATCGGGATCGGGTGAAGGGCAGGGACGTTCGATCCCCGCGGCGGCGTGGCGACCGTTTGAGCGGGGACCGCGAAACTGCATCGGGCAGGAGCTGGCTAATATCGAGGCTCGGGTCATCTTGGCCTGTGCAGCGCGAAAGTACGACTTTTTCAAGGTGGGCGCTGGGGAGGCCAAGCTCGACTCGAAGGGGAAACCTATCCTGAACGAGAAGGGTCAGCATGTTTCCGACTCCAAGGTGTATACTGTAAGTTTGGAAGCCCCCATCTGCATCGAAGCGTGATCTATAGGCTGGCTGACCGCGACCTTCCAGAGGCGGAGTGTGACATCTCGTCCTCATGATGGGATTGAAGTACGGGTTAAGCTGCGAGAAGGGTGGTCATAGACCGGAACCTACCGATCAAATGGCAAGGAGCGCGAAGGGGTCAAGGAGTTGGAGCCGTTATCGTCCTGCTGAATACGTACATAGTCAAGTCGTGAGGAAGGGGAACGCAATGCGCAAAAGAAGGGCAATCCATGTTGAAGCAAATCGGGTACAAGGAAAGGGGGGCTGGAAGTGTGCACTGGAAGCTATTCCGTTCCATACATACTGTCCGAGATGTCGGTTTTATCTCGGCTGTGATTGAAATGGCAGAGTCGACAAGAAGGGCGAGAGAGAGAGAGAGAGAGAGATTCGGCATACGCAAAGTGGCCCGCCGCCGTCAACGCCAGCATCTGCTATCATCACTCATCATCAACAATCTATCCATTGCGCAAGGATTTGTGGAGAGAGCGGGGGGAGGGGGAAACAAACAAAAAAGACGTGGAACGACAATGCCAAGAAGGGAATCAATGGCCGAGGCGACGAGACGCACAATCACCTGCTGCTTGCGGTTTACGGTCGTACAGGGCTGGATCTTGAGCCCTGCAACCTGACGACCTTCCAACCTTCCCCCCCTCTTCCATTGCGACGTTGACTGTCAGCCGACTGGTTGACCAAAACTCACTGGCCCCCCAAATCCCCCAGTTCCGGCAATCGAAACTTCCTCTTGTGATGATGGTCGCTGTCCAGTGTCAGCGGATGTCTCGTGTCTCCCTCGATAGTCCGTCTCCATTGACCACATGCCTGATTATGCACTGGTGCAATTGGATGCTTCCAGTTGCATGAGTACTACTACTACTACCCTTGTCCAAGCACGCGATGGCCGTCGATAAACGACCCCTGGTTGTTCAGCTTTGGCCTCTTCTCCTCGTTCGTAATCATGGACAGATACGGATACACGACGTGCGACTCGGGACTCAGATACCCCTCACTGGGACTGCAACTGCAACTGCAACTACACCTGCAGCTGCATCCTTCGCTGCCATCGTCGTCATTTGGTCCCTGTTAGGTCGCCAAACTTCTCTTGTAAGTCCTCGGAAACTCCTCCCCCCCCCGCCTCTCCTCCGGCGTTGTGGTGAAGATGTGGAGTATGGGGAGAGAGAATGGTGACCCGCCAGCTTGGGGCAGCATAAATAGAGCTGCGCTGCTCTCCCACATCTCCACACACGCCGCCTCCTATTGAAGAACGAGCAGACATCAATGTTCTAGTCTCTGCCCTCTCTTCCCCTTTCTTTCTTCATTTTTTTTTATTCTCTTCGGGGACTGTTCCACCTGTCTCGGAAACGTCCATCCCGACGCCAGCCAGCAGGCCAGACTTTCGTCCGTCCGTCTATCCCTCCGGTATGAAGCTCCTCGGGACCCTCGCCTTCTCGGCGCTGGCGGCCGCCGCCGCCGTCACGGGCCCCCAACCCCGCAATGCCGTCGCCGGCGACAACAACAGCAAAGTCAGCTACGAAGGGTACCACGTCTACCGCATCAGGGCCGGCAGCCCGCGCGAGATCGAGGAGATCGAGCACCAGCTCTCGCCCTACCACTCGGCGCACGGCCGCGACACGCTCGAGGTGGTCATCCCGCCGCACGAGGTCCGCAGCTTCGAGGCCATGGGCTTCGACGCCCAGCTGCTGAGCCGCGACCTGTCGCAGCAGATCCGCGCCGAGTCGGCCGTGCAAGCCAGGTACAGCCGCAGCCTCCGCAAGCGCGACGACGACCTGCCCGACCTGAGCTGGTTCGACTCCTACCACGCCTACGAGGACCACCTCGACTACTGGGATGACCTGGCCGCCGCTTTCCCCGGCCACGCCGAGAAGGTGTACCTGGGCGACTCGTACGAAGGGCGCGAGATCTACGCCTTCAATTTCTGGGGCGACGAGGAGGGCAAGGAGAGCAAGCCCGTCATTCTGTGGCATTCTACCGTGCATGCTCGCGAGTGGATCAGCACCATGGTCCTCGAGTACTTGACTTACCAACTCATCGACGGGTACAAGTCGGGCGATGCCAACGTGACCCGGATCCTGGACCATTACGATTTTTGGATGGTTCCTTTTCATAATCCTGACGGTATGGTTTTTTCTTTCTTTTTTCTTCTTCTTTTTTTTGGGCCTCCCCTGTTCCTCTTGCTTTCCTCTCATCTCCCTAACGATGGCACCGCTTAAAAAGGCTTCGTGTACTCGCAAACGACGGACCGCATGTGGCGAAAGAACCGCCAACCGCGCAGCAACACCACCTGCGTCGGCACGGACAACAACCGCAACTGGAAGTACCAGTGGAACGCCGACCCCGAGGGAGGCTCCGTCTCGCCCGACCCCTGCAGCCAGTCCTACAAGGGCCAGTGCGCAGGCGACACGCCGGAGAACGTAGCCGTGTCGGCCCTCTCGTCGGAGCTGGCGGCGCGCGAGGCCGGCATCCGTTCGTACATCGACTGGCACTCGTACAGCCAGCTGATCCTGACACCTTATGGTTGGTCGTGCAAGCCCGAGGACCTCCCCGCCACGCTGCCCCGCATGATGGCCGTCGGCGAGGGCGTGGCGGCGGCCATTGCGGCGGAGAGCGGCAAGCGGTACGTCGTCGGCCCGGCCTGCGAGGTGCTGTATGCCAGTTCCGGCACGGGGCGTGATCATCACCATGGCGCGTTGGCCGCGGATCATTCTTGGACGCTGGAGCTGCGACCCGCGAATGCTCGCGAGGGTGGATTTATCTTGCCGCCTGAGCAGATTTGGTCGACGGTGAGGGAGCAGTGGGCTGGGCAGCTGTGGATGCTCAACGAAGTCTGGGACAACTGATTGAGATGATCCTCACCTCACCTTCTTCTTCATCTCCGATGGGACATATTCTTCACATTTCACATTTTCCACCGTGTGTGGAGGATAATGAGAGAAATTTCGCCCATTTTTGAAAGCACGCGAGCTTTTTGAGCAATCGTAAACTTTGTCGAGTCGCCTAGGTAATTAATGGAATGAACAGAAGAAGAAAAATTCCAAAGCTCAGGTATTTTCAGAGAGGGAAAACGGATGTTATAAGGAGAAAGAATCGAGATGGGAACAATTTTCGGAGAGAGGACTCGGTACCTTCGACAAGGCCAATCGGATTTATCTTTTCCCGATTCTTACGTCCGCTTTGCATGTGTCCGTTTCTTCCCCACAATTCGCTTTGCGTCGGAATCTCAATTGCCAGCGAAGTACCTAGGTATCCCCACCCTATCTTGTAGAAACCCGGCAAGTTCTTGCGTTGACGTATCGGAATCTATCATGGAATATTCTTCGCTTAATTTATTTTTACGTACGACACAGCATATGTTCTGTCTCGATTTTACTGTTCGTTGCTTCTTGGTGATGGGTTTTTTTCTTTTTTTCGTGGCAGACAGACATCTGAAGAGAATACGGTACGTTGAGATGCTTGAGACGAGAACAGGAAAACATCATCAGATAAAGAGGGAACAGGCCGGGTTCAATGTTTTTAGATATGGGAATGGCGTAACGGAAAGTAAAGTGACTGGGGTCGAAGTTGATGGGACGGACGACTCTGTAAAGGTTGAACGTTAAACACCATGATAATGTATCGTCATATATTAGACGCGAAGAAGAAAGCCATAACTGGTGCCGGAAACCTAAACACAGGGCAAGCCCCATCACCACATGGCCACTGGGTGCCCTGAACTCTTTTGTCGTTCGAATCTAACTTGATCTTTCGTTATTACTAGCCCTGAAAAGAGAATGTCAACTAGTTAATAAGACAAACCACCTCAGAGCCAAAGAACAATTTATAATTCCGCTAATAACCAACAGTTTATCGACCAAAGAAGATAGAACATGCCACGATATATCAACGCCTCGACTTCCATGCTCCATGCCTGTCCAACCAGACGACAGCAATGCAGTAGACAGAACATCCCGGTAAAGAAACACATGTCTGCCCCGTCCGCTATACAAAACATTACAACAGTCATGCTCCCTCCAAGTTCCTGCAAACCCCCCTAATACACCATTATATCTAAGAGCTGTCGTCTCCAAATCAGTCACCCACCCTTGTGCATCCGACTTCACACTGCAAGCGCGAACCCGCTGCTCCGACGGCCCACAGTCTTGAAGTTCCTGTACGCCCCATCGCGCCCCATCACGTCAAATCTGTCCGCGCCCATGATGTCTTCGGCATACCCCGACAGGTAATACCCGACAACAACCACAAGGTATGACAGAACAAGGATGCTGCCCTTGAAGTAGTTGCTCTTGCCCTCTCCGTACATGTAGCTCAGAAGAAAGACGCATAGGATGACGAGGATCATGTCCCACTGTGGAAACAGCAGGGAGAATGTATACCGATCAAGGACGTCGTCGCCGCTGACTTCGAGAGGATAGACGGCAGAGAAGAGGACCAGCGCCGGGATTTGCAGGAGACAGACTTGAAGTGCGTATGCGGAACCGATCTCCATGGAGAGGGCGATATTGCCGTTCATGGCGAACGAGATGGCGTTCTAGAAAACGGGCCGCCTAGTTAGCTTGGGCGTAACACGCGAAGGATAAAAGGGAGAAGAAGAAAAAAGGATCCGGGGAGGGGATGAATGCGACACTCCAAAGACACGGGGGAGCAACATACCAGGAATTCAGTGGTGTTCGGTACCAAGGCGAACAACGTAATTCCCAAAAACTTCTCGTCGATGGCAAACCCCTCCAGAACGACATCAACCGTGCTGACCAGGACCTCGGCCACAATGGAGTACATTAGGGTAGCTCCCAAGAGGATGACCGAACTCTTCAACTTGCTCCAGTTGGGCGCGTCATGCCCTCCGTGTCCACCGGCGTGGGCCACAGCCGTCGTCGCCTCTTCCTCGATGGGGATCGTTCCGGTCCGGGGTGGAGCGCGAGGCGTCGCCGAGACACGGCCACCGGGAAAACGGACCTCGCGGGCCGCGTACGTGGCCGCCGTGGCCGCTGTGGCTGCGATTTCCGCCACCTCGCGAGCTAGCTGCGTGTTGTCGGCTTCCGAGAACCCGGGGAAATGCATTCTAGAATTCACCGCATCGCCGGCGCCGCCGCTGCCCTTGGGCGGCACTTGGTGGGGCGTAGCCCCCACGCCGTTGGGGTCCGAGACGGCTGTACCCAGTGTGGAACTCTGTCGGGTGTCGTCCTCGGATCGAGACGACAGCCCGACCTGCTTCTGCGTGTGCCCAAGCACTCGCTTGTACAGGTTCGACTCGCGGATGTCTGCAGACAGCCCAGTGGTCTCGGCCGAGGGCTGGGGAACAGGTTGTCTGCCGGAGCTATGCGCTGCAGGTTCTTCGTGCTTCTTCTCGTCGCCATCGGTGTTCCAGATCACCGCGGCGTGCGTCCGCAGAGTGAACCACAGCCCTAGGATATAGGAGAGGAAGAGCAGGCAAGCGCAGAAGTAGCTAAACGGACGCACGGCCTCGAGGTAGAAACGATCGTCGAGCGTGGGCGCTTGCGAGAAGTAGCACCGTCGGCAGTCCCTACCGTCAGTGCCACCGCCTGGCGTCGACGCATCGCCGCTTCCGTAATCGACGCAGTCGAGACAGTTCATCTCGTGAGTGCCGTAGACCTGATAGAACAGGGTAGGGCCAAAGGCGCCGATGACAGCAAAGAGCAACATGGTAGATGTAACGCCGGCTGAGCGGGCGTTGAACCGCTGCGTCTTGCGTTTGATGGCGCCGAAGCACATGGAGAGTCCGGGGAGGAAGAGAATGCCGGTGAATATGCTCCCCACTATACTTCCCTCTACCAGGTGCCCCTTGCCCTGCTTGAGGGCCTCGCAGTAGAGGAACACCTCGACGACGGTGGAGAAGAAGGCATTGACGGCTGCGCCCAAGCCCATCGAGGACTGAGCGGAAATGGAGGCCACAGCCTGGCCGATGAAGTAGGCCAAGGGAATAGTCGATAGAAGACCCATGACAAACAGGAAAGCCGGCGAGGTGAGGGGCGATTCGATGTGAAGGATATCATGGAGAACGAGCCAGTCAAACATGACGAAGACAACGACCCCCATGAGGTTGATGAGAAAGATGTTGGTCCCGTCGACGGTGTACTTCCAGTAGCGGCTGCCAACGGCGCGGTAAGTGCACAGCAGAATGGACGAATGCTGCGTGCCAGAGAGACGAGCGGCGTTAACATCCGACTCGAAAGACAAGGCCAGCGGGTGACGCCGGACGTGGTCAAAAAGCAACATGGTCACCTTGCCCATGGGGATGGTGAAGACGAAAAACCAGCAGATGAGCGACACCATGATCAGCGACGGCGTCAGCAAGGCGTAGAAGACAGAGAAGAAGACGACGCGGCCAATGTTCCACTGGCCACGACCGAAGAGGCGCCTCTTAAGCCTCGGAGGAGTCTCGCTACGCTCGCCCCGTCGAGTCCGTCCCAGCAGGCTATCAGTCTCATCCGGCTCCGAATCGATACTGCTCCGCGAACGCCCAATAATGGAGCGGTTCCGATCGGGACCGAAGAATAGGCGTCCGTACTCGAGGTCTCCGCTCTGCCACTGCTCGTACTCGGAAATGCTTCGACCCTCGCCCTCGTCTTCGTCAAGGTAGGCCTCGTCCTGCGCCAGCCGCACGAACTTGCCGAAGGGGTAGAAGAGGTAGCCAGCGAGACCCCACAAAACGCGGCCGTACGCCCTACCGCTGGGGGTGGCGGCGAAGAAAAAGCAGACAAGGGCGCCGAGAGCGGAGAAAGCGGCCATCCACCAGCCAAAGAGGAGAGTCCAGAGAAGGTTGAAGAAGAGGAGCCACCTGCTGACTTTACCTCCTGGGGTGGAATGAATATCTCCCTCGGCATTCTTTTGAACGGACCGGTCCTTCTTATATAGTGCAGGTTTCCAGAGCCGTATACCGAAAGGATGGGTCTGGTTGATGGCCTGTTGGCGGTCCTTGAGGGTGAAGCTTTCCGCATCGCTTATGTCACCGTCAGAATGGTCGTCAGACACTTCCTCAGGTGCATCGCCCTCCAAGCCGTCGTCGACGAGACCCTGGAGATCATTTGTAATCGAGTGAGTGCTTCTTTCCAAGGCGTCATCATCTTCGAGTGTGCTGCGGTGCGAGTGGACGCGGGAAAGGGTATTGGCGAGGCCGGGTCTCCTCCGTGAGCCGTAGCCTTGTTGCTGTTGCTCACGCTCACGCTCCGCAGCGGCGTCCGCCTCGACCTCGGAGATGTCGTCTTCGGTGGAGAAAACCTCACCGCGGTAGGGAGCGGTTGGATTGGTCGGACGGCGGTAGTGGTGAGGCATTGGAGCTTTTCTTGATCGGGAGGATTTGACGCGTTCGGCACCGAGGAGGGGGGATCGAGACGGCTGCGAGGAGCGGGAGCGACCACGGTCGTGGGTCTGAGGTTCTTCAACGCGTTGTTGTGTTGGAGTCTGGCTAGTTCGTATGGACGCTGGGTTCCGTCACACGAGACGCTGTTAGCAGATGCTTCGAGGTCATGGGATTCGACCCGGTCGTCGGCAGGTTTAGGCCCGACTCAAAACAGACTGAGGAGATCAGGGACGAGGAGAAGGAGCAAAAGGATAGATAAATTGGAGGATTAGGAGCACAAAAATTAAGAGATAAAACCAGGAGGGGACGATTAAAAAGAGGGAAGAAAAAGAGGTGTGGGAGGTAGGAGGGAGAGAGATACACGTAAATTCACGTAACACATTGGAAGTGCAAGGATGGAAGGCATAGCCAAGGCTGGGCGCCAACCAGGGATGACGAACCATACACCACAAACCAAGACAAACCACCATCGGACAGGAAGACAAGAGAAGATTGAGAGAAGGCGAAGGAAGAAAAAAAAAAAACATACCGTAAGAGGCTGTGTCGGGACATCTCCTCACCGTGTCGGTGGACTGGAAGGAGTCGAAGCTCTCAGACAAGCCGTGTTCGGGGGCAGCGTCCGAGTCAAGTCTCGAACGACGGCTGGAATCGGCTGGGTCGAGGGTTTCGCGGAGGGACTCTCGGGAGGGATGGGCAGAAGACCGACGAGATGAATGTGAGGGAGGCATGACGGGCCACGCAAGACGCTGTGGTCTCGTCTGAAACCAGATAACCGAGGCGAGGTCGGTCCCGCAACACGCAGCCAGTCAGTAAAAGTATGTGATACGAGGTAGGTCGGTGCAGATCCGGCGGGGTCGAACAATTTCTGGTGGTACTGCTGCTGATGCTTTTCTGGAACGCGTAGTGCATCGACAGAACGCGACAAGTGGAGAGGACGCGATGAGAATGAATATATATACTCCGTATATACACTGCTAGAAACGGATATGCTTAGTTTTTTGGTAAAGGAAACGAATAATGGGCCGATGTCGCCGAGTCGCGGAAGCTTTCGTATGACGACCTTTCGACTGTACCGTCTCTCGCGGGTTCCGCCTGTCAGGGGCAAAACGAGGTAAGATGTAACATAGGTTGGTTAAATCGAAGAAGCGATCGCTAAGGCAGTAAAGACGTTGCACGACGGTGGACAAGGGGACGCATAGGTCGTTTGTTCGTTTTCCTGTCTTTTCTTTCGATACTGGACGACTGTCTCTCTCAGATCGACGTTGCTCTGGTAACTCTCAGTCTTTCATCACCCAAAGGGTCGACTCGGAACGGTTGGTTTACCTACTCGAGAAGGAGACGAGGGAAAGAAACGAAAAGACAAAAGCGGAAGAACATGAAGAAATGGGGAGCGACGAGGATATTCGCTTGGGTTTGAAGGAACCAGGGAGCAAAGTAGTGTACGAGATAAGAGGCGGGGCAAGAGTGAAGCGTCGAAGAAAACAGTCCAGAGCGGGAAAGGGCGACCCAACACGCTAAGGCCACCAGAATAGCGTCCGCCCCTAAGGTAGATGACTTACCTATCTAGGTACTCTTCCCTGAACCTCATCTACTTCCATATTGGCATCTAATCACTCTGTATGGTAGGTACCCATCTAACTTATCCCGGTACCCACACGCGTACATACACTACTACCTTAGGTACCTACCTAAAGGTACCTTTAGGTGGCTACCTCACGGAGAATTCAGGGTCGATCGCAGAAGATCAACAGCCTGGTGACCCGGGCGATCACGTCCGCGACAGACGAGTGAAGTGTCAATTTCAGTGTAGCGGTGAAATATGATGATGGCTTACTTTCAGAAACATCCCCGAATTTCCCGGCCATCTTCCCTAACGTCTCTAGCCTGTCATGGCTCCCTACCGAGCGTTCTTGGGCACGTAGGTATGTGTTAAAATAAAAACGGCAAACCCATTTGTCTTGGTCTCTGCATTACGTAGGTGAAAGCTGGGCGAACAATTGTCTTGCCTGCCTCCTGCCCCTACTTCCTACTTCGTACATCAGAAGGGCATGTGAGGGGCTCGCTGAATGATCAGGTGGTCATTCCGGGTCCGTCTTGGCACAGCAGCAATCACTGACCTGATGTTACCTTGTGTGTGTGAATACGCAGGTATTGTAAGTTAGGATGGTAGATGGTGACGAGCGAAAAAAGAGATCGCTAAATACCTATGAATACCTGTGGGCGTCCTGGTCATCAGTTGGCCTCCGTAATTCCTAATATTCGTACGAATTTCGAAGTAGTAATCGCTGGATCGGGCTCGGTTTGGACTCCTTTTTCCACCGTGATCCGTCTTACAACGTACACGTACAGGTATTCAGAACTGTGACGACATGCTGTGCTGTGATTGGCGGAGACGTCACTCTGCAGTTTCGGCTCCACTCAAGCTGTCTTCAGTGGGGAGCTTGGACTACTTGACGTTTAGATTACTTGTCACCTCGGAGCGAATATTTTCCGTTATCAGTCACGTGGCTGCACTCGCCTCCGGGAGAACGCGTCGCCGATGCTTGCCTGGCAAACCCATGTATCCATATCCATACTTGGTAAACCTCCAACAAAACTCATCATCACACTCTCAGCCTTAACTGGCCAGCGAATACCACCACTCATCCCCGATCCTTCACTCGCGAAAACTCGATTCTCCCATTTTTCCCGACGACCCACTGCAAGTTCGATCTGTACCATAACGTCAGCTCTCGACCTACAAGTTAATTACAGCCGTTTTACTCCAACCATATACCCTGCAACTGGCCTGCTGCTCGCAAATCCCTATCTTCTCTCCAGGCCCACCCGGGCAAACCGTCAAGATGGCCCTCGATAGCTATTACCAGAACAAAATTGAGGCGATGAAGCTTGAGATTCTCAAGGGTCAAGCTGTCCTCCGTCGTCTCGAGGCTCAAAGGAATGATTACAACTCCAGGGTCCGGTTATTGCGGGAGGAGCTCGGTCTGCTACAACAACCAGGATCCTATGTCGGTGAGGTTGTGAAGGTCATGGGCACAAAGAAGGTGCTGGTCAAAGTACATCCGGAAGGCAAATATGGTACGAATTCCCAGCCATTCACCGCTTTACAGATGACCTTGCCCCGCTGACATGAATGGCTTGTGGCCTCCTCCCTCTCGCAGTTGTCGACGTTTCGGACAGCGTGGACGTCTCCAAGCTCACCGTAGGAAAACGGGTCACCCTACTATCCGACTCATACAAGCTTGAAAAGATCCTCCCGTCCTCGGTCGACCCCCTCGTCTCTCTCATGATGGTCGAAAAAGTCCCCGACAGTACTTACGACATGATCGGCGGCCTCGACCAACAAATCAAGGAAATCAAAGAGGTAATCGAGCTCGGCCTCAAGCACCCGGAACTCTTCGAGTCCCTCGGCATCGCCCAGCCCAAGGGCGTGCTCCTCTACGGCCCCCCCGGTACAGGCAAGACCCTGTTGGCCCGCGCCGTCGCCCACCACACCGACTGCAAGTTCATCCGCGTCTCCGGCTCCGAGCTCGTACAAAAGTACATTGGCGAAGGTTCCCGCATGGTGCGCGAACTCTTCGTTATGGCGCGCGAGCACGCCCCCTCCATCATTTTCATGGACGAGATCGACTCCATCGGCTCCTCCCGCGTCGAGGGCTCCTCCGGCGGCGACTCGGAAGTCCAACGCACCATGCTCGAGCTCCTCAACCAGCTCGACGGTTTCGAGCCCACGAAGAACATCAAGGTCATCATGGCCACGAACCGCCTCGACATTCTCGACCCCGCCCTCCTCCGCCCCGGCCGTATCGACCGCAAGATCGAGTTCCCGCCCCCGAGCGTCGAGGCCCGCGCCGACATTCTCCGCATCCACTCGCGCAAGATGAACCTCACCCGCGGCATCAACCTCACCAAGATCGCCGAGAAGATGAACGGCTGCTCCGGCGCCGAGCTCAAGGGCGTCTGTACCGAGGCCGGCATGTACGCCCTCCGCGAGCGTCGCGTCCACGTCACCCAGGAAGACTTTGAGCTCGCCACCGCCAAGATCCTCAACAAGCACGACGATAAAGAAATTTCCCTTGGCAAGCTCTGGAAGTAAAAGGGGCCAGAAATATGGAATTCACGACGCAAGGTTGTGGATATTCTTGGAGGAGAAAGGAAAGCGTGCGGAAGAGGGTTGGGTCGTGACACGAATCGCTTATCCATCCTCCACGAGTGGATACTTTTCAGGATGCAGCAGGCGTTGAGGCAAAGGAGCAACCGAATCAAACAGTAAGCTTTGAGAGAGCTCTTCTGGTGCCTCTGCTTGTATACGGCTACTGTAATTGTACCACCGAAAAATAGAGCATGAACAGTCGGGCCTTCGACAGAGAGGTATTCGAAAATGCCTCTCCTTTCTCTCTCTATCTCTCTTGCTTGTCTGGTTTTCAAGGACAATGTAAGTAGGACGCTTGGACCATGGTGCACAAACCACAGGGAGTGCCGAATACTTCTTTTTGTCTTTGCGAATATTTTCCATGAGGATAGAGAAGATGAAGACGCATTCTCAACCGATCATGGATCATTTGCTCGTCATCGCGATCATGAAGTTTAAGTCTACTATTATATCAATATCAAGTCATAAAGCCAGGACCAAAACCAAGACTGAAGGCCATTTATGTATCTCCTGCGCACGCCACCAACACATCGATTGACGTTATCTGAATGTCGGCTCATCTCCCCCCGAAGAGAAAACCCATCTTCTAACTTATCAACGCTCCTCAGGTAGATATGCTAGGCCAGCCGAGAAACGCCCCAACCAAACAAGAGAGAAATATACAAGACCAAGAACGCCATCCGATGCACAGGAAATTCCAGTAGTTTCCATCCGTTCGTGTGTAACGGTCTTCTGTTTACCTCCACCACTGACCTTTTTTCTTTTTTTGACCTCAATGGTATCGTCCAGATTCCGAAAAGCAGGACGACGATAATGCCAAGCTACGCCAGGGTCTAAAGAGAGTCCCGTTACGCCTTCTTCCCTGCTCTTGTGCATTTGCTGGAAAATCTTCTAGTGATTTTTTTTTGAAGGATTCACCACATCCACAGTGCCATGACTGGATGTTAAAGTGACTGATCTCGTCCAACCTGCAGGCTTCCGCTCCGACCTCTTCCCTTGCCGTTATTGGCCGAAGGAGCGCCGCTCCTCTCGTTCGCCCGCGCGACGTACTCGAGAACCGTTTCATAGCACAGAACGAACTGGCGGAGCGTCTGTACCATACTGATACGCTGGCCGCGGAAGTCCTCGACCGTCTTGGCGATCAGGTCCACCGTGTCGTCGCCGACCCATGAGGTGTCGAGGGGCGGCTCTTCCCACGAGCTGCGACGGCTCTCCAGGCCGCTCATTCGGTGCGGGGACGGTACAGCAGAGGCGCCGGTTCTCGCCTGCGACAGTCTAGGAGAGGTGGGCTCCTCCACCTCGCGTTGCCCGCTCATCTTGATGTCGCCGTCAGAATCCCGTTTCTTGACCGGCCTCAGAGTCGTCCTCGCCAGGCGCTGCCTCTTGAGCATATCGATCACACTATCTACGGCGCAGAACGTCCCCGTACGTCCGCACCCGGCGGAGCAATGCACCAACATGGGTCTGGCTCGCGGGTCGTTTTCCGGCTCCTCCTGGAACGACGCCGCGAGCGACCCCGCATATGACCCTGAAGCGGCGACGGACGGCGTGTTGACGGGTAGGGCGGCCCGCTGCATGACGTTCGCCACCTCGACGAGCGCAAGGAGATGCGAGGGCTGGGCTGGAGTCCCGAAGTCCGGCCAAGACGGGTATTGTAGGTGAGTGACTTCGCGAATCGGAGCGAAAGGGTGCGCGGAATGAGACAGGGCGAACTTGCGAATAATGACGTACGGAGATTCGCTTTGGCTGGGCATCGGCTGAGGGGCCGGCGTCGCGCCACCGAATGTCGTTGTAGTGTTGGCACGCCTCCTCCCAGCTTCAGAGCCCACGGTAGACGACGAACCCCTAGATGAGGGGTGCGAGGTAGAACGGTGCTTGTCAATGTCGAGAGATACCTTCTTCTCCAAAAGCGGCCTCAGCTGAATGGGACCAAAATCATTGGACTTCCAGTACGGATGGCACTTGAGCTGCCCCCCTTCAGATTCGGCAGTCAACATGACAATCACTCGCACATCCTGATCCCAGATGACGGACCAAAAATCCTGCACTCGTTAGTCAGCTTGACAAGTTCCCATAGCCCCCATTGCGTGAAGCGTCCGGTATTCGTGCCTACCTCGAACGTAGCTGGCAGCGGCCCTTGTGAAGCGATATATCGCTTGTTGCTCCCTGACGCTTTGAGGTGACTCGCATTGACATAGTCGCAGGCCCCGGACGGGCGTCCCTGTAGCTTCACCCGGGAATGGTCGAAGGGCAGGATGTCCTTATAGCGATTCTTGGCACCCTGTTCGATGCCCGACAGCTGAACCGTGGGGCAAGGGTCTTCGGGGTTAGACTGGGGACTGAAAGCGGAATATGCTTTCTTCATGCGCTCTTGCTCGTCCCTTTCGATGTGCAAAAACTTATCCGACACCTTCTTTCCCCGGTCCGCCTCTGTCGACGCTTCCCGCAGCCACTGGGGCAAGGTGGGAGAGTCTACACCCCGGGGCCGAGCAATTTCAAATTGTCCGACTCCGTCGGCCAGGTCCATGTTCTGTCGGATATTAGAGAAGAAGGGATTTGGGCTACTTGATGCGCTCGGCAGCATGACGCCGCCTATGATCGGGGGAATTCCGAGACGGGCGTTGTCTTGCCCAGGAGCAGACGATTGTGGACTTCCTGAGCCGGCTGCAGGGCACTCTTCGACAAGTTCAGGGAACTTCTCATAGAACGCATTGAATCCGCCCCGCAGGATGAAAATACCCCCTTTATACCCCTCGTTGGTGAATTTCTTGGCCATGTTCAAGCACGCCACGGCATCTCGCACGTCAGCTGAATGAGCGTCATAGATGACCAGATTTTTCGACGAGGCCCACTGGGAGAATTGCTCTTTATCAGCTGGATTCTGAAATGTCTGCTGCAGTCTTTGGAGGTTGAATGTCGCACGCTTCAGGAGCGTAGTTGGCGTGCACAGGTTCAGGGCCCCCTTGACGCGTGCCTGGTAGTATTGTTGAGACATTCGCAAGTCGAGAATCAGTAGCTCGGAATCCGACTCGAAGCTCTCAATCATTTGTTTTAGTTGACTTGCCAGAATCAAAGAAGGCCCCCCTACGCGATCAGATGGAGCGTCAGCCTTCCGATTGGATGGAGTTCGTAGATTCGATGATGGCACGCTGGCTTTGTTCTGCGGCATCGAGAGGCAGGGTTGTCGGTCTGTGGTGTTCGACGGTGGCATGGTAGTTTTCTCGGGAGACGCTTCAAACGGTGTGAGTAAGTCAAACCTCGGCAGATTAAGAACCGTAGCGGCTGCCTGAAGCGAATCATCGGAATTCCGTTTCGATTCCGACGAGACATAAGCCGAGCCGCGTTCATGGTCCCTGTCGACATCCATGCGATCGGTCAAGGGTTCCTTCAACACGCGCTGGGATGGAATGTCGGCGAACGTCTCGCTGGAATAGGTGTGCCATCGTTGAGGCCTTGGTCGGGGCACTGAGCCCTCGGCGGACGCGGACGCGAGACCGAAGTGAGAAGTCGACAATGCAAAGCTTTCTCCCCGATTGGCATCGGCTTGCCTCTTGAAGGCCTCATAGTCGGGGTTGCCGCTGATCTGAACAGGTTTAGGAATGGCGGCGGCGAACGACTTAATTGATGATGAAGGGGGACTCCAATTATCTCGTGACGCCAGAGCCGAATCTCCGGTGTCCGCTGACGTTTCGGGTATGAGACCGAAGTAGTTCGGACTGGGCTCTCTCGCCGGAGGCGTCCTTGTCGGCGAAAGCTTGGGAGGCTGCGACGGGTAAAACTGACCAACAGGGTAGGGTGAAGCCAGCGGTGTAGTAGGTTTGGAGCCTCTCGTGTAGGAGCTAGATCTCGAATGCGACGTCCCATGTGAGGAAAACGGGTCGGGAGAAGGCCTCGCAGCGTGTGGAGTGACATTGATGGTATAATGGACAGAAGCCCGGTCGGCCATCCTCGAGTCTCCTGTCCTTGAGTCGGCCATGGTAGGAAGGAAAGGCGATTGCTGTGACTTGGGCATAATTATATTTCCGAGAGCTTCAGATTTAGCTGGTAACCTGATCGATTCCCCATGACCATTGTGGCGATTCATGACTGGATGGCGTTGATAAGAGTAAAGTCAAGAAGAAGAATGTACCACGGGACGGACTATGGAGCATGTAGGAAGGAAAGAATCGACTCGGCTAGCCTGGGATGTAGATGGGCGGCGAATAAGTATTACTATCTCGATGACGAGCTTGGTGACGACAGTTGAAACCAGCCCTGTAACTCGACAACCCGACTGATGAGTTCTGGGAGTAAGATACCCTTGTGGGGTTAGTGATGCGCCTAGGCTATGTCGGGAATGTTTAGGGGAAAGAGATATCCAGAAGAAAAGAAAAAAGAAGAAAAAAAAAGAAGAAGAAGAAGAAAAATTCAAAGAGAGCGGATGAGGAAGAAAGCTGAGACGAGAGGCACGAAAATGCAGCAATGGAAAGGCGCCGATAATGGTGTGCGTCTGTGAGCTAGTGCAGGGCAGATCGAGGTATGGCTGCAAGGAGCACTCGGGATCAGGCAACTCAAGGCAAGTGGAGTGACGCCAAATCCAATAAGGGGGCAATGTTCGATGAGGTCGTGGGGTGCCCGGGATGGAAGCGATCGACGTCGACTTTCGGGGAGAATGCTAGCTAACAGAGACGAGACGGGGCGGCAAGCCTAAAGAGAAAAAGGTTAGCTAAAATAAGGTAGTCGAAGTGACCGGATCTGCTCTCACCATTGACAGACGGCACTGAGTTTGTTAATAGAAAAGAGAGATGGACACCAGCGTGCTTGGCGAGATTAATGTACGAAGAATGTGCGAATAGATAGATAGGTCGAAAAAAAGGAAAATGAAGAGAGGTTAGAAAGCGTTTCTCTCAGGGTAATGTCGCCGACGGGGAATCGTAATGAGATGGCCGTTGGGCGAAGAAGCTGGGAACGACGTATGAAGTACGACGTACAGGTACGGAGGCGAGGGGTGTACGAAGTAAGGTATGTAAGGTAGGTAGTCTTCTGAAATGAGCGGAAAATGACGGGCAGGCACCCCTGGGGAGAAGTTAAGAGGGTCGGAGAGGAGCGGTGGGGAGAATGTAAAAGACGATAGGTAGTGAAAGGCTGGGGGCCTGGGGCTGATGCCGGTGGGATTTTGAATAATACGTACGAAGGAAGTACGGAGTATAATAAGTGCAGGAAGAAGTGACCTGCAGAGACGAGAACTGAACTGGTGGCCTACGGGGTAGAAAGGTCAGAGTTCTCTGCAGAGAAGAACGTATTGCTTCGTACAGTCAGTCGGTGGTTTCTCCTGGTAGGTACCTACGCAGGCTACCAAAGAGGTATGTACATATCTGTCCCCTCTATCGGGGCCCTGGAATACTCCGGAGGGAGGTCAATGTTCTTGGGGTACGTACTCCGTACCTTGCTTCAAATAGGGTCCACGACAATACACGGATCCCATGTCGTCATAGGGCGCTTGACCCGCACTTCCCAGACACAAGGCTTGGCCAACAGAAAGTCTCTAGTGGTATAAGGTACGAAGTCTCCCAGTAAGAAGGGCCAAGCGGAGTACGAAATATACATGTAGTGTCTCTGTTGCCGCCTACCTTAGACTAGGGAAGTCGTTCCTGCTCGTATATAGACGAGATCTAGAAGCTGGGATCAAACAATAAGAATTCTAAGGGTCTTAACATTTTGATATAAACCTGTATTTCGAATAAAGGCGTGTACAAACTTTCTATTGCTCTTTATGTGACTTTTGGCGCAAATCCTAGATAAGGTATATACAAAGAGGTGATCTCGAGTAAGATACCACAGGGGAGAGAGACAGTTATTACCTACCTAGGCTAGCGAGTACTCGGTACCTGACTATGAGTACCTCCTCAGGTTACCCATGACGTAGGCCCTATTCAGCCTCTAGTGTAGGGCAATATAACGGGCTGCAGCGCCCACTAATAAGGTACCTTATTAGTTTAGGTAGTTGTTATTCGTCGAGAACAAAGGTTCTGATGAATCTAGCCTTATGGTACCGCCATCAACCGGGATTCCGATTGCTGGGGCAATGGTTTTTCGCGCATATTTACATGTGCGAGCGCAGCGGCCTTGCCCGTAGGGCAAGCTGCTAAGCTCGTTACATGTATTCTCTATGTAGAGTAGGTGCATATATTCGCAGTTTCTGCTAATTCGGTACAGTTTCAAACATGAGCAACTAAAACAACCCCTTCGAATTCCAGGAGCCGCTTCTTTTGGGCCTGCCGGAGCAGCAGAATCCGGGGAGTAGGAAGAAAGATACCTAGACGTATATGCACGGGCGGAGTAGGAGTACTCGCACTCTGTACTTCCTACCTACCTTAGGTACACATCCATCCCCC
>NW_021167079.1:2006427-2226233 GCF_003711515.1 Sodiomyces alkalinus F11 | reverse complement strand
CGGGCAAGCAGGCGTCGTTGCAATACGTGCTTCACCGCCAAACCACTCTGTATTCCCAAATCGCATCATCCCGTACTATGTAGTCAAACCACGGGCTACATTCTTTCCGACCCCTTTCAGCTCGAACCTGTCCCAGGCTACCGGACGGAGAAGCGGCATGTTCCATGGTTTCATTTATGCACCCACTAACCACCCTCCTTACATAATCCCGTGGTAACTCGACCACCCCTAATTACTCAGTACTCTCACGGCTCGCGAGCACGACTCACTCGGTCCAGCAGGATGGATACAAAGTGCGACATTCGTGGAGTACTGACGTACTTGTATCCGTACTTCCTCATTCTTCGTACTCACCCGTGTCTTCCTCACGGCAGCCGTCCGTCATGTCTACGAGATTGCCGACCCCGTGTTCTGGATCGCTTTAGAACACCCGATCGACACTCGTCTCACCGAGTGAGGGTGGTTGCCCCTCGACGCCTCACGAAGCATGTTCGCGATTTGCCTGGCCTGGAATACTGAGGATAAATGGGGGTCCGACCCCGCGCGCTCTCCCTGTCTCCGAGTACATAATTGACCTTGTACAGTGTAAAGGACCGCAGGGCGAGACATTTGACACAAATATCCATTTAAGGGATCCATTACCGCAGTTCAAACATTTTTAGTGCCGGTTGGGGTGGGAAGAATTAAGTGGAAAATCACCCCATTTTGTCGTCATGCGCTTCACGTTGCTATATACCTGTATTTCGCACATCGGACTACCTAATCTAGGTAGATAGAACCCCTTTAGGTAAGGTACGTACCTATGTTCTGCACTTACCGATATCTGTGAGACATCCATCTTACCTACCTTCGGTAGTAGGTACCTTTACAGTGTTTGTACGAAGTACAGGCTCCTGGATTTAAGCTTCTTTGTTATTAGAGGTCCGTGGTCATCGTGACGTCATTCCCACGAGCTCAGCCACCAAAAGATGAGCAGCATTATGTGCTTCGCTCGTACTTCGGACGAAGTACGGATAGTCGTAGAATGTCGTTGCTGTGATTTCTTCCCACTTTGGAGGGAAGCGGATATTGAATCGCTCATCAGGGGCTTGATGAGGCGCCAAAGAGGGGTCTTCCCACACCTCGGCGTGCTTGCAGGCAAGCTAAACTTGAAATTCGGTCTTGCCAACCGTTCCTGTTTTTTAATAGGTCCAAGCTCTCCGACACTATCCCCGATGCCACGTTTTTTTTTTTTTTTGTTCCTTGCCCGAGCCATTGTCATTGTCCCTTACCCTCGAGGGGCTGGCTGGATTTACCGTACGATTTGACCAATCTACATTCCTGACTGAGCTAAGCGACTTGGTGTCCCGTCCGTCGGTCTCGAAACGAAACCCCCTCATCCTTTGCCATGGCATTGTGGCGTTGAGTCCGGTGAAGGGGGGACGACTGACCGGCGGAAACTGGGACGTGCCGTCGCTCATGGCGATCTAGAGCTGGCCCAGGGGCTTGGCACCACACGCCAAGCTAGTCTCTGACACAGGCGGGAAGGGGGTTCGCCCGGCTCCCCGCCATGTACGCCGTGCTGTCGGGAACCCCAAAGCTCATGGTTGACATCCGCCTCCAATTCGGGATGGTTACGGATAGATGAGCGTTGGCTCCGTATCAAAAACCCTCTGTGTCTGTACTCCGCAGAATTGCCATACTTTGTCTTTGTAGACGAGAAAGATTTACTTCGTAGTGGCGCGTATGAGGTGCATACTTGTCACAACCAGCACTTTATTATCGGAACAGGTGGCCAAACTAAGGAGGGAGGGGAAAATGGGAGAAAGGCCTGAATCTTCAAGAAGTATTTCGTGTGATACCGTGTTAGCAAAGCATACTTTGTTCCATGCCGTTGTCGATGCTTATTTCATTGAACAGTTTTTCCTGTGGATGTTTTCTAGCCATCATCGAGGAAACCCAAGTAGGATACCGCCATCTAGGTAGGTATGAGATATTTATCCGACCAAGAGATCGAGCCACCGATAGCCCATAAGAAAGCAATGTTCTACAGACTACTGGGATAGCCAAGTCGAAGCACCGTCTCCATCCTAGCGGCCTGTTCCTTTTCTAGTACTGTAGTGTCGCGTGACTTGTCCTTATAGAGGCCGTTCTAACAACTTTATTAACCTTGATAAACTCGGAGACTACAAACGGATGCGTATTCAGTACGGAGTATGAAGTAGATTCATGTTATTCTCATGAGGCAATCGTGGCTTCCCTTCACCTTAGTTAGATAAATAGTTGAGGTAAAATGTGAATCCGTTTTAAGAAGCCAGAGAATCTGATGCTGAATATCTTGATCGGTGGACTGGTTATGTGTAGGTAATTTATGATGAAAATCGTCCAAAGTGTATCGCGGTAGCTTCAAAATACCCGCCACGGACCACCTAACATGATGCGACCCGGAACGAGGGGAGGTTGCAGTTCAACTAACTATTGCCCCCCCTAGTGACCTGACCATTGCCCCTGTGCTACCCCCCTGCTAGCGTAGATCTGACCTGACCTGACTATTGCTATAGCCTTTAGACCTCACCCGACCATTACTCGCTAAGCCAGTACTAATGGTCGGGTGAGGTTAGCGGGCGGAAGGGTGCTGATATATCACGTGACCTGGTTATTAGTAGGTTAGCGGGTGGAAGGGTGCTAATATATCACGTGACCTAGTTATTAGTGTAATCCCCTTTATTATTTCTATTATTTTTATTATTTTTCCCGTGGACCTTACCCGACCATTGGTACTGGCAATAGTCGGGTGAGGTCTAGAGGCTATAGCAATGGTCAGGTCAGGTGAACTTTACGCTAGCAGGGGGGCAATGGTCAGGTCAGCAGGGGGGGCAATGGTCAGTTGAACTGTAAGGTAGTCTCGAAGGAGGGTTATGTCGTGAAACTGCGATCGAACAAGCCAGGTGGTAGTATCACGTGATATGGGGTTGACGACAGAATGCGGATACGCCGTACCGAATAAATAAGAATGACTTCCGAGTTCGGACAGCGGATCATAACGATAATTGAGAACAGAAGTGCTCCTTACCTTTATTAAGCAACGGACACGCTGGACGAAATTTGAAACCGACACGCTGGTTGAAACGCTGAATCAAATATACTTCGTACAGATCCTTCGTGGGCCTCCATTGGCCATGTCTCGAGCTTTGTAAAGGTAAGATAATGGAGAACAAGCCATCTTGATCATTAGGTGAAGTATATTGGAACCCGCAGCAGTCTTCCTATACTTACAAAGTAAAATACTGCTTGGGAGAGAAAAAAGACACACTAACAGGTGGAGATTGCGTTGGTGGTTGCATTTTCAACGAACTGTTACTCAAGTCGTGGCTTAGCAACTCAAATAGTTGGATTACATCAGCAGATCTACAAAGTGCGAAGTGCGATCATGACAACTACATCGGGTAAAGTACGAAAGTACACATAAGCAAAGCCCTGGAAGCTTCCGTTCCGTCATCCTTTTACCAACCCAGCCTTTCCTTCACCAGGCAGGTCCGGTCCTGCAACTTTCGCGTTCTGTTCCTCATTTCAACTCCGTCCAGACGGATATGGCAGGTACCCATCGAGTCGACTAGGCAGTTTTTTTTTTTTCCCTTTTTTCCTTTTTTTCTTTTTTGCCCCTAGCATAAATCTTTGTTGACTCAAACTTCACTTCGTCGTTTCCGGGCCTTGTAGTGCCATTCTCCCCGTCTCGTCCTCTTTTCATTTCGGGATTTGTATCCTCTTCGAGGGTTGCACATTCGTTTGCATCATTTCTGTTCGTCCCCCTACCAGCTCATCCCTGTCCTTCCTCGCTGCGCCCTCCCGATTATTTGTCCCAAGGGAGAATAGATAAACTGCGAGCGGACAGCATCGCTGCATTTGGGCTTCTCGCATCGTTTGCAAAACCCGTTGCATTTCAACTGCAGGAGGCAGAAAATAACCTTGAAAATCCGCCCCGTACGTCTCTGATCTCACCACGCGCTTTTTGTCGCGATCTGAAATCCATACCATCGATCCTGCGAGCCCTCTGTTCGTCAGAACGTACTCCGACGCCGTTTTATCGATTGTATTTCCGATATGACCACCATGAATACGCCGGACGCTGAACTCGCCGATGTCGAGTTCGAGCGCAATGCGAGTGACGACGTTGCATCCCCCTTCTCGAACCGAGAAGGCAGCGAGCAAGAAGTCAGTCTTACGATGCCTCCCACACCGGACGAGGATGAGGGCCATGACGGCGACACATCTTGTATTTATTCATCGCCACCGCCACCCCCGCGCATCGCCGCGCCTTTCTACAGACCGACACAGAACCGACGAAAAGAATCGGCAGCGTCTTCACGTCGTAACTCGATTTCCTCTGTTCATTCGCGATGCTCCTCAGCCCAAGCGTACTCCCATCACACGGGAGGCCCCCAGAGCAAGCATATCGCGCATCACCTACGTCGCACGTCGTTCCTCGAAGACCGTAAAGCCCGTCTTGCAGACCGCGCCGCGCATGCCGAGAAAGTCCGACTTCGCGCTGCCCTCGCCAAAGCAGCCCCACGCGGCACCTCCTCATTAGAAGAACGCGCCCTTGCAGCTCAACAGGCGCGCGAAAAGAAGTTGGCTGAAATCGTTGCCTCCTGCGCAGAGGATGTCAGGAAAGCGAAGGCGGTGGCGGAAAGCATGAAGGAGAAGAGGGAACGAGAACTCGCTAGGGTTCGAGCCAGGATGGAAGAGCGCATGGCCGAGGCCGACCGCAGGCGCGAGGAGCTCAAGAACCGGTGCGCATCTAAGCGCGTTCGGGGACAAAGCCTCAACAACAAGAAGACGGTGGGGGACGTGCAGGCCTCCGCGAAGGAGAAGCGGGCGCCGAAGTACAGTGAGGATGTCGCCGCTGGCAAGATTCAATGGTGGTGGCGAGCCATGCTACGGAGGAAGGCTCTGACCGAGTTTAATGAACTCGGCTTGACCGTCGAGGGTATTCGTGATACCTCGTTTGACCACGTCGTCGAGCTGCTCGCCCAAGAGCGGGTTCTCCTACAAACCTCCAGGATTCTTCGCATCTGTGGTCTTCGAGAGGGCGACAGCGGCTCGGTCAACGAGATGGCCGCGTTGCGGACGTTTCTCAGCGCGTTTCTCATTCTTGGTCACCCGAACCAGGTGCTCAGCAATAAGGACAGCAGCACGGGCGAGCAGGAGCAGGTTGGAGCACAGCTGTCTCGGCCGATGCCCCATGACGACCTTGCTAATCCCCAGTTACAGGACCTCGTGGCGAAAGCCAGGGACTTGCTCATCTGTTTTGAGAACATCTCGTCCCACTTGACCGCTGCCAATTACTATACGGCGCCTCCCGCACTCCAAAGGTCTCTTCCCGAAGTCTACGCTACTTTCCACAACGCCTTCATAGCCTGGAAATCCCGTGACTCCGACTCGCTGGTTCAGGTGATGGTCATGCAGTTTGTCGAGCTGCAGATGATCTGGCAAACCGTCAAGGACAGCACGGATGGGGCGTCGGCGGAGGCATACAGGGAGAGCATAAAAGACAACCAAGTCAAGCTGATTGTGAGAATCAAGAAGCTTGCAGGACCAGAGAGGGGCAAGAAGCTCATATCGGATGCCCTGCGGCAGGCCAAGCTGGCTCGCGCGGCCACGAAGCCGAAGGGCGACATGAAGCCGCGCGTAATGGAAAACTCGGAAGCCACGGCCACGGCCACGGCCGAGAGCTTCGTTGCTCCCATTCCTCAGACGCAGACGCTGACACCGCCGGCCACTCCGTCAAGCTCACCGCCTAAGCTACACCAACGGCCTCCACAGCCCATCACCCTGGGGCCCGGACTTGGCGGTCTCCTGCCTCGGAACCGGGTCGTCGTCCACGAGCTAGCCATCAACCAGGAGTATCGAATTCCGCCAGCAGAGTACCGCGAACACAGGGCCATCAATCAGAGGCCCGTATTCTTTGCCATGCGTTTCAATCTGGAGGCCGGTCTGGCCGACAATGGCTTCAAATACTTTACCGTGATGATGCAGTATTTCAAGGACTCCCTTCAGCGCCTGGTCAAACCTGGAGGCTTCATGCACAAGACGATCGGGGAGGTTTTAGACGTGGAGCTTGCAGAACGACAATTTCAAGTGGGAAGTTTCTCCTATGAGAAATTCTTCGCCGGCATATCCCATCTCCTGCCGAAACTCTGTGCACCGTATCGCGACGACGAATGCAAAGATCTGATCGAGAATAAACTGCAGCAGGGAGACTTGGTGGGCCGCGTCGAGGCACTGACTGAGTTTGTCGATCTCATGCTCTGCGATTATGTTAATTACATGCTGTCCATGGCCGCACCGCAGCTCATTCAAGCGGCGCCGCAATACGAAGCCAAGAGGTTCGCCCAGGATATGGAGGACAACGCATGGGACTTGACAGCAGCGGTCACGGCCTGGCGCTCGGCGCGTTCCAAGGTCCTTGCCGAGACAAGCAAACGCGACCCTGAGGCGGTCAACCATCCCAAGGGCCGTCCCACGGCGGACAAGTTCTACGCGCAGATGCTGGTGGACCTGTTCACGCAGCCGTTGCCCGTCGACGAGGAGACGGTGCCGGAGATGCTCCTCCTGGACTACAAGCGCATGCAGCGGCTCTCGTCGGCGACGCAGCGCATCATCACCGCGGGTGCCATCCTGCTGCAGTGCAAGAACATGCTAAAGCGCGATGTGCGGAGCCCCTGGAAGGCCGAGGCGACGCGCGTCACGACCGTGCTGGAGGCGAACCACGAGAACATCGACACGGCGGTGCAGGGGATCATGGCGGCCTTGGAAGGCGGCCGAAGCATGCCGGCGGTGACCAAGACGCATCTGAGGGCACTGGTCACCAAGGTGCTGCACGCGAGCCAGGATTACATGCAAAAGGGCGAGGAACCGCGCGAACCGGTGCTGCGTCTTTTGCTCTCGCGACTCCGGGGACATATGTTCGCGCGGCTGGGGGCCGGGTCGGCGAGCGAGAAGATCAAAGCGGCCAGCACGGCGGGGGAGAGGCTCGCGGGCCTAGGACTGGCGGAATTTGCGCCCCAGGTGCGGGAGATTGTGGACGAAATTGCCAAGGTCGGCGCGGTGGATCGCGCGGCGCATGGGCAGTGGTGGGAGGCGGTTGCGCAGAAGGTGCAGCAAGAGGATGGTGCCTCTTCGGCCATGAGCGGTACGGATGCTTAGGCGCAACGAGGAGGAGCCTATATCCGGCGCGGGTGTCGCCATTTTCTTCCCTTCTCCTTTGCCTCTTGGTTTCGGGGTTTCCACCTTTTTGTTTCATTTGATCATTTGAGAACATGGGTTAGAATGACGCTGTCAGGCTGCGAGAGAAAGCGTCTATGTTTGGGTCGTGGGAACTACGGCATGGTCAGCTTTCTTCTTTTTTTCGGGCGTTGGACGGCTGTTTCTCTCTTCGCGACACCGGCTACTTGTGTTTTGGGCTGGATGCGGATGGCATGGGTATGTGTGCATTTGGTTTTTCATGCCGCGGGCGGGCAGCGGGAAATGGAACGTCAGGTTAGAATGGGATGCGAGAGCTTGTCTCGAGGAATAAGCGTCGCAAGCCAGGGGCATCTTTTGGACTTGGATGCGCCCTTGCGCTTTTGCTTTTTGGTTCTTTTCTGTTTTGACATACAGCGATGGTTTTCACTCTGGTTTGCTTTAGCTTTCACGGCCAGCAAGAATACACCCTATAAGCGTACACTGCATGTCCCATGGAATCTCTGCCTCGAATGCATGTATCGTGTTATTACAGGCGCATGAATGGGTGCATGTGAGGTCTCACCAGAACAGGATGCTGATACCTGGGCAAGTCTTGAGGTGTCGTCGGTGAAGCTCGGTCAGCTGTTGTGGGGCTCTGTTGTATTAGGTAAGGCACCTTAGTCGGGAATCTTTGACCCAATCGCAGTGCGAGACGATCAATTAAACAATTATACAAGTCACTGGGTCTCGAAAGATATTTCGGCCCCTTGCGTTGGCGAACAAGACGATACAAACCCTTTACCTTCATCCGTACCAAGATCCACAACAAGACAGCCTCTGGTCGATAGCCAGGACGCTGCAAGCCATTAGTCCCCATGGCTGTGATCGAGCGGTTCGCTCTGCGGGCCTGCAGCGGCAGCCTGGGGCGAGGAACCTCATCCAAATCGCCAGGGACGTGGATGGTGAGAACTTGGTCCTCCATATCCGGCCCATTGTCCGTTTGCTCTACATCACGACACGGGTATAGGTGGAGGGGCACATCGTCTCTTGATTCCACTTCTTCCCGTCGTTCGTTCTCTTCTCTTGATCGCTCCTTTGTTTCTCCTACTCGCGATGGACAGTCCCCGTCGTCTTTGGGCCCGGTAAACGTATGGTCGAAGACCAAGTCCAGGACAAGGTATGTGTATTTGACGGCGAGTTGTTTCTTTTGCTTTTTTTCTACTCTTCCACTGCTCTTTATGCGCTCTTGCAGTCCGCGGGCTTCTCCCCCCGAGTACGTATGGAGTAACCGAGTGAGTTGTCTCTTTGGGTGTACGAAGTATACCTTAGGTATGCTCATGATGCATTTGTTCCCTTTCAAGCTGCCACCCAATGAAAGCCTCAAGTGAGCCTTCGGGGGGCTTTGGGACGGCCAGGTAGTTTCTAGCGGCTGCAGCTGCTGCAACCCTCAAACGGCGTGGCGGGGCCGTTGTTGTTATTGTTGTTGTTGTCGGTACCTGTGGAGAGCTGCAGTTAGCGCCACTTCATATGTTACGCGATTGCCCACAGCGGTACTGTGTTAGCGTCATTGAGGGACCTATGGAGTGGTGAGGGGTTCTGAGGGGCTCTGAGAGGACTGCACTGCACGGTGGACAAGACAATCGTTCAGCTTGCAGGTGCATCCGTGTTGCCCCTCCTTTCGACCTCCTCCTCCCTTTTCCCCTCTACCTAGGCTAGGTATAGACCATATCTGCCCCGCATCCTCATCATCATTCATCTTTGTCATCCCACTACCTACCTTACCTACAGTCCAGCAATCATTACCTACGAAGTACTCCGTCTCTTCCTTCTCGTTCTTCCCCGTGCCGCCGTCTCCTTCTCCTCTTCTTTCCCGTCGTCTGCCTCCTCGCTTTTCCTCTCTCCTCCCCTTGCATTGAACTACCTATACCTGCCTGTTGGTGTTCGCTACAGTGAAAACTGGTCAGTTGAAATCTGTCCATCCCTAGCTCTCCGTTGTGTCCTCACGAGTGGTGTTGTTTGCTCCTTTGCTCGTCTTCTTGTTCGACTCGCTCACAGTGCATCGCCGACAGACCGAGCTCCTCAACTGCCACCGCTCTCCGCCCCTATTGCTCGACCATCAGCACCTCCGACAAGGCCATATACGCCAGCAGCTTTGGAAACATGGCGGACCGCGATACTCTTCCCGAGAATGTCAAGCCCACCCACTACGCTCTGTCTCTCAGAGACCTGAACTTCAAGGACTGGACGTACCAGGGCACCGTCAGGTATGTCTCTTATCTTGCTCCCGTGTTCATTCGCCGATTCCGCTTCGGAAAAGCCGTGTGGACAATGTAGGGTGCGACAACATGCCCATGCAGGCCACTAACACCAATCAGTATTGACCTGGAGGTCACCAACCCCACCCGCGAGATCGTCATCAACGCCGTCGAGCTCAAGCTCTCCAAGGCCACTGTCACCGTTGTCCAGGGAAAGACCAGCGAATCCTTCGAGTCGGCCGACATCGCCCACGATGAAAAGAAGCAACGCGCCACCATCACCTTCTCTGATGACATTCCCGCCTCTCCCAAAGCCTCCGTCCTCATCCACTTCCAGGGTATCCTGAACAACGACATGGCCGGCTTCTACCGCTCCAAGTACAAGCCCGCCGCTACTCCGTCCCAGGCCGTGCCCCGTGATGACGAGTGGCACTACATGTTCAGCACCCAGTTCGAAGCCTGCGATGCCCGCCGCGCCTTCCCCTGCTTCGACGAACCCAGCCTCAAGGCCACTTTCGACGTCGAGCTCGAGATCCCCAACGAATTGGTCGCCCTGAGCAACATGCCCGTCAAGGGAACGCAGAAGTGTCGAGACGGCTACAAGCTGGTGTCCTTCGAGACGAGCCCCAAGATGAGCACCTACCTCCTGGCGTGGGCCATTGGTGATTTCGAGTACGTCGAGGCCTTTACCGAACGCAAGTACAACGGCAAGCAGCTCCCCGTCCGCGTCTACACCACTCGCGGTCTCAAGGAACAAGGCCGCTGGGCCCTGTGGCACGCTCCCAGGATCATCGACTACTTCTCTGACATCTTCGGCATCGACTACCCTCTGCCCAAGGCCGACCTCCTCGCCGTCCACGAGTTCACAGCCGGCGCCATGGAGAACTGGGGTCTTGTGACCTACCGCACTACGGCTGTGCTGTACGATCCGAAGACCTCCGAACCCCGCTATGCCAACCGCGTCGCCTACGTCGTTGCCCACGAGCTTGCACACCAGTGGTTCGGCAACCTGGTCACTATGGACTGGTGGGACGAGCTTTGGCTCAGTACGTTGCCCTTTTTCTCCTTTTTTCTCCCTTTCTTTATCATCATTCCTGAATTATTTACCTCGAGTGCTCTTCACGCTTCACTGCTAACCAGTTTGATACAGACGAGGGTTTTGCGACCTGGGTTGGCTGGCATGCCACGGATTACCTCCACCCCGAGTGGCAGGTGTGGCCTCAGTTTGTCACCGAGGGCATGGAGATGGCCTTCAAGCTCGACGGCATCCGTGCCAGCCATGCCATCCATGTCCCTGTCAAGGACGCCCTTGATGTCAACCAGATCTTTGACCATATCAGCTATCTCAAGGGATGCTCCGCCATCCGCATGTTGGCCAATCATCTCGGCGTCGACACCTTCCTCCAGGGCGTCTCTAACTACTTAAAAAAGCATGAGTACGGCAATGCCAAGACGGAGGCGCTGTGGGATGCTCTCAGCGAGGCATCTGGCCAGGACGTGCACATGCTCATGGGCCCGTGGATCTCCAAGGTCGGCCATCCCGTACTCACTGTGACCGAGGAACCCGACCAGATCACCGTCAAGCAGTCGCGCTTCCTGTCGACCGGCGATGTCAAGCCGGAAGACGACCAAACAACTTGGTGGGTTCCACTAGAGCTTGAGGGCAAGAAAGGTACTCAGGGCATCACCTCTCTCGGCCTCGAGCAGAAACAGGATGTCATCCGCGATATCAACACCGAGTTCTACAAGCTCAACTCGGGTGCGTCCGGTTTCTACCGCGTCAACTACCCCGCCGAGCGACTTCTTAAGCTCGGTAAGCAGCTAGACCGCCTGACCACCGAGGACAAGATTGCCACCATCGGCTCTGCCGCCGACCTTGCCTTCTCGGGATACGGTACCACCGCCGCTCTCTTGTCCTTTGTTCAGGGCTTTACCAAGGAAGATAACTATCTCGTCTGGAGCCAAGTGCTCGACTCGATTGCGCTGATCAAGTCCATCTTTGGCGACGACGAAGTCATCAAGCAGGGTCTGGAGACCTTCATTCTCAAGCTCATTGACGAAGCCGTCGCCAAGGTCGGCTGGGAGGCCACCGAGGGTGAGAGCTATCTTACCGGACTTCTTCGCAAGCGCCTCATCCTTACTGCCGGCGTCAACGGACATCCTGGGTATGCTTCCTCTTTTCTCAACTTTAAAATTTTCTCCCCGAAATCAAATTTCACGACCATTTCTTTCTTTCTTTCTTTTTTCTTTCTTTTTTCTTTCTTTTTTCTTTCTTTTTTCTTTCTTTTTTCTTTTTGCTGACGAACATCTAGCGTTACCGAGGAGGCCCTCAAGCGCTGGTCTGCCTGGGTTGAGTCGCCCCAGTCTAACCCCTTGCCGCCCAACCTCCGCACGCCTATCTACCGTGCGGCCGTTAAGAATGACCCTGTCAAGTCCGTCGAAGTGCTCAAGAAGGAGTGGTTCACAACCCCCGCCATCGACGGCAAGGAGGTCTGCCTCAGCGCCATCGGTGCCGCCCGCGATGAGAGTCTCATCCAGTCCACCATCCTCCCGTTCCTCTTCAACAAGTCGCCCCCGGCCCCGGCCTCCGAATCAGTCCCCTCCTCTGACATGCACGTTCTTGGCTCGAGCCTGGCGGCCAACTCGGCCGCCCGCCACCTGCAGTGGCGCTATCTCAAGGAGAACTGGGACGCCAACGTCGTCAAGCTGGGCAACGCCGTCGTCGTGGACCGTTTTGTGAACATGACCTTGTCCAAGTTCTCCGACACGTCCGTCATCGGCGACCTGGAGGCCTTCTTCAAGGACAAGGATACCAGCGCATTCAACCGCACGCTCGAGACGGTCAAGGACAAAATTCGAGGCCGGGCCGCGTACCGACAGCGGGATGCCACGGCGCTCAAGGAGTGGCTTGTTGCGAATGGCTACTCTTCCGCGTAAGGAGAGTTGCGTGTACTACTATTGCCTACACATGATAAATGGCATTGATTTCGAGACAGCTGTCCGAGGTCAACGAAGGTTAAGGTTCGGGCCAATGTGGATTTCTGTGATGTGAAGAAGTAGTGAGGCCGAAAATTGCCGCTGCAAGATGGATGACATGGAAAATGAGTCGGGGTAGGCTCTACGATACTCAACTTTTAATATACGTCGCCTTGAGCGTCGATCATAGTGAATGATACAGCCAAGTCAGGACCAAGGATATTCTAGTAAGCCGTCGCAAATTTCTTAGGCAGTGGCGATGCTTCTTTTCCGGAGACTACAGCGGCGGGAGACTTCACCGGGAGATCTCAGCGGGAGACTCGTACTGGGTAACCCTTTCGTTGGGGACTTGACAATCCAACCCGATCACCATGTGCATACACGTTCAATCTTCAAAGCGAATAAGAAATGGCACGTCTGGCTTTTAAGGCAAAGCCGAAGCCTCGCCTCTGACCAAACACATTGCGATGCTCTGTGCTGGCCACGAGCCACACCGGTATGGGATATAGTCAGTCAGGGGAACACGATAACGGATTATAAATGGATCGAAGCACCCTAGAGAAAAGCATGGTCTAGTTGACAGTCTCCGTATCAAGATAAACCCTATACCTCCTGGAGCGGCTACGCAGTGATGGAACCCAGCAAAGAGAGGCGGACTGTTGGGGCCAAGAAGAAACAGAAAGGGAAAGGAAAAGGAACGGGCAAACAAAATATATTGGCCTTGTTAAGTATAAAAGAGAAAATTTGGAAGGGTAGAACAAACCGGGAAAAAAGAAGAAAGGATGGCTGGGAAAAGAGATGAGTTTCATGAGACGGAGACCCGAGACCCATGACACCAGTGCTGTCTTGTCTCGTTACTTCCCCCAGTTTCGTTTCGTGACGCTTCCCCTCGGAAATATATGCTTTAACAAGTTCCAACGTTCCCTTCATCTTTCGTCCCTATTTGCCCGGTATCGCCTTAACTTGACCCAGATGATCATACGTATGGTCCCCGCTCGCGCCACATGCAGATTCCACGGCAAGGCAAAACACGAAGAACACGCAGAGACCCTTGGCATTAGAAAAAGGCAAAAAAAAAAGGCTTCCGGGTTCCCGCCGCGGTTCCGTCACATTCCCCCCTTTCGAATCC
This sequence comes from Sodiomyces alkalinus F11, assembly GCF_003711515.1. Taxonomy (NCBI): domain Eukaryota; kingdom Fungi; phylum Ascomycota; class Sordariomycetes; order Glomerellales; family Plectosphaerellaceae; genus Sodiomyces; species Sodiomyces alkalinus. Next base: position 2,212,670 of record NW_021167079.1, on the reverse strand, counting down.
TGTTGGCTTTCGCACAAGTTGTTCCATTGTGCAGAATATCGTTGACGAGGGCTATGCTGGCGGGCCGATGATCTTGCGAAGCCGAAGCCAAACGCGAACAAATATCATGCGAAAAAAAAGTCGAAGCGCTGCGGTCGAAAAGCCGACGAGGACTCGAAAGCAAAATGTGATTCGTCTATGTCGCGTGGCGAGGACGGGGGGATAAGCTCCCACGGAGAAAAGCCCTGAACGAAGCCACCGCGTCCTGCGAAAAAGGGGGGGAGGGAAGAGAAAGCCGCAGCAATTCTACCTGCAACTAAAAGGTAAAGAGGGGAAGCACCGTCAATGGAGGAAAAGAAAGCGAATGAGAAAAAAGACGCAGCCCGGTTCCAGATCCCAAACCGTTTCCCAACACCTCTCGAGAAAAATTATGAATAATGAAATTGCCCATCTTTATCTCCCTCCCTTTGTCTGCAAGGCGGCCGCGATAAGAGTCATGTCCGTCTTCTCTGCTTCTCTGTAAGGAAAACCGCATTCACGCCAAGAAAAGAAAACATGAGCACACGCCGGGGTAAGGATATGCGCAAGGACGAAAGCGCTTCAAGCTTGTCAGGGGGGCGTTCAACTTAGCAGCAGCCGCCACCCTGGGACGCTGAGACGTTCTGTCCAGGGCCGACTTGCACGCTTCGCTTCTCGTTGTTGGCGGTGGTGGTACCCATCCGCTCCTTGATCTGGCGGGCCATGGTCAGGAAGGCCTGTTCGACGTTGCTCGCGTTCTTGGCCGAAGTCTCGAGGAATGGGATGCCCAGGCTGTCGGCAAATTCCTGTAGGGGAGAGGGAAGTTAGCGGCTTGCTCGCTTGATTACCGGGGATGCGCGATATGACAGTCGGTGATTCGTCTAAATCAGACGCCGCTGACATGTATGGCAAGCAACGCTTTTGTGCCAACCAAGACCAGGCTAGGTAAAAAGAGCGAATGACGGGTGAAGCTTACCTTGGCGACGGTGTACTCGACGACCTTCTTGTCCGACATGTCACTCTTGTTACCAACGAGAAGCTTGTTAACCCCCTCGGTGGCATAGCGGTCGATCTCCTGTAGCCATTGCTTGACGTTGTTGAAAGAGTCCATGTCGGTCACATCGTAGACGACGCAGATACCGTGGGCGCCACGGTAGTAAGACGAGGTGATGGTCCGGAAGCGTTCTTGGCCGGCAGTATCCCACTAAAAATGCGCCAAAGAAGCACAAGTTGTCAGCAAGATCCGTCATCCAATCCGAAATTTGATGAAGGATAAAGTGACAAAGAGAGTAATATATCTGGTCGACGACTGGGGGGATAGTAATTCGGCAGAGGTTTGGCGGTGGGACTCACGATCTGCAATTTCACGGTCTTTCCATCGAGCTCAATAGTACGGATTTTCTGCACGAAAAAGTATGATCAGCGGGGACTTCCAGGCAGCACCAGTATCCAAGACCGATATATTATGGCTGGAAAAAGAGAAAGTGGAGGGGAGGGGGGGAGAGCAGTTCGTACGAAGTCAACGCCGATGGTGGAGATGTAACTCTCGGTATATGTGTCGTCGGCAAACCGCAGCAGCAGGCAAGACTTTCCAACACCGGAGTCACCGATGAGGAGAAGCTTGAAGAGATAGTCGTATCTGGGGATCGGGTTAGTTGCATTGTTGGCGAAATGTAAGGAGAAGAAAGCGACGGAGGCTTCGACAGATTAAGTGAAGAGATCGGGGGCGGCCATGGAAGTACTCTATACGGTGAGGGAAAAGCCTCAGTTAGTTTAACTCGACTATCAAAGGACATTAAACACGGAGTTGTCGCGAGAGAGGGGAGAGAGGGGAGAGAGAGAGGGAGAGGGAGAGAGAGAGAGAGAGAGACGGAGAGAGCTGGTGCAGGGTGACACGTACCACTCGGGGTTCATGATGAAAGGTTAAACCGGAATCGCGGCTGGCGAAATATGGTTGTTCGAGGATTACGGGGGAGACTGGATTGAGATGCGCAAGTCGAAGAAGGGCAAAGGGTGTTGGTTGTGGGTTTGGTTGATGATTTAAAGGCTGTCGTGATGGTAAGAGGTCGGAGAAAGGAGATCAAGTGATGGAAGGCGGGAAGGTCAAAGGGTCAAAAAGGTCAAAAGGTCCGTCAGGTTCCAGAGATAGTGGAGGCAGGCTGCTACGTCAACCAGAGGCGTCCTCGCTCGTCCTGGTAGAAGTACTTCGTACCACGCTGTCAGATGAGTACCTCGGGGTGGGTCGGTAAATGAAGCACGTGATTTGGGTTCGTGTGGCAGGATTGGAGGAATTCGACTCGTAGATAATACGGAGTAAGAGGGAATGGTAAGGATCTCTCTCCTTTTGTTTCACGTTTTATGTCATGTTCCTTTTCTCGTTCTTCTTCTTCATCTCCTTTTTTTCTTCTTTTTACAGCAACTTGACAGAGGGATCAGCCGTCTCATACCAGAGACAACCAGAATACATCCAGTGCATCATACTCTACATCTGCATGTCTGGGTCACTTATGGCAGGGCATCAACCTGGAAGCAAGATGCTGACTTCGATGTATACCTTAAGTTATAAGTCCAAGGTATGTATTTATTATTAATACGCGGGTTATCCATAATTAGGGACTCCATATCCGTATCCATTCATACTTGTGACAGTGACAATCAACACACGAATGATTACTCCGTAACTCTGCTCCCTCAACATTCGCGATAAAGGTTACACGTTATGATGTAATTACCTTTTTCCACGCACCCTGTTCAAGGTGTTCCTTTGGAAAGACTTGTTCCTTTGGGGTTTACCTCAATGAGAGACAGGCACCCATCCCGTCTCGACGGACCAACCAATGTTTCCTACCTACTTAGGGTACAGAGTACACCTTTGTCTACCTTCGTCATCTGTCCTCTATATCACGTCTCTCATGCTTATTCGTCGTCATCTTCGTCGTCCTCCTCCTCCTCCTCCTCCTCCGCCCTTTGTTGGCTGTCTGATTCATTGTGCCCGGCCCTCTTCTTTCCCTCCACGTTCTTTCCGTCCTTGACCACAGAGCGTATCCCGCTCCGAGTTACTTCATACTCCACCGCGCCCTCCAATCCCTGTCCCGTAGGACGCACGTGTGGCGCGAAAACGACCTTCATCCAGCGCCTCCAGCTCTTCAGAGTCGGCACCCCTCCCCTCAGCTCACCCGACTCGTCTTCCAAGAAGCGATGCACGCCGTAGACCGGCTTCTTGAGAAGCGCGATGCGGCATGCAATCTGCGCCGACCATACCAGACCGAGACTCGGTGTCTTCAGTCCGTGGTCCGCCAACGGATCATCGCCCCATCCCGTAAACCACCGTTGCTGGTGGTCGAAGGCCAGCGCGGCTGGCGCCGGCTCGACGGCATCCTCGGGACCAAGCGGCTCCGGCATGCTGGAGAGGAACTGGAGACGCTCCGCCATGGATGACGTCGGTTCGATCTCTTCGTTGGCGGCGGCCGGCGAGAGGGCCTTGCTCCGCGAAGCGAGCGGGCTTTCCTGCGGCATCCTACACCGCGCGGGAGTAGGGGTAGGGGTTCCCAGGGGGCGGTGTGTCGGGGGGGGTATGGCAAACCGGTCAGCCACCTGGTTGGCGACGACGACGGCCATGTTGAACCGCTGGGCCAGGGCGCGGAGCAGGGCGCCCAGGCGGACGAGGTCCTTGGAGCGGGCGGCCATGGTGGACCCGTGGTTGGTGCCAGCAGCGCTACGGTCAAACTCGGCGCGGTAGTTGGCGGCGACGGAGTCGATGACGAGGAGGCCGATGTTGTGGCGCTCAACGGCGACGGGCACCTGAAAGCGCAGGATGTGTTCTTGGGATTCGAGGTCCGGGATGTCCATGCTGGCGATGGCGTCGAGAGACGGCCGGGCGCCTTTCGGGAGGTGGGCGAGGCGAGGGTGTTCTCTGAGCATCTGTAGAAGACGGCTGGTGGGCATGGACGATTCCGTGGAAAGGTAGAGGGCGGGCCGGCCCAGGCCATGGGGCGGGGGAAGCTGGGCGGCCAGAAGGAGGAGGAGCAGAAACTGGGTCTTGCCGACGCCGCTCTCGCCCGCGATTTCCGTGATGTAGCCTGTCGGGATGCCCCCGCCGAGGGCCCCATCTAGTTCATCGTCTAGTGTGCTGACGAAGGCCGTTTTCGTGGTTAAATCCGTGAGGGAACTTCTTAACGGGGTATGGGTGTCCGAGGGGACGCCCGCGACACCAAGGTCGCGATGCAGGGCTTCCGTGACGGCGTTGCGTATTTTTTGTATCTCCAATAGTGGAAGTTGGGTAGCTTTCCCAATGTCGGCGGCCTCCATGGTCAGTAGATCCACGGTCGTCAGCTCATGCCTGTCGAGAGCCTGGAAGAGATGGGCATATTGCCCTTGGGGAAAGCGCGGAAGGACCTCGTGGAGGTCTGCCATGGCACCAGAGGCGAGAGCGAGTGGAGGTGGACGGAGAAAAGCATATTCTTTCTAGAAGCGGTGTGCTGTATCAAGAGAGAGCCGTCTCCGGAACTTGCGAAGATAGAATAAAGCGAGTTTCAAGACAGTGAGAAAAAAAAGGGGGGTTGAATGTCGAGAAGCAACTGAATACCGCGAATAGCCATGAAGCATATAGAGCGAATCAATCGAAGAAACGTGGATTTTCAGGCTGTCGAACTGGGTGCCAAACGTCTGACCTGGGGTTGAGAGTGACGAGGTCGACTCTCGGAGGTCAGACAGAAACCGATGGCAGAAAGCTCAGGGATTCATGCAATCGGTCCATTACCAAAGTTTAAGAACAACAGCGAAGTTGGTTAACAGACGACGTCTCGATATTGAATCGCGGATAAGGTAATGGTACGAAGACCTCGGGGCTCCACTTCAGTGGATGGTCGGCCTATGAGATGCGCCGAGAGTACTAGCCCCTTAAAGGTGCCCACCTCACCTTAATTAGGGACTCAATAGGGAGACCTCACGTTTTAATATCGAGACCTCACACGTGACATTATAGTAGGGCCATAACGCCACCATCAAGATGTATATATACCGCACCCATTTTATATATATATATTATATAAAAAGTCGTAGGTAATATAGTAAATAACTTAATCTTAACACTTAATCCTAATACTTAAAATATCAACAGGTAGCGTTACTTTATAATAATAAACAAGCATCGTTAAGCCGAAAGTGCCCCTAAGGTGCCGTATTATCAATAAAATTAATTCTGATATCGGATTCGGACTTTACGCCCTTAAAAGTACCGGAGACCGATATTATAGCGAGACCGTAGAGGGCGCGGTGAGTTATATACTATAGGGCGGCCCGTAGGGCTAACCGAACGCGATACCGGTATACCACTATAGAGCGCCTAGAATACGATGACTAGAACTAACCCGGGGCGTGTAGCCCCGAGAAAGCCCTAAAAATCCTAGGCATTAAGCGGGCGTACCGAAAGCGTACTATAAAAACTACGTACCTAATTTTCCGGACTACTAGCTAACAGAGTAAATGCTAATAAGGCGCTAAAGCTAGTATAGAAGATCCTTTAAATATAATACTATAAGACTATTATAGGGAAGCCGCTACGCTAATAACCCGGTAGTAATATACCCCCCCTTAGAACTAAAAGGCTTACCGACACGATCTAATAAGCGATTAAGGGTATACTAATAAAACTACTCGGAGTAGCAGGACTTAAGACCTACGCTTAGGTAATAGGGAGTACGCCTATGTAGCGTTAACGTATTAAGATAGTACTAGTAAAGGTTATACCTACTTAATATGCCTAAGAGCTAATAGTCCAATACGGAGACGCTAAGACTAACCTTAAAAGCCGAACCCTATAAGATATTACTAAGGCGGATAATTAAGTTACCCGCTATATAGATATAATAGCCGCACGATAACTCCTAAGCGGCGACGTGATTCTTATATTTAAGTATAGGAACGAATAGTAGATAGCGAACGCGAATAATTAGGTTAAAGGCGTATTCGGTATAGGAGCTATAATACACGAGAAAACGTACTAAGTTATAGTAAAAGGAATACCGATAGCGTAGCTACTAACTTATGACCTCGATATAGCGCTATAAGAACTTCGGCTATAGAATAACGTGATGATTACCCGGATTAAGGCTAAGAAACCTAGGAATAATATAGCGCGGATAGTGCTACTAATTATCGAGGTTACCCGCCCCGAGGACACGGAGCGATTAATAAAGGAGGGAGTCTTTTTTAATTACAGACACTATAATAATAAACTCTATAACCCTAAGATCTCCCTATAACGGTACTTTAAATACCTTAACTTTAGATATAAAGTAGGTTAATACTAGGCGATAAAAGCGCTATACGGATATTATAGTGGTATAGAGTTAGCGTACTAAGGGGGCTTCGCGGCGTATAAGGCTAAGATAGACCCGAAGAGAAGGCGTTACGCCGCCTATAAGGGGCCGTACGCGGTATTCGATAATGAATACCTAAGTAAAGTAAAAGAAAGGGCGCGGACTAGGGAGGTATACACTAATAGGGTAAGGGGATTTAACCTTAGCTAACTTAAGAAATATAGGGCGGAGAGGGAGCGTAGCGTCTTCACGGCGTCGCTAAACACGATAATAGTCCTTAAACCGCCCGAGAAAAAGAGAAAATAAAAAGGACGCCCCCTAGGGTCGCGGAATATCCTCCTTAAATTGTGTACCGCCCTCTTTACGCCTATACAGGATAATAATATTATAAGGTTTCTTACTTTTAATATTACTTTCTAGCCCCTATAAAGCCTTACCCCTTACCCCCGGGCTATACTTAAGGCGTAACTATAAAGCGAAGCGAGCGCAGTATAGCCGCCTAAGATAAATAATTAGAATCGCTTAGTAGAATATAAGGGGATAGCGGGATAGAGTATAGTAGGTGCTCTATAACCGTAGCGGGTATAATATAATAATAGTAATAAAGCCCGGGTTAAATAAAAGGAAGAACCCGATTTACTTAAGGGGATATAATTATAGAATAGTATAGGGGAGTAGACGCGCCCTGCTTTATATATATAAGTAGTATAAGGCCGCTGCGTTTATATAGCATATAGGTAAGGATTAGGCCTAGGCTATAATTAGAGTTAGGATATAATAGTAGGAGATAAATATATAGGTAGTATACTTAATATACTATAAGGGAGGAGAGTAAAAGACCCCGATATATAATCTTATAGCGGAACTAGAGCGGTAGCGTATTATCTTAGTAGGAGACTTTAACCTAAAAACCCCCTTTTAGAACGAGTATAATAGATACGAAAGATAATTAGAAGACTTTATTATACTCGCGCACCGATAGTAACTCGACCTTATAACCCTAAAAGGATATATTATTAGGACCTTAGCCGATATTAATCGATAGTATAGTATACTAGACCTTAACTACGTCTTAGCGGACCTTATATACGTATACTAGGGGGATAATCTAGACCTAATAGGCTTAGACTATATAGCCTAGGTAATTAATATTAATACGGCATAACCGCGCTAGTATATCGCTAGTAAAGGATAAAGGTAGAGGAAGTTAGACTAGGAAGCGGCCTAGAGAGAGGCCTAGAGGCTAGATTATAGAGAAATACCCTTTACCTCGGAAGTAATCGATTAGGTAGTAAATTAGATACTATAGGACCTTATTAGTATTATAGACGTTATAGCGCCGCGCCGTAAGCTAGCCGCCTTCCGCGATAGGCCGTTATAGTAGACGTAGGAGATAGTAAAGGCGAATAAGGAGGTAATAAGGCTAACATAGCGTTATTACGGGCGGAGGTCGCGCGGTAAGTAGAATAAACTTAAGGAGGCAGAAAAATATCGTAATATTCTAGTTAGAATAGAGAAGCGGAAAAGCTAGCGCGGCGCTATTAATATAATAATAGTAGACTAGAAAAGCCTTTAGGTATTATAATATTAGGCCTGGATAGTAAGCTATCTACCCCTAGACCTCCTATCTATCCCGCCCCTATAGCGTAGCGTGGGCGGACTAATCGTAATAATATATAACGGGAAAGCGATAATCCTCGTAGAGAAGTTTTTCCCCTTACTATACCCTATAGAAAGTAGGCATATCGGCGGCGCGCTAAGGATAGCGGTAATACTATTTACGTAAAAGGTCACGGAAGAGGAGGTCTAGTAGGCTATATAATAAATAGTAAAATAGAAAGTACCCGGGGAGGATAGCCTACTAAATGGATTCCTACTTGCCTATAGCTAACCGCTTTATAGGCGATTAGTATAACTCTTCTCCGCGAGCCTTAAGGCCGTATATTTCCCGTAATAATACCGTACTATAGAAGTAATAGTGCTTAAGAAACTAGGTAAACCGAAGGAAGCTTATACGATAGCCTTAGGGTGGCGACCGATATTACTCGTTAGCGTAACGGGGAAGGTCCTTAAGAAGATAATAGTAGGGAGAATCGCGATTATAGCGGAGGAATACTAACTCCTCCCCGCCGGATAAATAGGTAATCGTAGATACCGTGATACGATAATAGCGGTTAGGGCTATTATAGAAAGAGTATACACTATATAGGAGCGCGGCGGGGCTATAGCGTAATTAAAGCTTAATATCTAGGGCGCCTTTAATATAGTACTATACTAAAAACTCCTTAAAGTCCTCGCCTAGTACGGCTTCCCGGACTAGGTTATAAAATAGACCTAGTTATACCTTATAGCACACACGGCGCGCCTACGCTTTAATAGCGATACGGCGTATTAGGTAGAAATCCAGACAGGAGTCTCCTAAGGATCCCCCCTCTCCCCGATCCTCTTTATACTATTTATTAGGACGCTTTACTAGGAATTAATCCGGATACCGCGGGTCGTAGTAGTCGGCTTTACCGATAACACGAATATTATAGCCTTTAAACGTAATAAGGCCATACTACGGGCGTACCTTAAACGGGTATAGTAAGTCTACTAAAGTTAGTCACGGAGGAGCAGACTACGATTTAAGCTATAGAGGTATAAGCTCCTTTACTTTATAAGAAAATAAAAACCGCTACCGCTCCTACTACGCTTTAAGGGCGTACCGGCGCCGTAAGTTAGAGAAATAAAGGTCTTAGGGGTTATCCTCGACTAAAAGCTTATATTCCGTCCCTATATTAGGAAACTTAAAGCTAAACTCCTTACCTAGTAATACGCCCTTATACGCCTCGTAGTATTAGTATAAGGCTACCGTATCGGGGATACGCGTAAACTATACTAAATAGTAGTCCGGAGTGCTATACTATACGCGGCCCCGGCCTTCTATATAATAATAAAAAAAGGGGAGAAGCCGAGCAGAGTTCTTAAAGGATTAGCTAGTAAGTAGGCGTAATGCCTATATATTATTACCGGCGCGTATCGGGCTACCGCTATAAAAGTAATTATGATAAAGGCGGGGGTCCCCCCCCTTAACTTATACTATAACGCCCTAACTATATAAGCGGTGCTACGGATAAAGGATACTTAGATAGAGTAAGCGATACTTTAGGTATAACGAGTAGCCGAAGCGGCTATATAGCGTAGAAGATACGGGGGAGGGGTTAGGCCTTACCTAAGGTCCTAGGGGGTATAAAAGTAAGAGGTTAAGTCCTAGCTCCTCGGGAGGGAATTAGCCTAACGCCTTTAAGAGGAATAGGCGTACCGGTAAAAGCGTACCTTACTATACTAATATAGTAGCGTAGCCATAGCGTGGATACCTTAATTCGACTACGCGGTGCTTGGAAGTATAAGGGCCTTATAAAACTATAGAGTTTTATCCTTACCTAGATTCGAACAGAGAAAATAGGCCTCCGCTATTTCCTTTTTATAAAAGGCGTGCCGGAAGCGGCGACGCCGCGTTACCGGTACGCCGATAAAGGGCCGGAGATAGCGGAATATATCGTATTATAGTGCTAAGATATATTAGGGGAGATATAAAAGCGCCTCGCAGCCGATACGGGCGCGCACTTACTAATAGAATAGGACTAGCTTTTAGCGCTCCGGAGTAAGGAGACCGCGGGGAAGGTCGCGAAATAGTTTTTATAAACTAAGCGCCTCTTAGACTTCTAACTAGCACGATAACTAAAAGCGGAGGCGTAGTAAAGCCTCTATAGCGCTAAAACCTCGGGAATAGATACGGGGAGGCGAAGACGACTATAAAAGGAGGTAAAGACGATTATAAAGGGAATAAGTAAAGGGAGAGTAAGATATTTATTAATAGCTATTATACGACCGCGCTACGGACGCGCTATATTTACTCCTTATTTATATACTTATCGGACTTATCGTTATTATTATCGGAGCTAATCGCTCTACTATCTATTAGGATAACCTTATCCTTACTTTTACCCTTATCCTTAATAGCTAAGACCGTAGGATCCCTTAATAAAAGGACGGGGATACCCTATAATACGCGTTAATAGCGGAGTCGACGTAGGGTTAGCGCGGGGTAACTTATAAGGTAGGCGAGGATAAGCTCTAATATCTCGCCGTTATAAGCGTAGTTACTACTATAGCTTTACGGGGGCGCGGCGGCGGGGGCGGCGATTATACTAAGACTATTAGCCTAGCGGAGGGCGGCGCGGTATACCTAAAAGGCGTGAGTCTAGCGGGTAACCGCCTACTAATACTTCCGGATATTCTATAATAGGATTAGTAATAAGGACGTAGTGTATACGGTATAACGGAAAAGGGGAAAAACCTATAAAGGGAGTCGGGGCAGCGTGGACGGCGGCGGCGGCAGCGATAAGGGCGGTAGTAGTATTATTATAGGGGGGGGGGACCTAATAGAAGGATTAGAGGAGTAAAGGCGTAGCGAGGGCGTAGCGGGGATAAACCGGGGCGTAATAGCTATTACTACGATTACTATTAATATATTTAACGTAACGGGCGCCGGCTTCTAAATCGGGTTAGTAAATATAGCACGGAGTAGGGGCGTTACGGGGACGTAGCGGGAACACGACAGGACTATATACTAGGAGGGTTTTAGCAGGGTACGGCCTAGTAGTCTTATACTAGGGATATAATATATAAGGTATAGGGCGATAAGCGGATAGTAAGGGTAGCGGCGGACTATACCGGGTTAGAATACGAAGCGGGGGTGTAAAGCGGGCGCGACGATAATAGAGCGGGGAACTTATAGTGGAAGGCTAAGGGGTAGCTAGCCCTTTACCCTTATAGGCGCTAGTACCGGCTCCCCTTTTAGTGATAGAGGTTTTATTACTAGGTATCTAAAGGGGTAGGAGAGTTAGACTAAGGCGGGCGCTACGGGAGCGGAGCGGGGGCGGCGTAAGGATAGCGTAACCCGGAACCCCGTTAAATCCCTTACTATTATTACGACGGCTTCCGGTTCTCTATAGTATAGCGGACGATAGGGGACTGGCGTCGAGGTTTTAGTTTAAAATAAGAAGAGGATGTTAACTAAAGAGTAGTAACTATCGTTCGTAGTGTTTAGTCGTAGTTACGTCGTAAAGACTAGGCGTCTTCTTCATAAGGTAGAGTCAGGCGTAGACTAATAGTCTAGGTGAAGACTTAGATTAATCGATATCTTATTCTCTAACAGAAGTAAGACCTAGGATATACTAGCATATATATCTACGGGATCACGGGTGTCCTGGTGATCTCCTAGTCCGGGATCACGCCGGATCACTTCTCGGACTAAGTGACCCTTAGTGATCCTAGTGATCCTCCTATACTAATAGGTTCCCTATACGGGTATATACTATACCGGTTATTTATCACGTGACCCGGCACGTGATATCGTCCTAAGTTATCTTCTAGTTACGCCCTAGTGCGCTAACCGCCCTAGTACGTTATAACTAGTATATCCTTAGTGTATATTAGGTCTACTAGCCGTAATATTACCTTCCCCCTTCTAAGCGCTATCCTAGCGGTTATATAAATAGGTCGCCTACCCCGGGTATATAACCCCCCGGGTCTTCTTCTTTTCTCTTATAGCTAACCGTTATATCCGGTTATATATAGAAATCGTAGCTTTCTCGTAAAACGTAGTATCGAATTAAGTTATCACGTACTATTAAGCTTTCTAGAGTAGAAGTTATGCCTTATTCCTTTTACGAGTCGAAAGGCTTCCGGTACCTTATAATCGAGAGTATCTCTCGTTATAGGGAATATATTCGTCGTGGTCGCTCGTGCGATAGTTCAGGTATCCCTCTATCTTCTCGTAGGTGTCTTCCTATTCTCCGCGAGCCGTTTCTTCTTATTAACCGCTCTCCCTAGTAACACGTATTAATAAAGAAATAGAGCGTCTTAAAACGGAGGAAGAGGTGACCGAGGCTTCCCTTCTGTCTGCTTATCGCGCGCTGGAGAAGGCATAGAAGGAAGCTTCTGAGTCTTTAGCCCGTCTAGCCCGAATCCGTCGTTAGAGGGAGTCTCTTCGTTCTAAGGGTATAACTATAGTAGCCCGTGGCCTTAAGTCCCTTAATACTTTAGAGGCGGCGGATCGCGAGGAGTCCGAAGCGGTGGTCGATGTATAAGCGGCGGGTGCGGTTAACACGATTAACTAGAATCTAATCCTATCGCAGGATATAGGTGATTTTTCGGATATTAATTTTACGTAGACCGCGGTGTCTGGTTCTGGGTCCTAATAGAGTTCTATCGGTATTGCTTTAGGAGTTACTTATAATGAATTAGGTTGGTTCTGGGTTCCTATGTATTATCGCCGTGGTCGTAATTTTTCTATTTTATAAAATATTCGGTGCCGTCTAGCGTCTCTCGGTGGTCGAGGATTCGTTCTACTTCGTATACGTTACTAGTATCTACTATAATTATATCTCGCGTGGTTCTTACGTTTATAGGTACTAGTTCTAATAGTAAAATATAAAAGTTATTATGTATCCTTATTATCGGAGGTAGTGATAGAATATAGTTCGTATCTGAGTTTTTCTCTAGGATTTTAAATAGTCCTAATTTTTTAAAATCTAATTTATCGCTTAGTCGTTATATTCTAACGTTTTTTCGAATAAGGTAGACGCGGTCCCCCCTTAAAAGGGTTAGTCCCTTAATCCTTGATTGATTCGCGTACCTGCTTATTCGTGTTCTGACTATCTTTAGGTCGGTTCGTAATTCTTCGTGTAGTTTTTTCATGCTTTTAACTATTTTTATCGCTCTTAGTGCGTCTGGTCCTTCTAAAGGTTTTCTAAATACTATCGGTGTGAATACGTAATTTACTTTAAACGGTGTTTTCTTTATTAACTCGTTTAACGAGCTATTATATATAAACTGTGTAAGTGGTAGGTATTGCACCTAATTATCTTATTCGTACCCTACGTAATATCGTAGGTACTATTCTAGGACTTAGTTTATAATTTCGGTTTATCCGTCCGTTATAGGGTGAAACGCTGTCGAATGCTTATATTTTATTCCTAGCTAGCTTATAACTGCTTTCTAGAAGTTACTAGTAAAGAGCTTATCTCTGTCCGTGATAATTTTATTCGGTACGCCGTGATCCCTAATTAGGCGGTCGATAAAGATACTTACTAGTTCTTCTACTATAGTGTTTTTAATATATAGAATATAAAGAGTGTATTTCGTGAATCGGTCGATGATCACGAATATACTATTGTAGGCGGTTCCTGTTACTGGATCTTTGGATACTGGAAATCCTGTCACGAAGTCTATTATAATCGATTTCTATAGTCCGTCTACTACTAGTAGTGGCTTTAGTAGTCCGTAAGGTTTATATCGGCTGCTTTTTACTTTCTGGTAAATATCGTAGTTACGAACGAAGTCCCTGACTCGTTCTTTAGTTCCTGTGTAGCCGTATTATTATCGTAATCGGTGGTATATTTTATAAATTCCTTGATGTCTATGTATCGGCGAGGCGTGTGCTTCTTCAAACATAGTATCGGTTATCCGATTAATACTGTTTACCTCTCTGTCCTTTAGAGTAAGAGCTTCTCCTTCCTATTAGAGTATAGCTTACGGTTTAGGTGATTCGTCAGGTATCCCTAGTCGGCTAAGTGCGTCTGCGCGACTATTTTCGCTCCCTTTTATATACTAAATATGGAAATTAAACTCGGCTAGGAATTCTGCCTATCGGATCTATCGTTTATTAAGAACCTTAGTAGTGGTGAATTACGCGAGGTTCTTATAACCCGTGTAGACCTATACCGGGTGTCTTATCCCTGATAGATACGGTCTCTATTCTTTAAAGGCTTCGATAATAGCTATTAGCTCTTTATCGTGGATCTAATAGTTAAGTTCTGGTCCACTGAGTTTCTTGGATATAAAGGCTACAGGGTATAGTCTTCCTTCTACGTCGCGCTATCCGAGTTATGCTCCTAGAGCCTAGTCGGATACGTCTGTTTCGAGTTCGTATTCTTTATCGGGGTCTAGTATTACTAAGATAGGTTCGCTAGTAACCCTTCCTTTAAGAGCTTAGAATACTTCTTCTATTCTTTTATTCTATTCGAAGTTAAGTCCCTTTTTAGTTGCTTTAGTTAAGGGGATAGTAATCTTACTATAGTCCTTAATAAATCGTTAATAGTAGTTAACGAGTCCGAGAAAGGACTAAATATCGCGAATATTCTAGGGTCGTGGCTATTTAGAGACGTATTAGACTTTCGCCTTATCTATACAGATCTTATTAGGTCGTATCGTATAACCTAAAAAGTTAACTTCTTACGTGTGGAATTAAACTTTCTCTGGTTCGACTAATAGGTCGGCGTTTTATAGAAGTTATAGGATCGTGTAAACGTGTTATCGGTGTTCTTTAAGTATCTTAGAGAAGATCAGGATATTATCTAGGTATACTATAACGAAGTGGTCTAGATACTTCCTTAGGACGTCGTTAATAAGTGTTTAGAACGATACCGGCGTATTTATTAGTCTAAAAGGCATAACGAGGTACTCGAAATATCCTCGCTTCGTCCAAAACGCTATCTTCTACTCTTCTTTTTCCTTAATCCTAATTAAGTTATAGGCTCCTTTTAAGTCGAGTACTATAAACTATTACGCTCTAACTAGCTAATCTTATATTTCTAAGATAAAAGGTAGTGGGTAGCGGTTCTTAATAGTTATATCGTTAAGTTATCGATAATTAATATATAGTCGTAGTTTGCCGTTCTTCTTTAGCATAAATAGGATCGGGTATCCTACCGGTGACTATAATACTCTAATATAGCCTTTTACTAGTATCTCTTCGAGATATTCTTCTAAGGTATCTACTTCCTTCTGGTTTAGCCCGTAAATTAGAAAGAATTTTAGGTGTGTCCTTTCCTTTAGGGGTATCTTATAATTATAGTGCCGGTATTTCGGTAATCCGGTCTCTAGATTTTCGGTAAATAGCTTTTTATATTTACGGTATTCTGGTAATACCTTAGCGAGTCTATTATAATCGCTTATTACTAGTCCTTTTTCTGCTTAGATAGTCTAGTAAATTCCTTTAATAATATTAGTTACGCATTGGTGGTTATGCCGTCGCTGCTATCTTAAAGTCTTTCGTACTTCCTTCGCCTTAGTCCCTGACTTCTGGCGGCTGTCTAAGTCTCCCTGAGGCTCCTTCGTCGGTAAGTCTTTCTGCTATTTTCGACGGATATCGGGATCGGGTAAGGTTTCCTTCGTGGTCTCCTACTTACTCTTTAATCTCTACCGGAGCTAGCTAAGCTTTTAGTCTATATCGGGATTCTATTTGTTAAACTATAGTTTGCTAAGGATAACGTCCTTATAACCTATATCGTATATATCGAACTTTATTATTCTAGTCTTATTCTGGATTTTAACCTAAAGGTGTATAGTCTCCTAGTTGATAATAACTTCTTCGTGGGACTGGTTTTTTCTCGTATACGGAGTAATCTTATACTCCTCTTCTAGGTGTTTTCTAACCCAGGGAATAGAGAACTTTCTCACGGCTACTAGTAAGATAAAGTTTCCTGCTACGCCTATATCTAATAGTGCGTTTATCTTATATTTATCGAGTTATATTCTAATATAATAGTGCCCTATACTACTACGTGTTATAGAGTATATCTATTAAGTGCCTTTTATATACTCCTAGCGATAGTATACTCTTAGTTTTTTACCCGTTTAGCTTAGTGTTCGAGGGATGTTTCCTTATCTAAGAACCCGTACTGTATTAAAAGTTATTCTATCCGTCGTAGGCATTTATCGAGGGCCTAGAAGCGTGATTCCTAAGCTTCTTAGTCTTATTCTAGTCGTCGGACTTTCTTAGAAGCGTGTGCTACGTAGCTAGTAGTATTATATCTATCTAACCAGTGCTCGTAGTAATTATACCTAGGTAGTCGATTATCCGATCCTCGTAGGCTCGCTGCCTAGTCGGTAAGAGTGTCTCGGTCCTCCTAAGCGTGGTAAGGTCGCTAATATACAGCTCATTACTATCCCCCGCTAGTATTTATCGGTACTATACGGGAGGCTTTACTAAGGTCCGGCTTAGTGAAACGGACTTAGTGGGTTTATCCTAGTGGTTCTTCCGCGAGCTAGTCGAGTACCCGTAGCTAGATAGCTTCCTCCTCGACTAGGTCGGCTATCTTTATAGGTTAACACTAGAAGTTCGTGTTATTATCCGGGATTCCGTCGGACTCCGTTTCCTAATCTTGCTTTTCGAGCTTAGCGATTCTCTTTCGGGTACGATCTTCTCCCTCCTGGATTTCTAAGGTCTGCTTTTATCTCTCAGCTTCTTCTTTCGTCTATCCGTATTTTTAGAGGATCTCTACGATAGTTTATAAAGCTAGTTCATCCTTATCCCAGTCGGGGATCTTAAGGCCATAGTTATTATCGTACTCGTTACTAGATACTATAGCGAGTATCTTCTAGGGTCTCTTAGGGTAGTACCTAGCTCCGTCTTTCCCTGATTAGTGTGCTAGATAATAGTTATCGTAGCAGGTTATCTAATAGAGTTTGACGTGTGGTATTTTATCCCTATGAATTTCCAGGTGTCTAATAGCGTTGATTTCCTTCTAGGGTCTTCCTTTCTCGATCGCATTCGCCTATCGTTACGGTCGTTCTTTCTTAGGCTTATAACAGTCGCGTGCGTAGTGACCTGGCCTATTATAGTTATAACACTTGACTTTTATTATATCCCTTTTACCCTGCTTATCGCTCTGTCGGTTAATATTATCGAGCTTTATAGGTCTATTATAGTATCTATATAAGGTATTTCCGAACTAGTATAGGTATAATTATTTCTTCTTCGAATTAGCCGTGTAAAACGGAATACTTATTTAATACTTCTTCTAACGGCGTTATTTATAGTTCCGGTTATCGATACGAATTACTAATATAGTATATTCGCTAAACGTCTTAGGTCGGTCTAATCGGTATAGTTTATCCTTTACTTCTTCCTTAAGTCCTTAGTAGTACCGATTTATAAGGGGCTTATCCAGGTAGCTAAGCTTTAACGAGATTTACTAGAATCTCGTAGTATAGTCTATAGCTAACTTAGTCTAATATAGCTAGCTTAGTCGTTTAGCCGCGACTTATTCCTTATCGGGCTAGCCGAAGATAGCGTTAAGTCTCTCGACGAATACGTCGAAGTTCTCGAAGATTACCGTGGTCCCGGGCTTCCTTAGGATCTCTATTCCTATATTCTCTAGGTAGTCTCTATAGATAGACTCGAACTATTTATACGTATCTCCCGTAAGGAGTGCCGCGGTATAGAGTACCTTAGTTTCTTCTGTACGGATACTATCCTAGTAGAATAGGAGATAGCCTCTAAGCTAAGTAATAAAGCTCTAGAGCTATCCTCGAGTCCTGTCGTACTTAGGGGGTATAGGGTATCTATACTTAGCCCTGATTCCAGGATAGTTTAGCTAAGCTTTTAGGATCGTGTTCTCCCCCTGAAGCTGAGTGATTATGTCGCGAATCTGCTGAAGGTCGTTGCTCCCTCTAGTGGTAGTGGTAGGCGTCGCGGTGCTTATAGCGTTCGTGGTACGGTTATTATTGTTCGATATATTGGAAGAGTGATTGCTAGCTACTTCGTCGTCTTATTAAGTTTATTCTAGTCCTTCCTTTTTATCGGAGGAACTGGATTCTTTAGACGATAATTCTTCTTTAGATAAAGTGACTTCTTCTTCCTTAGGCGAAGTAGCTTCTGCTTCGGGCGTACTACTTATTAGCTATTAAGGTTAGCTTACCGAATAGTATCGATTAAAATATTACGACGGCTTCCGGTCCTCTATAGTATAGCGGACGATAGGGGACTAGCGTTAAGGTTTTAGTTTAAAATAAGAAGAGGATGTTAACTAAAGAGTAGTAACTATTATTCGTAGTGTTTAGTCGTAGTTACGTCGTAAAGACTAAGCGTCTTCTTTATAAGGTAGAGTTAGGCGTAGACTAATAGTCTAGGTGAAGACTTAGATTAATCGATGTCTTATTCTCTAATAGAGGTAAGACCTAGGATATACTGGTATATATATCTACGGGATCACGGGTGTCCTGGTAATCTCCTGGTCCGGGATCACGCCGGATCACTTCTCGGACTAAGTAACCCTTGGTGATCCCAGTGATCCTCCTATGCTAATAGGTTCCCTGTGCGGGTGCACACTATACCGGTCATCCATCACGTGACCCGGCACGTGATATCGTCCTGAGTCATCTTCTAGTTACGCCCTGGTGCGCTAACCGCCCTAGTACGTTATAACCAGTATGTCCTTGGTGTATGTTAGGTCTGCTGGCCGTAATAACTATATAGCCGAATAGCACCGGGGATCCCGTATAGAAATTCTAGGGCTATACCTATATCGTACCGACTATATAAAACTTATCTTAAGAACGATAGCTTAAAGGAGGAAAAGAGGAAAGGAGGAAAAGAGAGGAAAAGAGGGAGGGTTATAAGAAAAGGGAGCGGTAGATTAGCCTTACGAGTCACTATGCCTTTTAGGGAATAGTAGCCACGCCCGGTCTATACTATAGCGCTTATACTAGAAAGCCTATATAGCGTGAGTAAGGGAGGTATATAACTAAATAAGGGCTATTATAAATAATAGGTATATAAAGGAGGTTTTAGAATAAATAATAAATAAAGGAAGGAGTAAGAGGGGGGTAGGCGTGCCCCCCCCCTTATAGAAGGGAGGGAGGGTATAAAAGGTGCCGCGACGAGGGAAGAATAACCTCGCCGGATCCGGAATAAAGGAAAGGACGGCGGCGAGGGACTATAGCGATAACGCACCGAGGGCGCGTACGACTAACACGGTACCTACTAAACTAACTAGCCGACTCCTATTAGCTATTAGCCCGGAGGTAAGATCCGGTTTTCGAATAGCGATAAAAACGGGGCCGCGGAGCGATACCATAGCGGCCATGTATAATAAAACTATCTATATAATAAGAGCGTAGGGGTTTTTATCTATTAACGGTTTCCCCTTAAGAATTAGAGAAGGACTATTACCTAGGTGGCTAGCCTAGCTTAGCTAAGCGAGAATAGCGTAATAAATAATAAAAAATAAAATATTAACACTTATCTCGGAGCTATAAGGGTAATCGGTCACTTTAAGGAGAATATCGGGTAGGATATCGTATAGGATATTATAATAGTGTTTTAGGCGGTTAGATTCAGAGTTATGGTATAGGAAGTAATACGTTAAGGTTTACGATATCGCCTACGATTTTCTATATAAAGTTATATACAAAATAGGTACGGTATATATATATCTTAGCGGCGGGTTTATAGCCCCACTAAAATATCACGGTTAAGGTCTTGATATTAAAACGTGAGGTCTCTCTATTAAGTCCCCTTAATTATTAGGGAACCTACGGTACCTTAGGTAGGAAAGGTGCCAGCAGGAGACAAAGCTTTCGGGGAGCCGCTGACTAATAGTCAGCGAGGGTTACCCACAACAACGCACAACAACGGCAGACAGCAACTGTCTTGGGTAATAAGCACTACAGAATAAGTGGAGCGTTGGTAACGGTAGGCGGGGCAAGGCATACACGTACAATGTAAAGCAGGTACTTCGGGTACATCTCCTGTTCATTATCCGCCATTGTCTCTCTTCGACCTTCTCTTTCTCACCTCCCACGACCCTGCCAAAGACAACATTCCCAGTCAGCGAGACCCGGCCAGCTTCCGTTGACGAAAACATAAGAAGCGGAATTATTTCTTGCATCGATCCTCGGTGAGGGCAGGCTACCTATGTATTCGTACATTCGAACTGGGGTTTCCTATTCTAATAATAGGGTCGATTATTTCCCCACCGTGTAGGGTTTGTTCCGAGAGCTGTTCCGAGAGATGACCCTTCCCTGGCTCCATACCGCCTGTGGGGGGAGCTCCCTATTCGTTACTTACAGGGGGCCAGGCAGAGATGACCAAACGGACATTTGGAGATTAAACCCGGGGGGGGGGGCGGAAGGGTTCTGTTCAGACTGAGAGAGCCTTGCCATCAACGTCAAAGATGAGCACACGATTTTACTCAGGATGGAGTCCGGACACGAACATCATAGGGGTTACGACTAAGTATCAATTCCCTTCTTTTGTCGTGGAACCTTTTCGACCCTCACTTCTCCACGTCCACGCCGCGTTGAAGAAATGGAACACCCTCTGCGTCGTTTTCCTCGTCCGCGCCGGGGACCTGAGGGGGAAAGGGGGTGTAAAATTCCCCCCCATCCATCTGGGAAGAGAGCCCAGTCGTCCAAATACACCCCCGATAAAGCGAGATGGCTCAGCTCCTGCACCCTGCAAGCCACGCCAACGAGCCTTGCTTCAATTGGTCCAAGATGAGCCATGATGCTTGGCATTCTGATCTTCAGGCCAATGTCTCAATTTCTCCCCCTCCAACCACACCATAGCGTATCATCCCAACGGGGCTTAGACTAAGCCCGTGTCCGCCTCGCGCGTTGGATTCGAAAGAAGCTCCCCCAAACGGGCTAACAGGCTTGCAGTTACAACGTAGATCTCGGTTGATGCCCTGCCCATCGGAAAAAGAGGAAATGAGGGGGACGGGGGGACCAGGCTGACCCCCTTTCATGGGGACGCATGTTGATTCTATCTACCTCTCTTTTTGTCTTTTTGTCTCTCTCTCTCTCTCTCTCTATCTCTCTCTTGCCTCGTCGTCGTTCCATTAAATCCTCGTCCTTTAGGTGCATCATACGGAGTGCTGGGCAGACCTCTTCTCGTCTTCTACCAGCCTTTCGTATGCCTGGGACATAGATAGAATCAACACATCCCAGGTTTTGCGAAAGATCTATCCGGCATCATGGGGAACGTCAACACCATTTCATCATCCCTCGCGGTAGGGGCTTTGCTCCTCACATCCGGCGTCAGAGCTCGCCTTTACGAAGTCCACTTTCCCCATGCCACCACTACTCTCGAGTTTCCCGCTCTGGAGGGGTTTATTCCCAGGCCGACACCAAAACCCACCCCCTCCTTGGACGTCCGCCGACGGCAAGCCGATCTGGTCGAAACGCTCTTCCTGGCCCCCGACAACACCTGCGGCTATGTCGACGGCAGCACAGATCTGGTCTACACCTGCTATACCGGCTACAATTGCGTGATCGCAACAGCCATGGCTGACGAACCTGGCGCAATCGTGTGTTGTAACGCAGCAGAGTGTGGCGGCTACCACCCAGCGTGCTACGACGACGCAGAGGTTTCGTCTGGTCTATGTAGCGGCAACTGCCTATTCGACACGGAGACTCTCAAGTGGTATGTTCACCCCCTATTTCTCCAATCTACGTTGATGGTCGTCGAGGTTCATCAGTACATATTGCCCGTCGCATGCAACCGTAACACCTGACGAGGGGGTTTTTTTTAATTTTTTTTAATGTATAGCACTGGCGCGGCCGGCCCCTACTGCAACAGCATATCATTTTCGTCCAACATTTGGGACTATTTCTGCGCCGCAAGCCCCGGATTTTACGCAGCCACCACGACTTATCATGGTCAAACGGATGCCGAGGAGTGGGCTGAGATTCCCGTCACCCTGAGCGATACGGAGCCGAGCACCGATCTGGACGTGAGTACTAGGGCCGACGCCACGGGCCCCACGCCCAGCGACACGGACGGCGACAACGGCGACGACGACGACGACGGCAACGACACTGGCAACGGCACAGGCGACGGCACAGGTGACGACAACGGCAATAGTGGCGGTGACGACAGCGACAACGACAATGACGACCAAGGCAATAGTGACGAGGGCTCCTCGACACCTGTTGGTGCCATCGTCGGCGGTGCCGTTGGCGGTGTCGCGGGGCTCGCCCTCATCGGTGCCCTCATCTGGTTCTTCTTCCGAAGGTCCAAGAAGAATGACGCGCAAGCGCCACAACAAGAACAACAACAACCTCCCATGCCGCCCCAGATGCAACAGTCGGGCCCTCCTCAGGGCCCCTATTCTCCTCCACCAGGCGTCGCCCCCATGATGCAACAACAGCAGCATCCCGCCTCGCCAAATCCGCAACAGCCCTACTACGACCCGACCAAGTTCGGCTACGTCCAGGGTCCCCAGCACACACCGTCCCCGGGACAGACTCCGGGGCACGAACCTCACGGGCAACCAGGATACCAATACGCGCCGACGCCGCCGGCACCGCAGCAGCAGCAGCAGCAGCATGCGTATTATCCCGCAGCCGGCCTCGCGCCGCAGCAACCCGCGGACCGCAATAGCGTCAGCCCGAGTTTCGTGTCGGCCGGCTCCAACCGCATGAGCAATATCCCGCCCGTCAGCCCGGGGAGCACGAACCAAACGTACCCGGCTGTAGCGGCGGGTTCGCCCCCCGGACCGGGGCAGCAGACCATCTATGAGGCGGGGACCCAGTCGGATCATCATCGGGGCCAGATGCACGAATTGGGGTGATTGTCCCGTGTTCGTCTGGAGCTGCATGGTCTGTGGTCCTAGCATGGACGTGAAAAACAAAGATAGTGTAGATCTTTTGTTTTCATCATCTCAGCTGCAGAGTAGGCTGATTTTATTTTATTTTCTATTGCCTGGAATCAGGCCACTGGACTTGGTTTTCTGGGGTTTCTTGTTTCTTCGCCTCCCCCCTTCGGTCGTTGTCACTTTCTTTGCACATAATGTGGGACACGTCTCAAGGTTAGACATAAAAACCGAAAGGGAATGTTTATGGGATAGCACCAGGTTCAGAAACTCCTTGGGTCTCTCATTGTCAATCAGGCAATGTCGAATATACGCACTTCGTAGTATGTTGACCATGATGGTTACTGAAGAGGTCGAATTGCAGTCATTGCTGAATATTCGCGTGAACAACTGAACGGAACTCAGGAGACGATGGGGGGGGTTCTCACTCAAAATACCATTGCGAGAGCCTTTGAAGGCCTTTGGAGTTGAGATTGAAAGTGAGACAGGCGTTGGCTTGCCCTGTGGAGGTTGTGGAACTCCTCGGGTCACTGAGTAACATCGTCTGTGGTGATCATGGAGATCGATGGACGGGGATCGCCAAGGTCGGGATGGTGGGGTGGAACGGGGGAACGAGGCCCCCCACGGACGAAGGGATAATAATACATACGGATACAGAGAGGGTGTGCACAAGAGAGGCCGCAGTAATCGTTGTATGCATGAAAGGCTCTTCCCGAACCTCTCCGCTCCTGTCACCGTCACCACGGCGTTGTATGCATCATGCAATGCAACGCCAGGGTGATACTCAGCATCAGACTTGTCCACACGACGTCCGACTATCGCTAAGGATTATGAACTATTGGCCGGCTGGGCTGCAAAAGTTGAAACGAAACGTGCGTATGACGATTTAAAAAAAAATGAGAGGAATAAATAGAAACGGGTATCCAATTTTCTCATCAACTGGTTCGGATATTGAAACGCTATCTCGTTATATATCATGACGACAGGTATTCGAGGGGAAAAAAGGTGGAAGAAATAAATAGAAGATAAAGACAATCCGAAAGGCAATGAATAGGCACGCTCCCTATGCAGGTGGTGGGTGGGTGGTGCGGAAGATGCAAATGCACAGGAGCTTCAAATACTGACGCGACAATTCGGAAACGTGTAGTGGGTGCAGACTAGTAGTCAATCAGCCGAAGCTTCTTGCCCACCTCCCTACGGCGAGCCTGCTGCGCCGCTGCACGCTCCGAAGCCCGCGTCTCATTCGGGTCGAAAGCCTGACCACGGGCTTTGAGGGCCTGCAGGAGCATACCGGCGTCGAAGAACCCGTCTGTAAAAGCGTCAGCAAAAGGGAATCTTCAAAGGGATAAATGGACTTCCGACTTACATCCGCCCAACTCGTCGTCGCTCATCGTGAGGCTCTCCTCGGTCGGGGACAGCGTCCCCGTCGAAGTCCGGTTGAGGCTAGGCCTGATGCCGTCGGTGGTGATGAGCCGACCGCGGGACTTGAGGCGATGCGCGACAGTGGTCTTGGGCCGCTCCGACGACGCCTCGAGCTCGCGGGCGCGACTATACCTGGCGCCGACCGAGGTCTCGGGACCCGAACCGCGGCGGGTGGTGATGCGGATGATGCGGCGCACCTCGAGGAGGTAGCTCTCGAGGGTGTCGACGAAGCGCTTGGTCTGGCGGTGCTTGCTGGAGACGCAGATGCTGATGCTCTCGTCCTTGATGATGTAGCCGATGCCGAAACCGTCGGCCGAGGTCGGGCCGAAGCCGAAATGGCGGAGGCACGGGTTCCCGCAGTTCGAAGTCGAGAGGATCGTGTTGTTGAGCTTGTCCCAGCCCGGGTCGGCGAAGAGGTGCGGGAGCGGGACGCTGCGGCTGCGGGAGGTGGTGCTGTCCCCGCGGACCCGGCCGGAGGTGGTCGTGACCCGTTGTTGTTGCTGTTGCTGTTGCTGCTGCTGCTGCTGCTGCTGCTGCTGCTGCTGCTGCTGCTGCTGTTGTTGTTGTCGTTGTCGTTGTTGTTGTTGTTGTTGTTGTTGTTGTTGTTGTCGTCGTCGTTCTTGTTCCTCCCCTCCGTCCATGCCCTCGAGGGATATCTCCGAGTCTCTGCTCGGGCTCCCCACGACAGACTCCGGGTCCCTTTCCGAGTAGTAGCCGTCGGCGGAACTGGAGTAGCCGTTGGAACCGAAGCCGCTGGCCAGCTCATCGTCCACCGACTTTTGCCAGACGCAGAAGAGCGCGTAGAGGTGGCGGTCGCAACCCTGGGCCTTGGCGCATTCCCGGGTCCTGTTGACATGCTTCTGGCAGGCCCGCCTCAGCGCCTCGACCTTCTGCTCGACCGGGTTGTCGGCCCAGAAGGTCTGTACGAAATCGACCGACTCCTCCGAAACGGTGCGGATCGCTTCGGTGCGGCCGTGGAAGAAGGTCTTGGTCATGGCCGGCTCGTACGTGCACTCGACACGACCGTACAGCCCGTAGTATGCAGCCTGGAAGGCCATCTGCACGAAGGCGTCGGGCGAAAACCCGGTCGAGGTGATCAAGTTCTTCCCGTAGTGCTTGAAATCGAGCGTGCGGAACTCGTTCTGTTCGATCAGGTCGGCCAACCTGGTCTCGGCGAAGCGGACGGCGATGTTGAGCTCGGGCCCCATGTCCCATTCGAGCTTGTGAGGCGTGGTGTGCACGTCGCCGAAGCTCGCCGGGTCCCGCTTGGACGGGTCCGGACTGGCCGACGCCCACAAGGTCGGGGCTTGGCCGTTGATGGTCCGTGCGAAGCGGAGTATGGTGTCGGTGTAGAGGTCACTGGCGAACCGAAGGACGGTGTGGCCGTCGACGCCGGTATGCTCAAAGTTGATGCCCGCACTGCCGTTCTTGCACACAATGATCTGCAGCTTGTCGTACCACCGGTTCGTGCAGGTACCGATCTGGACCCCTCTCTCGACGTGGCTGGTGCCGCAGAGCATGTTGCCGCACAGGGCATCCACGTCAGCGGGCTCGGTGTAGTCCAGGCAGAGGACGAACAGGGCCGAGTCGACAATGTTGAGGCTGTCGGCGTTGTTCGACCCTTCCTCCCGCGTGAGGACATCCCGGAGTCCCGACCAGACTTTTCGATTTTCCGTGCTCAGGACGCCGAGTGCCTCCTTGGCCGCTTCTTGTATGGGGGTCTGGGCGGCATCGTCGATGATGGTTTGCAGGTTGACGCAGATGTCCCTCTCGGTCATGATGAGGTCCGAGTTATCGTCTAGGACGTCAAACCAGTACAGCTGGCCATGGCACATCACAACGATGTGCTTGGCCTCGGGGTCCTGCACGATCTGGCAGCCGTCTTCGGTCGGGACGCGGGCAGTGCCGAACAGGCGAGAGAACTGGTACATGCACAGTGGGGTGCCCTTGACCGTGTCGGGCGGGAGCTCCTCTCTCCTGACGGCCCTCACAAACTCCAAAGCAGACACGACCAGGGAGGCGGCACGCGTGACCTGGTTGTTTCGTGCGGGTGTCGGGTCGTCTTCCAGCAAGAAGAACGGATTCAGGTTGAGGACGACGGGGTTGTCGAAGTTGAGATAGGAATCGTACCAGAACTGCTCGATGTAGCTCGTCTTGCACTGGGCATACCGCTGTAGCTTCTCCTGAAGCTCGGGGCCGTCGTGCTCGAGAAACTCTTGCACGGCATGTCTGGTCTCGGCTTGCTCGCGCACCGTCTGGAGAGGCTTCAAGGCGGCTAGGTACTTCTGACAGGTGGATTCGAGGTCGGGAATGGGCAACTGCGGCAGCTTATCCTGGGAGGCGTAGGTCACGCCTTCCTCCATTGGCTTGTCATCATAGACAGCCATGCGAGAAGTGTTCTTGTTGTCCCTTGTTACACCGTGGGTACCGTTGGCGCCGGCTCTGCGCTGAGTGCCGTTGGTTCCGTTAACGCCAATGCCAATGCCAACGCCGTTGGTATGTACTGGTTTGGGAGACTTGGACGGGGCGGGGAGTTCTCGGCTTTGCTCCGGGATGACTGCGAGAGACCGAGGGACCGATGAGGCCGAAACGGATTCTGCCAAGGTCTCGTCAAGGGATCTGGGCCGATTGAAGATGCGGACTTGGGTAGGCATGCTGTCAGTCCTCGGTAGTACTTTCAACAGTATAGAGGGCAGACGATGGTGCTGATGTTCAAGCCACGCAATGCCGTGCGGTAGAAGTAGTGACAGCTTTGGAGACAGTAAGGTGGCATCACTTGGAACTAAGGTAACTAATATACGAAAAGGAGTGCATGGAAAACTAAACTCGGTAAATAAAGGGTTCAAGATGAGGAGGGAAGGCCGGGATATGCGAGGATAGTGGGTGGGAGTAATGGTAAGGAGGCCCGCATCGACGGAACCCAGAGTGCCCCAGAGAAGGGGGCCGATAGAGAGGAGGAGCCCGTGGGAATATAAAGACGGCCGGTCGTACGGGGATAAGGAAGTGAAGTCTCAGATGGGAATACGCTTATGACAAGGCAGTGCCGGTGAGATGGGGAGATGGGGAGAGGAAGGGGGGGGAGGGGGAGGAGGAAGGGATCAAGTGGGAACATGCCGAGACTAGTGGGGGAGAGGAATCGACTTGTAAGTGTACGGAGTGGGTTGAACTTTGGAGTTTGTCTTCCTCTTTCACGTGTGAGATGATGCGAGGGATGGGCATTGGAGCGTTGGAGCGAGCGTTGGAGCGTTGGAGGCGCTGGATCTCGTGGTGTGGTGAAGTGCAGGGGATGGGCACATGATTGGGGTATTCCCCAAAAGGGGGTGGGTAAGGTAGGGGGTTGTGTGGTAACTTGTGTTGTAACTTGTGTTGTAACTTGTGGTGGTAACTTGTGGTTGTGTGGCAGGTCAGGGACAGACTCGAGGCTCATCCGCAGGCCCGACAGGTCACTGACCCATGTGGACCAGAAGGGATGCTCGACTTCCGATGATGTAAAATGCCGAGAGGGCGCTTTTCTTTCTTCTGTTTCTTTTTTTTTTCCCCTTTTTTTTCTTCCTCTGTTCTCTTCTTTTCTTTTTTCCCTCGCCTTTTTAGTCCCCCCATTTTTTCCATGGTTCGGGCAACGGCATGTGAGAGGGATGCATACGGAACAAGAAGTAAGAGCCGAAACGAGAATATTGAAAGCGCAAACATACGAGAGGAATTCAGGTCAGGCTGTCGATCTTTCGACAATATCTGACACCTGGGCCGAGATGAAATGGCTCGTCTCGTCCATCCAACGTCGAACGATGACGTGCGGCGGGTCTGGTTCACCGAGAAACTGACAGTACGGAGTCAGAGTATTTCGGGAACTTCTGGCATCCCCAAAACCAATGCAAGGCGCGCATGAGAACGCCTGGGAGCCTGTCGTCACACGTGGGTTAGCAGGACATGGAACCTGGTGCTTGGGGCGCTCACTCACCAGGCGCAAGCTTGTAAGACAGTGTCGGTAGTGGCGGGTAAGGAAAAGACAGGAAAAGCGAAGACCGAAAAGGCGCTGTCTGTGCAAGGTAAAGACGAGATAGTGGGAACTATTAGAGTGTACAGGTAGGTTCAGGTAGAGAGGTTACAGGTACGGATAATGTACGAAGTAAGGTCGAGGTAGAAATGGTAGAAATGGGTCTACTTCGTAAGGTACTTCGTGGTCGAAAGGAGGAGACTCGGGAGTGAGACAGGCCCATCAGACACATCAGACACCCCACGGGGTCGAACGGTGACGGTTACGTCGTGGGAATGATGTCCTGGTGCGGTCCGTCCACGCTACTAGGAATGCGCGAAGTACGGAAGACTTCTAGACTTCGGAGAGCTGAGAGCGCTCGGACGGGCGGATGTTGATGATACCTAAGAAGGATGAAAAGAGGGGGCCGCCTTCGAAGTACTGTACGAGTTACGAAATACTTCTTCTTCGTGCGAATAAGAAAAGGAAAAAAAGGGGGGGGGGAAAAACCCCGTTTGCGGGGCGGGCTTGCGCCTTTGCCCGAACCAGTACCTACCTACCTACTTCGGATATCGGAGAAGAGCGATGATTGGAGGGCCTTCTGACGTGCCGACTGCGCTGACATGTGCAAAAACAGTATAATAAAGGGACGCGAGCCAGACTACAACGGGCGTTCGCAGCTCGAAGAGCAGAAAAATGACCACATTACCTCATCGCAGCGAGCGCGCCCCTTATTTTACCATCCCGTTCGGCTCACCTGACCAACGAGATTCGACCGAAATCCGACCACTGACTGTCAGCCTGCCAGCCCAACGAGCACGAAAGTACACATACCTTACCCAGCAGGGGTTGGATGTGGTCCGTGACTGCTAAGAGGCGCTTTCCCTGCCGCCTCGAGTTTTATTCCTTTTCTGCACACCAAGGCCAGCGTAGATCGTGATGCAATACTTGGTGCTGGTGAGATAGGTATGATATGACGGACATGTGCTCTCTGTCTCCTTCGGCGAGAATACAGTTCATAGGGAGACGGACCGCCGAGCGACAATGTCGCATGTCGGCTATCAGTTAACTAAGACTTGAGGCGCGTCTACGTGTAGTGTAGTTGTCGGGGTATCTAAGGTAGGTGAGCCTGTCTGAAAGTGCAACGCTTCGCAAACGTATGCCGTGACATCACTCGTGGGAGCGGAACGTTCGGTCTTCAACCTCAGGCCGCCAGCTGGTCCCGCTGAAGATGTTGCAGACAGAAGAAGTACCGTACGAATACCTAAGGTACCTAGGTATCCAACCTTATGGAGGTACCTGACTTACCTAAGCAAGCTCAGGCCGTTGAACGGGTTCATTGCTTACCTACCCATTACGCGTAATAAAGGACTCGTGCTCGCGTCTTATCAAATCGGGCGACTCCATCCGAACCCAAGTTCCCAAGCGTCGTCAATCAAGACTCGGCAAAGCGGCTGTGCTTGCGAGAATCGCGAGTCCATGGGAGCTTCTACCTGTACTTCGTCTGCTCTCTCGAATGACTCTCAGTATGAGTGGGCTATGCGTTTCTCATCCGCAAGCAACCTCTCGAGCCTCTTAACCACAGCTGTTCACCAGCTTGAACCTAAGGCGCCGCTTACTCACAGTGATGTGATCTGGTAAGACATCGAACAAGATCGCATACTCCATACGTCGTACGCCTCACGCCTTGGACTTGTTCAAACCCGGGGTTGGAAAGAAATGCAGACTTTGCTACCCGCACACACACACACACACACTCTCTCTCTCTCTCTCTCTCTCTCTCTCTGTGCAAGGCGAAGCGGACCAACTTGAAGGCCATCTTACCCGACACCCCAGAGATCGTCGCCATCAAAAGCCTTGGCTTGTCCCTATATGTTGCCTAATCCGGCATTCCATTCGAGCTCCCACTGATACCACAAATATGATTGGACGTTCCCCCGTCTTGCTTCCCCGCCCTGGGATGCCTCCTGGAGTCCTGGTGTCTTTGCGCCCCTGCAACCAGCAACATGGCTCGCTATCGTTGGAGGATGCCCCTACGAGAACCTCCATTGCTGATGATCCTTATGGTAGTAACCCATATTACTAGGTTCCCTGATATACTCCGTACTCCGTAATCGAGGCTGAGCTCTTGCCGGACCAGCAAAGGTCACCCTGTCCAGTTAAACCGTCAACATGGTTCTTAGCACAAGGAGATGAAACTAATTTCAAAGTTCTCAACCGGCAGATTGTAGACATGGCGACACACAACCTGACCGTCGATAATTACGGATACAAGGAAATCAACGCACCTCGAATGCATTTCCCTTTTTGCACGTCCTGTCTTAGGAGGCAGTCTCGGGCCCATTCTCATCCCAAGTTGTTTTAAGTAGGGTTGATGACCGGTCGGTCCGTCTGGGACCTCTGTCATGGTCCATATCATCCATTTAGAACTGTCTTGTCTGCCTTGTCCACTGTCTTCCCCTTTTCGAAAAATATCGTTCTCACACTCTGCCTCGACTGTTACAGGCATCCGACATACCGTCGCGAGATTTGGAAAAGGACGCCAGGGACATGTTCTCTATGGGAAAGATCAGTAATACTAATTTCTACACCCAGCCGAGTAGCATCGATGGAAATAGCCAGAACAGCACCATGACAACATCGACGTCAACAGCGACACAAGAGCCCAAAGGCAACCCATGCCGCCATCGTCCAGATCCCGGACCCGAACCATGCGCGACTTGCAAGTCTGAGCGCCAGAGAAAGCTCAAATATCGGTGGAAGATCATCCTCGGCCTGTTTCTCCCCTTCACCCTCTCTGCCCTCGACTTCACCATCATCGCCAGCGCCCTGCCCTGGATCGCCTCCGACTTCGGCGAGGTCCCCCAGCTCAACTGGATCGTCTCGGCGTTCAACTTGACCGCCGCCGCCTTCATTCCCTTCTGGGGCCAGATGGCAGACATCTTCGGCCGTCATGCCGCCATCCAGGCCTGCATCTTTCTGGTTGTCATCGGGAGCGCCATCTGCACCGGCGCCCCGACCGACGCCTTTCCGCTCCTCCTATTCGGCCGCGCCCTGCAGGGCACCGGCTGCGCCGGCATGAACGTCGTCATCCGCGCCATCGTCGCCGATAAGGTCTCTCTCCGGGAGGACGCCAAGAACTGGTCCATCTTCTCCATCGTCGGCGGCTGCTCGTATGCCTTGGGCCCCGTCATCGGCGGCTATCTGACCGAGACCCATTGGCGCTGGTGCTTTGGGATTAACTTGCCCGTGGCCGTTGTCGGGATGGCCGTCATCTTCGTCGTCCTCCGAAAGGAGCTGCTCGGTCCGCAGCCCATGCCGCAGCTTGACGAGACGACCGAGACGGGTCGTCGTACCACCTTCGTTCGCCGCCTCCAGACCATCGACGTTGGCGGCCAGGTCCTCTGCATCGTCGGCTTTGGTCTGCTCGTCCTGGGCTTCACCTGGGCTGGCGCGACCTACGGCTGGGCCAGTGCCGCTGTTCTGGCCCCCCTCGTGATTGGAGCCCTCGTCATCGTCGCGTTTGTGTGGTGGGAATTTGAGATGACCCCTGGAAACACGCTGGCGCGGATGTTTCCGTGGCAGCAGGCCATGATTCCCTGGGAAGTCCTCCGCAATCGCGACATTGGCCTCCTATTCTACGCTTCCTTTGCCACGGGAATGGCCATGTTTTCGGTGAGTAGCATCCGAAAACCGCATGGAGCACAAATAACTCCTGGGTTTCTCTTCCTATCTGTACGCACCATTTTTTTACTGACGGCCTTGACTATTATTGTTTCTTTGTGCCTAAAAGGTCCTGTATTTCTGCACGTTATACTTCACCATGGTGAAACATCTGGATGCAGGCGATGCCGGTAGACAGCTCCTGTTATTCGTGCCGGGCCTCGGAGGTAAGACATCACATTGCGACGGAACACGGTGTCACGCAATGGATCCCGTGTTTCCTTTTCCCCATGTTTTATCATGCGTTTCCATAAAGCATGCGCTTCCCCTTTTTGACTAACCCGTCGACTTGCGTGCAAAGGGGGTGTTTGGATGGCCATCTTCTTCTGCAACTCGTACCCTCGACAGACGTGGCACCCCATTTTTCTCGGCTCCGTCATCGAATTGGTAGGCATCGGGGTGCTTGCCTGGGCACTGTGGAGGGAGCACGACCCCACTGTTTACGCCATGATGGCTGTGACCGGTGTCGGCATCGGCATGCGCCTCATGCCCGGTAAGTCCCCCCCCAGCTGCGGCCACGGTCCCAACTAGCTCCGGAGCGATCGGTTGGAAAGGGAAGACTCTGCTGACACCAGAATGCCATTTTCATCATAGTTCCCCTCCATGGTATGGCCTACTTTCCGAAACGAATCGCGGCGGTGATTTCTTTGAGTGAAGTATCGGAGCCGCTCGGTGGTACCATAGGCCTGACGGTTATGACGACCGTGTTCAACAACGTTGCGGGTATCGGCAGCGGCCCTACCGACGGTAGTTTGACAAGTTTGTCTCAGATGCTACCCGAGGAGCTGGCTGCCCTGTCCCAGAATGCCAAGGTACGACAACCTCCTACGCGGGCGTTCTTCAGCAGTGGTGGGCATGGACTGGTTTTGGCTAATTGGTGCTGCGAACAATAAGGAAGGTATCGTCTGGGCTTACGTTGCTATTCTTCCGTTCATGGTACTGGTAAGTGTATCCGTACATCGGGATCAGATCATATTTATGGAACATGTGAACGACGAAAGGAACGCTGACTCGGCATCTCTCCGTTAGTGTGTCATCGCGTCCGGTCTTCTGGGCAACGTGTATATCAGCACAGACACGAACAACGAAGACGAGCAGACCAACACGATTTACCATGGGGTCTACTTGTGGGCGCTGCTCCGGGGTAAGGGCGGGTCGGCGGCAGAGAATTCGGACAAGGTGACAATCACGCGGCGGGCCGCCTGGCAGGACGGGCGACAAGTTCTTCCGCAGGCTAGGCCGGACGCTACCTGATAGACTGACGAGAAAACGGGACACATTGGGTCTCCAGTCCCTATTGCGCACGTCGATGGACGTCCGCGTTGAGGATTGAAACCAGAGGCCTGGCCTGCTCCATCAGCCCTAATAAGTAGTCGGAAATGCCGTGCCTACCAGGAGGAGGTATAATTCCCACTTTGCTGGTCTACCTAAGGTACCACCTACCTACCTTACCTAGGTCAGGTACTAGGTCCGGCCCAACGTCCCTTTAACTCCTTTGAGCTAAGGTTGGTCGTCGGTTCGACCGCGATCATCTCTTAGCGTAACAATAAGGTATTATTAGTATTAATCAAAACGCGGCTCAACTCAACGTTCCTGTCTAATTCCTTCAAGGTTCCATCCATTGGGATGATCTCGCTATATTTTTTCGACCTTTGGGGGTGGTATATAACAGGTCTTTTTGCTTTTCATTTCCAATATTCAGCACATCAATTCGAGATTCACGTTACTATCTTACTTGGAAGTACCTTAGCCGGACAGTGCAGACGTTGAAACTACTTTGGAAGTACCTTAGCCGGACAGTGCAGACGTTGAAACTACTTTGTAATTACAACGTACAGCACCTGCTCCATAAACGGTATTCAGGGAGTGTGGGTTGGGTATACGACGGCCTTGGCGGGAATACTTGGCACCCAGAATCATCCGTGCCAACTCCATGAGGCGCAAATTGCCAACCTACAACGGGTTGCGCATAAAACTAGGCGACTTCTCATTGGCTTATTTTGTTTTCGGCTACCTACTGCCGAGACTGAGCTGAAGTCTGATGGGAGTCACGATACACTATGGAGATTAGGAAGGCGCAAAAAAAAAAGCCAGGGGAGGGAAGGAGAGACCAGGGGCAGTCACCTCACAGGCTCACAACCAACCAGAGTCTCATCCTATTTCTTGGAAGTTGCGCGTTCACTTTTTCTCTTTCCCTCCCTTCTCCCCGCTTTCACCAGGTCGCCAGCTTGTCGTCATTCCATTAACTGACTCTTGCAGTTTCCTGTCAAGACGTAACCAACTTCCTTGAAAATCTTGGAGGGATCCATTTCCCTTGACATTCGCTCAGCACAGATTACGTCGTCCATTCTCTTGTTATTTCTCTTTACGTTCTTGTCTCTCTTTATAACTGCATTTCGGTCTTCTTCAGTGTCAATTCCCTAGACTCTCCATGTCTTTGCGCACTGGTTCTAGGAGCTGCGGAACATTGTCAACAGAATCAACACTTTTGTTGTTATAAGAACCTACCTAGGATCCATATTTTTGGCTTTGGCAAAACACGCGCTATCGCCATGCTTGTAAGTATTACTACTACCCATTCTGTCTGTTATTTTTGTTACCGCATTGCCCCAGTACCTAGCTCCTGGAGATCACGGGGTGGACACGAGCGAGAGAAGATCTTTTTCTCTTTCCTCTCACTTTTATCCACCAGTGTAGCAGATGGATCGATCATTAATCCCTCTTAGCTATATCATCACATCCACCCCCCCTTTGATATTCACCTTGAGCTCCTACTAACAATACCTGTTCTCACCACTCCTAGCTCCCCTGTACGCTCGTCGCCCTAGGCGCGACCCTCGCAGCCGCCGTCACCCCTCTCGAGCTTCGTGGCAATGCCTTTGTCAACCCTGACACCGGCAATAAGTTCCAAATCGTCGGCATCGACTACCAAATCAATGGCAGTGCCGGCTATAATCCCGAACACGGCTATGATCCCCTCAGCATCCCCGAGGTCTGTCTTCGCGATGCCGCCCTCATGCAGGCCATGGGTGTCAATGCCCTCCGCGTCTACAATCTCAACCCTGATCTGAACCACGATGCCTGCGCCTCCATCTTCAACGCTGCCGGCATGTACATGCTCCTCGACGTCAACTCACCGCTGGTCGGCGAATCCCTCACCGCCTTTGAACCCTGGACGAGCTACTACGCCTCGTACCTGAACCGCACCTTTGCCATTGTCGAGGCCTTCAAGAACTATCCCAACACTTTGCTTTTCTTCTCCGCCAACGAGGTCATTGACCATCCGCGGACCGTGGAGCATGTGCCTCCCTACCTGCGCGCCCTCACTCGCGATATCAAGAGCTACGTCGCCAAACATTCCGACCGCAGGATCCCCGTCGGCTACTCCGCCGCCGATGTCCGCAGCGTCCTTTTTGACACCTGGAACTACCTCCAGTGCGCCATTGACGGTGATGAGGACGACATGAGCCGCATCGACCTCTTCGGCCTTAACTCGTACTCGTGGTGTGGCGACTCCGACTTTGAGCGCTCAAGCTTCGTCGATCTCGTCGATGGCCTCCGCAATACCTCTGTTCCCGTCTTCTTCTCCGAGTATGGCTGCAACCAGGAACTACCCCGCCTCTTCACCGAGGTTGGGTCCATTTACGGCCCCAACATGACCGACGTCTTCTCCGGCGGCCTCGTCTACGAATACAGCGAGGAGCCCCACAACTATGGGCTTGTCGAGGTCTTCGACAACAAGTCGGCCCACCTGTTGCAGGACTACCGCACCCTCGCCGACCAGTTCGCCCAGCTCGACTTCGAGGAACTCCAGGGTGCCAGCCCTGATAGCAACATGCCCAGGCCTCCCACCTGCTCCAGCTCTCTCATCCAAACGAGCACCTTCCACAGCAACTTCACCCTCCCGGACATGCCTCCAGGCGTCAAGGAACTCATTGAGGATGGCATCAGCCCCAAGCCCTCAGGCCGCATCATCGAAATCTCCGATTGGGACGTTCCCTTCACCGTCTATGACACTAACTGGGAGCCTATCGAGAACCTGGCCGTCAACCCCCTCGACGATGGCGAGGTCAACCGTCCCGGCAATAACAACGCCGGCGGTTCGGGCTCGGATTCCCCGTCCGATGGCTCTGACGATGATGACGATGACGATGATGATGATGATGAGAACGCCGGTCTTTCGCTGCGGCCGGCCTTGGCTATTGCTCTGGGACTGCCTGCTGCCCTCCTCTTCTTGTAGACGATAATATTGGAAGACCACGTACTTTGGAGCTGACATCTGGTTACATGGTGGACCCGTTTTCTCTTTCAATGTAGAATACTTCATTCCCCATCTGTGTCTATACTGCGATGCCAGGGCATATAGAACGTAGCCGTTGGGATTTTTATTAATTTCTTTCTCCCCCCCCCCTTTCGTTGTGCCGTTGTGATCAATTACCGGTGTTGAGAAGTAAGGGCTAGAAGAGGCATTCTGCAGCAGCTAGGAAGGCCCAAACATGCTTTCGGGTCTCCCCGAATCTGCCTGGGCTGAGTGGAATGGCTGATGTAAGGACGATAACTCTGTACAAGACTATAAACTATGTTCAAAACGAGCGTGACCACCGGTTTTGCAGTAGAACTGCTGATGGATCCGAGGAGTCGCGGGATTCGGGATGTCGTAAGGCGTTTTGTCTTCTCACAAACATTTACCTGCAAGACACGAACTTTCTGTAGCACAGCAGTACACGTCTGGTTAGGCCGGCGAAAGACAAGAGTAACGGAACACTGCGTAATAAATGGAATTAAGAGGGCTCGCCTTAAGGAGCGTCTGGCTGCGGGTTTTTTGCGAGGGTGTAAACCAGAGACGAGAAAAAAAAAGAACAGTGGAGAGAGAATAAACTACACAAATGCTGTTTGGTAAAAGAAAAGAAAAAAAGAAAATAAGACACACACCAACGACCATGAGATGAGGCCCAAGGTCGGGGGGGTATTGACCATTATCCTCGCGCCGCGCCATTGCACTCTTTTTTTGTTTGCTTCCACTCCTTTCCTACAGACCCACGTACCCGCTGCCCGCCTACTTTATTCAGCTCGTGTGTCCAAGGTTCAAGTGTCCAGCGTCGCTCGCCACATGGTATTGTGCATAAAAAAGCACCCCAAGTCAAAAAGTGTTTTCAAAGTCATTAAGAGGCATCCCCCATTCCGCGGACGACTTCTTGCGACGTGCCGTGCTAGGTTTTAAGAGACCACAAGGCCTCGAGAAACATCAAGCTGCTGCATTCGCCGTTGTCTAGTAGCCGTTCACTCTTTGGGACCCACGGCTCATCTCACGCTCAGCAGCAGGGCTGATGGGCCTGCTACCACCACCATGCGCGCTGCTCTCCTTGAGCGCAAGGAGTTGCTTCGCGCGGAAGGTCTCGTAGTGGATCTGGGAAGTGGTTTCAATGAGGTCCTGGAGGTGTGTGCGAAGCAGGAAGTTCCGTAGGTAGATGAACTCGCAGTGGCTTTCGTCCTCGACGTTGATAACGCCCCAGCGGTTCTGGCGGCCGCGAACCTGCTTGCCGTTGACGATAATGGACTTCTCCGAGCCGACGACGGCGAAGGGAATCATGGCCTAGAAAAAAAGACGGGTTAGCTCTCGAATCTAGAGGACGTGGTCGCTCCAAAAGTGAACAAGTCCATGGGAACAAGCGACTACGTTTAGCGCACCTTGATCTGCGAGTTCACAGCCCGCTCCTCATCGTCAAACTCTTCGTTCTCATAGGGGTACATCTTCAGGTTGTGGAAAGCAAATTCCTCCTTGATACGCGCCTTGAACTCCTGACGCTCCTCGAAGGTGAGGGAGTCAGCCTTGGCGATGACGGGCACGACGTTGACCACATCGGAAAGCTTCTTGAGCACAACAATATCAATGGGCTTGAGAGAATGGCCGGAGGGCTGGATGAAGAAAAGGCAGCAGTGGATGCGGGTGTCCTGGATATAGCGCTCGCGCTGGGCCGTGAGCTCCTTGCGTAGGTAAGCGGAGTGCTGATCCTTGATATACTTGACGATGGGGTCCCAGCAGCGGTCGTTGTTGACGAGGTCACCGTAGCCAGGGGTATCGACGATGTTGAGCCGTAGACGAACGCCGTTCTCCTCAATGATGTGAGAGACACCCTTGATCTCGGTGGTGGAGCGGATGGGCTCGTCAGGTTGCATGCGGCCTTTGGAGTCGATCAGGTGCGACGCGAAGATGGTGTTGATCAGCGTTGACTTGCCGAGTCCAGTCTGGCCTGTAGCAGGAGAAGTTTGTGTCAGCATTCCGACTGATATGATGGAGACGCGGAGAAAAGGTAACATGGGACGAAGAGACGAGGGGCAATTGCGTGGAACCACACGTACCAACACAGATGACATTGAACTGGAATCCCCGTTTCAGCAGCTTCTTCTCGATTTGAGAAGTGATGCTGTCGAAGCCGACATGGGACTGGGGATAGATAGTGCTAGGGGCCTGCTGAGTCTGCGCCATCGTGTATAGTCTTTTAATTGATTTTTTTTCTTCTTTCTTTCGACCCTGCCTTGGACGCGAGCGAGTATTGGGGGAACGAGTGCAAGATGAGACGCGGAAGTCCTTCGAAGGATAAACGCTATCGATTACGCGTCTGGGACGAGTTGTG
The DNA here is from genome assembly GCF_003711515.1 of Sodiomyces alkalinus F11. Taxonomy (NCBI): domain Eukaryota; kingdom Fungi; phylum Ascomycota; class Sordariomycetes; order Glomerellales; family Plectosphaerellaceae; genus Sodiomyces; species Sodiomyces alkalinus. Next base: position 2,174,170 of record NW_021167079.1, on the reverse strand, counting down.
GGTAAGCTGTAAGAGAAATAGAACGATGAGATCCAGGTGGGAGCGGCGGGTTGTGTTGTGGAGGATGAGAGAGTACGGAGGAGGAGGAAGACGAGGCTAGTGGTTGAGAAGATAGACGGGACAACTGGACAGCCGGTGAAGCCTTCCAAAGGGGGTCAGGAACGGTTGGGTGGAATTTCTGTACTGTTGTTTCCTTTTTCCCCCAGTCACAGTCACCCAGCAAATACAATTTCCGTACAGGGAGAAACAGGGGTTCAGGGAAAAAAGGGGAGAGGCGTTCTGGTTATTCTGATTGGCTGAGACGTTGTCTGTGCACCTGGACTGTACACGATTGGTCGTCTTTTCAATTGATTGACCATTTGCTTGTCGGGAATTAGTTTCCCCGCATACCGAGCTGTCAAGTGGGTCCCGAGTAGGACTAGCAAGAAGTACTTCACGGATGGGACAAAATTATCGGCGCGAGATCGACCTTTGCCATCTGCCGCGCAGTTCGATGACCTACTACCTCGACGATACACCACGCCGTCCGAATTCGCGGAGTTGAATATATATCCGTACGAAGAGAGACTATCTCTCATACTGTTTGTGCCAATTTCCCTTTTCCGACATTCTATCTCATTACGTCCGATTCGAGTCTACCCGGCTCTGCCCTCGATACACGAAACACAATGGCGTCTGCAGCGATAGTAGCGCAGCCGCTTCGGTTGCCCTCCCTCCTCCCCCGACTCTCTCTTCCGACTCTTCTTCAAGCACCCAGTGCATGGTCCCACAGTTTGCGTCAATTCACACACCCGCTCCTTCCGAGGCTAGCAATAGTCATCCCGGCGGTTCAGCTCAACATCCCAGCCTGGCTGGGCGATATTTGGGAGTCGATTCTCCGAGCCGTGCCGAAGAAGAAGACGACGCACTCGAAGAAGCGCAGTAGGCTCATGGCAGGCAAGGCACTAAAGGATGTCACGTCGCTTTGCAAGTGCCCGGGCTGTGGTCAGGTCAAGAGACAACACGTCCTCTGCCCTCACTGCATGGAGCGTAAGTTTCCACATTGGAGTGTTGAATCGAGAACATCCTTCATTTTGCTCGCATCCTATGCTGACATATATTTCCTTGTTGCAGAGATTAAGACCATGTGGCGCTCTGAAAACCCAAGCGGGAAGTTTGTATGAGGCAAACCAGGCCACTGGTCAAAAAGAGGGCGAGGCGAAGTGTACATCATCTGTATATCCAACCACATGTCACAATATTCACAATATTCAAATGTTCATTCTCTTCAGATACATCTGTCTCTGATTCATCTGTTGGTATGATCATCGACGACAGTCTTCCCTAAGAGGCTGTCGCATGCTTTGCATCGCTCAGGCAAAGAGCCATGATCTGCATTGAAGAGGTCATCTCACGCGAGACCCAAGGGCTTCACGCTTTTCCGTACAACCGCCCGCTCTTCCTCTGATGTTCAATGTGCCTCTTCTTCGGGGGAGCTTTTTCCTTAATAGAGTGAACGATTAGCTTACAATATCCTGATTAGATGTTACTCGAGACCCTCTGTGTGTCCCAGTATGGGGATTTGTTCATTTCTCGGCGGAATCTCGAGCGCAGGTATTCTCCTAGATGGAGATATTACAGCCAACTCTCTAGGTAAAGGCAATGGTGCTTTCAGGTACACGATATCAATTCGATGCCTATACCCCTGGCCGCCATGGACCCTCGAGTCTGGAGCCAGCCCTCGATCGGCAGTTGCAGCTCTTATTACGCTCGTTCAAAGGGCGAGCACTCTGCGGCCCGAATAGCGTCTTGATCGCTGCCTCCTTGTATTGAGGGAATCGCTGGGGGAAGGTGTTTTTGCAGAATATGTCGCTCTGGGTGCATACTTTTTGAATTAAGAAAGGCAATCTCATCGGTAGCTGCTCGATCCAGCGGGGTTTCAAACAGAGATATCCCTTGGCATGGTGCGAATGTCTCTTTGCCATTGCCCGAGAGAAACGATGCATGCGAACGATGCTGTAACTCGGCTTACGTGATCGACATACTTCCTGGGTCGGCAGGTCCTGAGGGGTACGTACCCCGTGGTGAATTCGTCCACACGTGTACGATGGTGATGCATATGACGTCAACATCGGCGATGCAGCGAACGGACGAGGAAGTAGCTACCTCACAGGGTCTTTGGGCAGGGACACCTCGTCAATACAGGGGAAGGTGCTAGTCGGGTGGTATACTTTCCCTGAACCCTTCGTCCAGACCAGACCACAATCCACACTCTCCCCGCTCCCAACTCACTTCCAGCAGTTTTTCCTCATTCAAGCAACACACCGCACCGCACCGCACCGCACCACGACACGGCCAGGTTCTTCAGAGACAAAAGCAGAAAGGCCACCGACATAGAAGACCTCGAATCGCATCACTGCGCACGAGAAGAATCACCATGTCGAACATCAACATCCCCACGTCCACCTCGGTCCTCGAGAGCGCTGTCATCCGCGCACCCCTTTCCCACGTGTGGCACCACATCAAGCTCGCGGAGTTTGGAAAGTGGCTATCCGTACTTGAAAAGTCCGAATGTGTCAAGGGCGGCACCAGCCCGGACACGGATATTGTCCGCTGGGCCTTCAAGGACGGCACCGTCCTCGAGATCAAGCAGGAGGAACACAGCGTGAGTTCTGGTCCCCTATCCCGTTTTCTATTTGAAGCAGGTTCTATTTGAAGCAGGTTCTATTTGAAGCAGGTTCTATTTGAAGCAGGGAAAGACGGTTTTACTGACAGCCGATGCGTTTCCAGACGATTAACCACTACATCACGTACAGCGTCATCACCTCCCAGCCCGAGGTCTCTTACTCTTCGGTCCTCTCTACCATCCGTTGTTACCCCATCACCTCCGGCGAGTTGGAGGGCTCCACTTTTGTTGAGTGGAGCGGTCACTTCTCCAGTGATGCTGATGCTGGTGAGTTACGGATGTCTCCCTCCTCAGACTGATATGATGCGCTTGATGCTGATTCCGCTTTCTGTAGGTGTTATCCAGGATGCCAAGTTCAAGCGCCGTGATGGACTTGCCGACTTGGCCAAAGTGGCCACCCAGAAGTAATGGGTAGTATGAGACAGTGCCTCGACCAAAAGAGGAAAGAAACACTGAAGACATTATTATGGAGTCTCTGATAAGGAATCAAAACGGACTTTATGGCTGGAGGGGAAATATCGGACCACCAACACCGTTGTAATGAGCTGACAAGGCTGAAATTTGCTAGTTATCAATATCCCATGGCTTTTGTAACGCACTGATGAGATTGGAACACGTCGCGGCTGGCCGACATATTACCACGAGGATCCTAACTATTAGGCCTGTTCTGTCATCACGGCTTACATTACATGGGTTCTATGGCCATCCACCACCTACTACTCGTAGCCTTCCTTGATGCAAAGACAAAACTCCCCTTCAACGAATATATAAAATTCAGAATCCCAACAGCTTGCTCCCATACGCAAGAACCGCAGCTTCTCCTCGAGATGTCGCAGTCACGACATCGAACGGCGCGTAGCCAGCTCCCCGTAGACCGTCGACTTCGGAAATATCTTTCAGTTCCTGGATTCCAGGACGACCAACATGCTCGCTCTCGCCCTTACCACCGGGGAAGTCCGGCGCAGGGATGCCCTGCTCGAAGCAGCGGCGCTGACGCACCACGTAATCGAGGTTTGCCCGGGTTGTCGGGCAAGCGGGGATGTACATGACGCTGGAATCGCGTTTACCACGATGCAAGGCGTCGACGGCGTGAATCGTGTCGCAATGCCAGGCGACGTAGTCGCCGGGTGCGATACGGGGAACGTGCACCATCGTGTTAGGCAGGTCGAGGTGCGGGTGCCAGCGAGGCCGCAGCTCCTGGCAGTGGCCCGGGGAGCTGCCCTGAAGGTCCGGCGTTATAGGGTTTTCGAGGGTCCAGTTATGGGGGTCGAGAAATTCGGGGGAGAAGGAGGTGGCGGGAGGGCTATGCTTCGGGGTAAAGAAGGGTCGAAGGAGATAATAGGCGGTGGTGAGGTTAAAGAGCGGGTTAACGAGAAGGGTGCCCTCGTGAGGCCCGGTATAGGACATGCTGAGCCAGCCCTGAAACATGCGGAACATAGAGCAGGCACCGGCGCCCTGGTAGAGGTCCGAGACGGCGTCGAGGCGGGTGCTCAGCTCCCAGGGGTCGAAGTCCTCCCAGGCTCCGTCGAAGATCTTATCGTAGACGCGGCCCCGGCCATAGCCTTCAGGTTCCCAGCGCTCGACGCTGCCTCCGTCGACATGCGGGCCGAGAGCAAAGCCGGCGTCACCCGGCTGGCGGATTCGGAGACGGTCGGCATACATAAGGGGATTTTGTGTCGAGCATTCGGCGTCCGGGTTTGAGGATTGGTAGTATGACATGAGGAACCTCTGCGTCTTGATCATGTTCGGGTGCGCTCGTGCTGTGAGCTGCGGGCGGGACCAGTATAGCTCAAAGACTTGCGGATCGTGAGGGGGGAACGCTTTCGTGATGTTAGCCTGGGGAAATTGGGAGCAAGAAAAGCGGCGACAGGCCTCTGGTAGATGGGTTGGCAGCAATATATTTCTCGGCGTCCTCCTTGTAGGATCGGGCCTCCTTTTCCGGCACAACGTTGCGTATCACGGCGACGCCGCGTTTCTTGAAGGCCTTGCTGAAGTCCGATGAAGGTTTGTCGAGGTCTGAAAATTGAATTTCAGGGATAATGGTCGGCCGCTTATCTCGGATGATCCTAATGTCCTCCTGAAGGCGCTGCAGAAGGCGGTTCCAGCTGGCGTACAAGACATCTCTGTTTTGTGCCCGGGCCAGAAGACTTCGCTTCACGTCCGCAAATCGGGGGGGAAGGGATTCCGCATGGCTGCCTCCGGAAAGCGATCGGAATACGGAGGAGATATCACCGTCTTTTTTGCATTCTGTTACCGTCCGCCCTGTCAAAAAGAGATGCTGACACTGGGAGACAGCAGGCCAGAGAGAGCGTGGCCGCAACTTTAAGCTTGTGGTTCTTGTTGTCGAGAGCATGGTGGCGGAGATCCGGATAGGTATTGGGTGTCGATGCGATGCGATCGGATACCATGGAAGCTATCCTTTTGCCCGGTAGAGGACTCGGACCATCCAAATCTGCTGTTAATATACGTGTGACGCTGGCCCGTAAGCCGGCGGCTGAGCTCCCCCCTTCGACAATGTTGTGCTTCGTAGGAGCCCGCAGCTGCGTCCCCGACACGCCGCACGTCGTCCTTTGCCTGTTACGGAAATCCCTATAGCGCGGACTTCCACTAAGAGCTGGACGGAATTTCCCTAAAAGGGACATGTCCGCTTAGCTCTGCCCCACCACCGGCACTTGGCATCCGGATTGCGGGGGTGGGGAAAAGCCACATCTCCGAAGTGCTCCGTACGTAACAAACATATTTGGCTGACGTCATGTGATGTGCTTTCTCATTCCTCGGACGCAATGCTCCGTAGGTAGACAACGACAGTCTGGCCTGGCTGGAGCATTGTGGGGGGGGTTTTTTTCTTTTTCGACCGTCAAATCTCAGGGCTGTACGCCGAACTGCGCATCATCTATCCACTCGGTAGGAAGGAAAGGCACTGCCGGGTTTAGGTTGGCAGAGAACAAGGCGTCAACCCGATCAAGCTGAAATTCAGGGTCGAACTCGTCGAAGATTCCCGACACGTCCGAGAAATCCAGGCCTTGGAATATGCCGGGTTCTAGCTGCGCTACTGATACGGGTGCCACCAACGTGGGCTGCGAGTTGTAGACAGCGCTGACCAACAGGTTGCGTCAGGGGGATCGCCACCATCGTTGTTGGGCCGGGGGAAACCGGGGATGTCGAGGTTACGGGCGGCTGCGAGCATGTCTGCACGGTGTTCTTCTCGGTCTGGGGTTCCGTTGAACCACGGCCGCTCGGTGCTGCGGCTCCCTCACGAGGTTTGATCCTGTTCCTGTTGACCGAAATACGCTCAACCTCTTGCAGGGTGTCTTTGGCCAAGCGCGCCATCATGCGAGCGGACCGGAAGGCTTTGCCGAGGTCGTCCAGCATGTCGCAGCTGGCTTGCAACAGCCCGTAGGCTCGTTTCCGGTGGTAGGGGATGGGGCTGTTTCGGAAATTCCGGTAGGCCACGGACGAGGCCAAGGATACGGCATACGGCACCACGGCCCAGAAAGTGAGAGACGACCTGTACTCCTCCGAGGCGATGGATATGATGCTCGCCGCGCAGAAGGTTTGTGCAGATGAACAGGGCGCCCGCCCTGACGCGATCCCCTGTGGTCTGCCCTGTAGTATGACAACGGCATGATAATACAGTTCCAAAGAGGCTGGCCGGGAGTCAAGTCAGCTGAATGGAACCTAGAGTTGCGGGCATAAGCGGGCCAGCGCCATGGGTGGGGGTTATCGGAAACAACATCAAAATGCGAGAATCGACTGACTAACCAAGCAACGAGGCTGTGACATCCGCAGCACGAGCCTCACAAACCAGATCATCAAATGACGGCGTCTCTAGTTGTTGACTCTCGGGCGGAGCATGTGGGCGATATTTCGATATAACTCGGTCCAGAAACCGCGAGATGCGAATGAAAAGCTGAAAGGCGGGAATCTGCTCGGGCACGGCGTCCAGCACCCTCTTGTCCATGTCCTGATGGTGGATAAAAATGGGCCGACCATTAGCGGCAGCGTTCAGACGGTCCAGCGTCCAGACGCACCAGAAGACGCGTTTCGACTTTTCCGTGGTGCCCCTATCGCCGGGCCAGCCGAGATGGAGACCCATCATCTGGGTGAGCTGGACGGGCTGGGCACAGTACTGGGCGGAGAACTCGCCCGAGCTTGGCTTGTCCGCGTAGAAGGACATGAGGATACACACCTGGAGCTGGACCATCTTGTCGTGGATGAAATCGGCGTCCAGGGCCAGCTTGAGGGCCATGGCGACGCGCGATCGGAACTCCATCTGCAACAACACGACGCCATTCTCGTCCTGTCCCAGACGCAAATGGCCGCGAGCTGAGGGATCTAGGGCCGCTATCAGGCAGATGCATTGTCTGAGGACAGCGGCTTCCATGGCGTCGTGTTTCTCGAGGGATGCTTCTTCTGCGTGGAGGACGGGGAAGATGGTGTCAAACTTGGCGTAATAGATGTCCAACAGGCGGTCGAAGTCTCACTGGGGAGGAAGCACCGACATGCACTCGCGGCGAAGATGGGGATACAGACTGTTGAGCCCCATCAAGGCCCGAGAGGCGGGAAAAGGTCCCGTGTGGTTTGGTTCTACGGTGGCGACATCTGCACCCCGCCGGGTATCGGACGGGGCATCAACACGGTCGTCGGGTCTTTGGCCAACCCACACCCCGATCTCACCCCGTCTCGGTGGCTGGTGGCCTCCTGCGCCTCGGTCCTGGCCGCGGTTGGCGAGGAACGAGGCTTCGGGGCTGAGGTCGCCGACGAAGTGAAGATGCGCGGCATCTGCGGTCCGGCTTCGGGTTGAGGTCATTGCCTCCGACGAGGGCGGAGAAGCCGCTGAAGCATGGGCTGAGATTGCATCCGGAGTTGACGCGGTGGGTGTGCGCCTCACGTGCGAGCAACGTTTCTGCGCCCACAGTGAATCTCTCCGCACGCGAAATATATAGAGAGCGACAGGGGAGAAAGGTGTGTGAGGGAGGCCCTTTTTTTTTTTTTTTTTTTTTTTACCCTCTCCATTTATTAGCCATTCTCAGGGCGTGGGTTCGTTCACATACATGGCGCTTCCTACAAGTCTCACATGCCTTATTGGACAACTTGCGTTTCGTCCCAACACCACCGACGCTGTCGGACACGAATTTGAACATTACCTAGATAGGCCATGGGACTTGGTGAGGATTTAAGGTGTTCATGGAGGAGAGTAAAGATGTGCATCGGGTCTAAATTGGAAGTCACAGAGGAACAGAAGCTTTGACAGAAAAACCGACACGTGACTATCTTTTCGAGGTGCTTACATAATCACAGGTCGGTCACCTCGTCTATGTACACCGGTATCCGGAGTCCGCCGTTGTACGGGAGGTCGGTGCCTCTTCAATCCGTTGGCAGAGTGGTCGAGATATTCGATCAGGTCTTGGTAGCGGGCACGAGAAGAGATGATGTTGTCCACAACTACCGTGGCACCGACCCTGAGGCGAGGGTGCACGAGTATGAGCGCCGGCAAGGCGAGAGGAGCCCATACTGGAGAGAAAGAGAAAGTAAGCATAAGCACGGGGATTTCGAAGTCGAGCAGCAGCGATTCATCCTTCTTCATGTATCTGGCGCGACGATCTCTGTGACGCAAAAAAAAACACAGTCGGTAGAGATAAGAAAAGCCACCGAAAGGTTAGACCTCTAGGGTGTCTTTGGTGAACTCACTGTCGAGGAGCAGAGAGTCAATCTGGTCAGGCAAGTCTGTTGTAAGGGTCTCCCTCAAATCACCCTCGCGGAGCTCGATCCACCGGAACGGCTCGGGGCGGAAGGCCCCGGTTCATGTACAACGTACGGTACCTTATCTACTCTAGGTACTTCGTAGAACTGCTTTCTGCACCATGTGCTCCGAGCCATCCGGCAGCCCCAGAGCGACAGCAAACGACTTATCTTATGTACACAGCCTCGGACTCTCACCTCTCACCTCTCACCTCTCACCTCTTACCTCTTACCCACACGTGCACTCTTGTAGGTGTTTTCTCCGGCATTGGTGCTGCTAGGAGCATCCCCATTCCCCAACGCCCTCAAGTAGAACAAACCTTCTTTCTCGCGGTCCCGTCGTACAGTTAGTTACACGTGAGTCCGCCTCGTCTCTTCGGAAGCCCCGGGATCGATCTGCTCAGTACCCGTGGATCACCTTGCGTCCTCCCCAACCTCCATGGTGAACGGGCTAACCAAGTAGCCGCGTCCGTTCTAGTCATGTCCGCTTCCGTCGCTCTTCGTGCTTCATCCGCATGCTAATGCCAGCGTGTTAGATCCGCAACCCCCAGGGTCGGCGCATCATCAGCGAACTTCTTCCCGTCTTCGGCCCTTCGCTTGTCTGGGCGTCGTTCGAGATGCCATTCCAGAACCCCCTCCACTCCACATGTCTCGTCTTGCACTCTCGCATGCCATCGTAATATACATGTACAGACCTCGGGTATTATATTACTTTCCTCACCCACACCTCTATGTTCTCTTGTCTAGCTTTTTCCGGTGTGTTATACTGCGCTGGGCTTGTTCATTAGTACTGTCCCAGAAGATGCACCACGTAGAAAGTGAACATATATTAGAGAGCTAGATGATCGACATCTTATCTGGTCATATCTTACTCGTTAATCCCTCCAACCCCTCCACACCTCCCTACACAAGTCGACTTGAACCCATCGCCATGGCTCAGGAGACCGTGCCCATCCCGGAGCCTAAGGCCCTGCCTCTCCTGGGTAACCTTTTAGCCATTGACAGCCACTTTCCCCTGGGCTCTATGGTCTCGCTTGCTGAGCAATACGGCGAGTAAAATTAGTTCGGCATCTTCATACCCGATTCGATCCTCGCGTTAATCAACTCGCTCTTAACCCCCAGGTGAAATCGTGAGGTTACGCTTTCCCGCGAGGACCATCGTCCTCGTTTCCACCCAAGCTCTCGTGGATAAGACGTGCGACGAGAAGCGCTTCAGAAAGGCCATCAACGCCACTCTTGCCGTACGCTATGCTTTCCGTCCCATCTAACGTTCCCCGACCCTCTCTCTCGCTAAGTTATCGCGTTCCGATCTGACCCCTATCCCAACCCACAGCAAATCAGAAACGGGATCCACGATAGGCTCTTCACTATACGTTCCACTTTTCCTACCCCTCTCTCGCTTTAATCCGTGAAAAGAAAAAGGAAAAAAAAAAAGGAGAAAAGAAGAAAACCCTTCGCGTCCTAACCCAATCTACCCACCAGGCCAAGGAAGGCGAGGAAAACTAGGGCATCGCCCACCATATCCTCATGCCCGCCAACCCTTATCGATCCGCAACATGTTCAACGAGATGCACGACATCGCCTCCCAGCTCGCCCTCAAATAGGCCCGGTACGGCCCGGACCACCCCATCATAGTCACCGACGACTTCACCCGCCTGACTCTCGACACCATCGCCCTCTGCTCCATGGGCTTCCGCTTCAACAGCTTCTACTCCCCCGTCCTCCACCGTTTCATCGAAGCCATAGCCGACTTCCTCGCCGAGTCCGGCGAGCGCGCCAGGCGGATGCCCCTCTCCCCCGTCTTCTATAGCGACTTTCAACTTGCGTCCTCGGCGGGCCAAACGACTGGGTAATAGATCTTCTTCTCATCCCCCGGAAGTCCAGTCCCCAGTCCCCAGCCCCCAGCCCCCAGCTACCAGCTACCAGTTCCCCGTCCACCCGTTCCTCGAACGAGATCCCTGACCCGGCTGATCATGTGGCCCTCCCCGGAGCTCTCTTTGTGCAGTCAGAGAGTATGAATATACAGAGTAACGAGGTCTTGTACAGACTAAGGTATCGTTGAATCGTTGTAGGTGAAATCAGGCTTCTATGTCGCCACACCGCAGCAACTCAGACAGCAAACGGACACGGAGAAAGCATCTCTTCCCTGTCCGGGGGTTAGTTCTTCGTCCATAGTCCAACCACGGCTACCTCCGTCCCTGAAAGGTGTTGTTGCTGGCCTTGCATGAAAACCAACCCTCAGTTGCGGGATGAGGTCGAAGTTGAGGGTGAGTGAGGAAACGAGCCGAATCAAAATGCATGCCTTTACCCCATGCGTAGTCCTTTCCAGCGGCAAGCCACGATCTCTCTCTTCTCCCTCATCGGCATCTTCCATGGCTCCCTGGTTCTTCCCACTCCTCCCCCTTGGCCGTGACAAGGAAGAGACCTAGCGAAATTTAGGAAACTCGGTGTCTTTCTGGCCGCTCCAGAGGCATCGACATCGAAAACAACATGACACCCAGTTCCCCATTACCAAGCCTTTCTCATGACTAGTCCAATGTAGGGCTGAGGCACGGAAAGGCGCATGCATGGAGCCTGACGGAGAGCTACCGGCGGTTCAGCGGCTAGGATCCTTGTCATCCATCTCACCATATCATTATTATGTTGCTGCTGCTGCTGCTGCTGTTGTTGTCGTGATCCATCGTGCATGTCGATGGCCTCGATATAAAATATAAAATAACCGCATCTCCTCTCGTGGGCTTCCTATCTTGGTCTGTCTGTCTGTCTCACCCAGACGCCGCCGCCTCAATAACCGCAATCGGAACATAATCGAACTCCCTCTTCCCTAACATACGCAAATGGTAATTATAACTATTTTCAGCCTGACTATTCCTTCGTCAGACCTTTCCCCATCTTATTGTGCGCCCTGTCCAGACTAACGTGATTTTTGCCTTCCCCTAGGTGGCCTTTATACCCGCTTGAATCAATACGGCAGCATGTCCCCCGATCTGGGCGATTTTCCCGTCACTGGAGATTCCTGGGAGCTAAGGGGTAAGTTTCCCTCCCTAGAGCCTAGTAGTACACCGTTGCAGGAGAATAGAAAGGGAAATGGGGCAGAGAAGGAAGTGAGATCATCGGGCCATCAAAGAAGAAAGAATGACCAAGGAAAGAGAAAGGGAAAAGTAAAAAAAATATAATACTGACATTCCGCTCTCTCTCTCTCCCCCCCCAACATTGAGTATCGTTAGCCATCGCGGAATCACAAAACAGGAACCCCCACGCGGGTACGCCAGAATTGGCTTATGATTAGAACCAAAGTGTCCTACAGCGCCTCGCCCATCGCAATCCTGGAGTCTCATATGCCCGTTTCCTCATGCCCATGACCGAATACCAAGTCCCATACCCTTTTAAGACTGCCAATGCGTGCAAGAACCCAACGCCAGAGTGGAAAAGAAAAAGAACAACGAAAGGCAAGAAAGGGAAAAAAAGGAAAGAAAAGAAGAAAAAAACCCTCCACGCAATCAAACTGCTGGCCCCATTCTCGCTGCAGCAGCTGGTGCATCTCCCATTTATACATGGCCGAAGCCAAGGGAACAACAAGGCTAATCATACACTGAAAGAAGGACAGGTTCCAACCCTTTAATCCGAATGAAACCCCCAAGTCGGTTTTCTTTTTTATGAGGAAAAGGAGGTGGGTTGAAATTCCTGTGCATTTCACCAAGGGAACCGGATTGCTTAACTTGCTGCAGTCCTTGAACTCGCCCGTCGCAAATTTGTCATCATTTGCATAACCAGTGCCGTTGAATCCTGTGGCGCCTCCAGGAGCCCGCAACCTGCTGCCGTCGCTTGCGCGAGTGGAGCCGGATCAGAAGGAAGTGTTGTCGATGGCTGCGCATCGAACGTCGACAACGACGAGGCCATAGAAACGGTCGCTTTCCCAGGTAGCGGCGGTAGAGGAACCGGGGATTCTTGGGGCACGCGGGGACCTTGTCCCTGCTGCTGATGCTGCTGAAAAGGAGTTCGTGATGCTGGCGTGTGCTGGTTGGTTATCTGCGACTCGGTTTCGTGTGGCGGTTGTGGCGAATGGGGTACTGTATTTGGTGGAGGTGCTGAGCGACGTGGTGACGCGCTCCCGGAGGTAGTCCGGGATCGCGGCATTGAAGCCATGCCCTTCGGTTGGGGTATAGGCACTGGTGTCTCCGAGAGCCGCGGCGCCTTTGCTGTTGTTGGGATCGTCGCAGTAGGCCCAGGGTCTGCCGAGACCAGCTCATTGTTCGCTGAAAAAGGCGAAGTTGGGTTTAGAGAGGCAACCTTCTTCAACTCAACACTAATCAACTGGTCCGAACTGGGGTTTGTCGGAGGTGAGGTTGTTGCCGTCGTCGATGTCTTTCTCATGGCCGCGAGATACATTGGGGGCAGAGGCACCGGTGTTTCTTTCTCAGGTATCTGGCCTGCTGTTAGTTGTCGATGCGAAACATGGCTGATCTGGGCGTGCCCGGGATTGCACTACCTTATATTGGACTTTCGGGCCCACCGGCCTTGGTGCGGAGAGATTTTTCCCGTCGATGAGGTGCGTCTGGTGGGCAGCGGCCGGGTTGGAGGTAGCTAATGGACTATGCGAGTCCGAGGGCGGAGATACGACGGCGGATGGATCGGGTCCGACGGTTGACGTACGCAGCCGGCTGGTCATGCTGGGGCTGTTGGACGTCGGCGTCAAGGTTTCCCCGGAGGCCGTGGCCTGATTTGGAGATACATCCTGTTTTTGAGACGGGATAGGAGGCGCCAACGACGCAGAATTCCCATTTGCCCCAAACTGTAGTTGACTGGTGGTCGGGGTAACAAAGGCACCAGGCATCCCCATCCCCTGACAAGGCTGGCCCGGGCCATCGAGAGCCTGAGTATGGGCCAGTGCCGGCGATCCCAGTTGTTGGGGCCCAGTCAAGCTGGCATCAGATGAAGCCGATGAAGACGCTGCATTCCCTGCCTGGCATTGATGCTGCCCCGAGGGACCCGGCGGGACTGGAGACTGGGACGCCTTATGGGAAACGGCAGACCAATGGGACGTGGTGTTGGTAGCGTTGTTTGATGACCCGGGACGAACGGTGCGGTACAGCCCCGCAGCCGTGGACTGGAGCAAGTGAGCCCGGAAGTTGCCTTCATATCCGTTGGTGAAACCGCCTCCCAGAGAACTTGGAATATACGGCGTCCTGTACGTGCTAGAGTCACTATAAAACCCGAGTTAGCTGGTTTGCCTCTTGTCTTTAGCGCCACGACAAATGGGATGTACCGATTGTGAAGAGCTCTGAAGAAGGGGTATTTCTGGTATACTGACGGTTCGTGTTGCGCGGTGGAAGCGTGAGTCGTTCGCCGTTGTGTCGGCGGTTGGACAGGCCGACTTGATAATGCTGGGCGAGGTTGGCTCGCCGGGGCCGGGGCATGGGCCGGCTGTTGCTTCGAAGCGTCCCCCTGAAGAACCTGGTGGGGTTGGCTTGGGATCTGTCGAGCGTCCTGTTGCTGACTACGCGGGGCGTGATATTGGTTCTGCTGTGGCTGCACCGACTGCGGGGCCCAGCGTGCCTGTGGCGGTGTCTGGCTTACCGGTGCGGCTGCAGGAGGCAGACCGGGCGGGCTTGTGTACGCCAGGTAGGTCGGGTGCGTAGTATAGGAGGATGGTGCGAACACGAACTGGGTAGCCTGAGAGCTTTGGCCATCCTGCCCTTGGAAGCGTGGGTCGGTACCGCACCCGAGCTGCTGGCCGGGTGGATACGGCGAGCTTGACTGCCTGGGCGCAACCTGCTCCGCCTCGAAGGTCTGAGATGATGTGTGATTCCATGTGGGCTGGATGAGTTTCCGGGGTTTGTATACGTAAGGCTTTCTCGGATTGACAGCAGCAGCAGCAGTATTGGCTGAGCCTGGCAACGAAGTAGCATTGGCCAAGGGAGATGGGTGTTGTGGCACATATGATGCGCGCCGCTGAGAGTTGACCTGTTGTGAGGCCAACTTCGGTGGCTTCGGCGGTTTCGGGATGCTGTCGAGAAAATTGCTCCTCGGGTTGTGACGTGAAAGCATCGGGTTTTCGGTATACTGGGGCTTGGCTTCAGTAGACGTCGCTCCAAGATAGTACCAGACCTGGTTGTCCTTGGCCGCCAGGTCGATCTTCGCCTGATCCTTGTTCTTCTGGAACTCGTCGCAAGTATTGAACTCCGCCCAGGTAAAGCCCCCGTCCACAAACCGGTCGTCTTTCCTCGGAATCTCGTCCAGTACACGCTTCGCGTTGAGTCGATCCTTGGCTTTCTGTGACGACGGTAGAGGGATCGCGTTGACGGAAGCCTTCGGAAGGCGATAATCGGCCGGATCAGGCAGCAGAAGCCATTTCCACCCAACCTCCACGAGGTCCCTGGTTCTCATCAGCAGATGATCGTCTTGTTCGTTGTTGGGTGTAACGTACCTGTTGGGGATGACGTCGAGGAGCAGTGTCTCCTCCGATCTGTTATTCTCGACGACGACACCGGCAAATATGTCTCCCCTGTAATACTGGACCTGACAGATGTCGCCCTTTCGCAAAGCCCTGGCGGCGTCTCGAATGCGCGTGTCTTCTTCCAAGACGTGCCCTCCCAGCTTCCTGTCTCGCTTCGTGCGGTGGAATCGGCAACTGAACTCGAAGGCTTGTTCTTTGTACTCGGTGCCGTCTTCGCCGAAAACAGGCACTTCGGCCTCTTCGACAAAAACACCAGCCGCGGCAGCACAGGTGGCATGGTATGCCCTCGCACATTTGTTCTGCGAGCATTGGAAGCAGGCGCCGCGTTTCGACCGGCAGAACAAGCACTTCAGGTCCATACGATCCTTGTTGATATTGGCGACATTGGCAACCACCTCCTTACCATCCACGGTGTCAATGTACGTTTCTGGCAAGTACAAGGCGCACATTCGGTGAGCCTTCCGCCCGTCATCGGTGGGCAGAACCTCGGCACCTGGCAAATCATTGGGGCAGAGACAGCAAACTGGCTCTGGACGAGATTTGACGCGGAGACGGATCTTCTTAGTCTTCTTCTTCGCATCCTTGTCCTTGGCATCGCGCTTCCGCTTTCGAGAAGGTACCTTTATCTTGACGGTGTGACTAGATGCAGGGCTTGGAAGACCGGATACCATCTCTTCGTCCTCGTCTTCTCCTTCCTCCTCCTCCTCCTCCTCCTCTGTCTCTTCGAACTCGGTCTCCTCGCCCCGCAGCTTGCGCTCAATGTCGTATACATCAACCCAGACGCTGTCCTGGGCCTGGGCACACTCGCACCGTTTGGCGACTTTGCCCATGGGCAGCCAAGAATCGAGAGCGAAATTTACGGCCTCGGCGCAGTTGTAACCCAGATTATAGCCCGAATGGTAGCCATATGGATAGGTGACGACGAACTCGCCGGGGTAGGATACGCACTTATTGACGGTGATGTTGTAGTGCTGTTTGAGGTGCTGCGGAGAGATCAAGAAGCCTTTGTGGCGGAGAAACTGGTTACAGGATTTGGCTTCAGTGGGCCAGATGTTCTTCATGGCGGCCTCGAAGCGGGGGAGATCGGCTTGAGCGATACTATACCACTGCTTGGGTGCACCGAAGTGGAGATAGTTGATGCTGTAGAGGTCGACATCCTCGAGATGCCAGGCGAAGGTAGCCTTCCACATGCCGAGGTAAAGATAGGCCGTGTTGACACCAGGAACCTTCGTCCCCAGTACATCGAGGAGGTTGGGCAGCTTGTTCAGGTTCCACGTCTCGGTCGATTCATCGAAAAAGGTGCCCATGAGGTCGGCGCCATATAGTGGAGGCGCGTAGGTGAGAGTCTTCCAGTAGGCTCTTTCGAGCTCCTCGCACCTCTCCGGGGTGTACTCGGAAGTGTCCATATCGTAATCGAAGTCCTTGAAGAGCTCCTCGTCGATCATTGCTGAGCCCTCACGGCGGCAGTACTTCCGGCGGGCAGAAACGGTCTGGGTCGTGTCCTTGGCAGGTTTCGCCGCACCGCCCATGCGGCCCATACGACCCATCCTGCCCATCCTGGCCGTGGTAGGAGTCGGCTCGTCATCCCCGTCGAGTTCCATGCCGGGATCATCGTTCTCGACGGATTCGATCGCTTCTTTCTTTATGGTCGGCTCGTCTTCGTCGGGTCGGGGGGATTCGGGGGTCAACGGACGGTCTTCGGGCTCCGCTTCGCGCTTGGGACGACCTCGGCCACCCTTCTTCCTCCCCCGTCTCCCTGGACCACGCGTCTTGGCAGGGGTGGCGGTAGTTTTGGCGACGGCCGCAGCGCGGGGCTTCGGCGCAGGCTTGGGCTTGGGCTTGGGCTTGGGCCTATCAGCCTGAATGCGGCGCTCGCCTCGTCGAGCCGGAGGTTGATGTTCGCTCTGATCGCAGAGTTTCCGCCACTGGGGCAGGTTGTAGGAGCGTTGGTGTAAGATATTGACTTGGCGGTAGGTGCCGTTGGAGCCCATAATATCCTGTTTGATCGGATCTCGAACCCTGATGTGTTTGACAAGCGCGTCGAGCTTGGGGAGGGAGTCCTTCCACTCCTTAGGAGGGACGACTTTGACGATGCCTGACTTCATACCATAGCTGTCGATTTTTTCCATCTATTCGATTGACGTCAATGTCAGTAAAAAGCATAGACGGGTCTTGAGGTCAAGGGGCGGAAACAAGTAGCAAGATAATAGGAAAAAAACGGGGAGCATGGGTCGGGACAGACAAATCGTTTGAAGTCTTTGAACTGATGCATGGTCGGCCGGAAGATGGGAACTTGGCCAGACCAGTCAGCAGGCTCGATGTCACCGATGTCATCTTCTGCCTTGAGTTCCTCGGGCTGGGGGACGGGAACGGGGACGGGATCGGGGACCGAATCGGAGACTGGGGCGGAGTTGGCATCAGGCCCGAGGCCAACGGCATCGTCGTCGAGGTCGCTCAATTCCGAGTCGGAGGCTTCGGATTTTGCCATGTTGTTGCTATCAGGGGGCGAATGAAGGAAAGCGGGTTCGGCAGGCTCGGCATCAGCAGTAACGTCGTCGACGTCCACAGCGGCATGGTTGGCTGTAGTTGCAGGCTCACTCGGATTGCGGTCGGAGTCGTGATGATGATTAGCTCTGGTCGAGTCGTAGGTGTTGTTGGAAAGCGCGGGCTCCGAGGTAGAGACGAGCTCTTCTTGCGCGGGGGCGCGGATGGCCTCGGACGACATGGTCTTGAGGGCCTACATGCGACCGGCCATGCAACTGCGTTGGTTGGGCGACGATATCAAGTCGATAGGGTCTCGAATGAACAAAGGTGTGTTTTTGTTTGTGTGTTTTTGCAACGTCTTGGGTGTCGGAACCAGTGCTGATAATGATAGGGTGGCAGTTACGAAAAGGAAAGAGGTCGTAAGCTGGTTGAGGGAGAAGGGAAAAGGCGAGTGTGGGCGTGGATTGGGGGGCGTACTTTCCGTATGGAGTACGTACGTTAGAGAGGGAAAAGGGAGCAAGCGAAAAGGTACACCAGATAAAAGGTACCGAAAACGTCGTTCGACAAGGGCAGGTTAGGTTTGGGGGAGAATGAGGGGAGAAAACACCAAATTTACAGTGGTCGTAGCAGTCTCAGTACGGGGCTCAATTACCTTATGAAGGCTTCAGAGGTACGAAGTACAAACCAGGTTGACTCCCCGGTACCATGATAATCCAAAGCCTCCAGGGACAAACCCGCCTGATAATTGTGACTAAGAATGCGATTTCTTTTGTACAGATACGGACTGCCATCCTACGGTAAAGGTGGTCGAGGTGGAGAACCCAATATTAATTAGCTAACATATTTGTCAATGGTTATTCGTACATCCGGTGCAAGACAATGTCAGGGTGCTACACTGAGACTCGACTCGGCCTCAAAAAGGTACTGCGAACACGGAGTAATTACTTCGTAGGAAGGTACCGCTCCCGGTACACTTATACAGTACCTTATCCTTGTTGCAAGAATGTCGACGCCTGAGGCTGCAACTGATAAGATCGAAAGTTCCAATGACGTGTTCTGGCTCTACCTTCTCCGCATTTTCAGCCCTGTGAGATGGATAATACCTCGTACCCTCAGTCTCCGAAGCACGAATAAGAAGCGTCCCTCTCCGTAAGGTACCTACCTTAATGAACTACCTAACGTAGACACCGCTGTCCTCGAGTAATTTTAACATGTCATTCGTTTCCATTGTTCTCTTATGGTCCGTTAAATCCCGTAAAATTCTCCTGGCTTTCGTTTGCCTTCTCATCATGCTGGCAGTCTGGATGATCACCGTGACATAGATAAAATATAGCGGAGGAAGAAGGGAGGTCAGCCCTGACAAGGCCTTGCTCATCATGCAGGGACGCTTCAACAGCGCCATAGAGACAGAAATATCGTGGGTGTCACCAGAAATGTTCTCAATAGGGGTAAATACGGCAAAAGCCCTTGCCAACTAGGTACACAAGACATCAGGAGTACAGTCGTGCAACTTGTCCTAAAAACCGACGCAGCATGGAACGGCGATCATTTTCAGAGATGCTAGAAGGCCTCGCTCAAAAACGTGCCCATCGACCATCGGTAATGTTCACTGGCCACCTCTTCAACAGGGAGCTACTGACGGAAGAGAACAGATGGTTCTCATCACAATCCAGCCTTCTGGTCTTTTTCATATTCCAATTGAGTGGAGGGGGCCAAATTCAGAATGAGACGCAAAACTCGCCGAGGTAATCTGCCATTTATCCAAGGCTTTGGTCCTCCACGTTGCACATCCCAGGTCGGTGTCGGTTCGTCATGCAAGAAGAAAAATGCCCGGTTCATGCAGGAACATGCAGTCCTACTCCATAGCAGCCCTAACCGTCTCTGGCTACGCCATCCCAAGACCAAGACACTTGTCCAAAAACGGCCCGCGGGATGCCACCTACCAACACAATACACCGTTCAGTCAATCGCATCATTTAACTCGGGGATAGGTAATTATTCGTCGCAGACAGAACCTTCTTGCCAAGGTTCGGCGACGAGTAGGTCATATTCCACTAGACCCCAATGCCTTAAGCAACATGAAAGATGATCTTTCTATCCGGCAGTTTCGCCTCCCTCATTCAACTGCCTCCGTGGAGGTTCTCAACCAAAGAGACACCAAAAACAAAACGAAAAAAAAGGGAAAAAAGAAATACCTATAAGAATACCAATAAAGATATCGGAACTGTGATGTCACGTCGCCTTTCCTCTCCCCAACGCCGTGCGGTAAACGACGGTCCCAGACTCATAAGCCGCTCCGCCATGTGTAGGTCAGATATACACCTCTGCCATGGAACGACAAACTCCTTTCCCCTAAAGAGAGGACCCTAAGGCATAATAATTGAAAATTCCCCATGTCTAACCGCCCCTCATACACTCCAAGAGAGGAAAAGAAAACAGAAGAAGGGAGAGTGAGAAAAGAAAACAATAGCCCGGCATATAAGGCTGCGAGAAGGGAAAGAATTAAGGACTCAAGGATGGGGAAAAGAAAAAGAATTCCGACTTCTCGCTCTTCCGGGGTTTTTTTTACGCCGTATTCTGAAGATGTAGGGAACCCAAACCCACGAATTCGAAAAGCAAGGGGATCACTTCCACACCGAGCCCTGCAATTCCTGTTTTTGGTTATAGTTGTCAGCGTCTGTCCGTTTTATGTGAGAAGAAACAAGGGAATATCGAAAAAAAAGGGGGGGGGGGAGAAAGTGAGAGAGAAACGCACCTGCATACACCACCAACTTCGTCACCACCTCAACATCATACCTTACCCGCGGTCGTACTAACCGCGAGAACATCTCTTTCTCCTCTGCCGCCTCCTGCGCCAGAGTGGGAAACTGGGTTGAGCCCTCCTCGTCCGGATGCCCCAGCACACCCCCCCTTCCCATCTTCTTCTCGTATTCGCCCAGCGTCCCGGCTCCGGGCCCATGCACACCCGAGGCCGTGGCGCCGTTGCCGTTGCCGTTGCCGTTGCCGTTGCCGTTGCCGTTGCCGTCCAGGTCAGGAACAGGACCACCACGTCCTCCCCCGCGTAGCTCGAACATGCTTCCCTTGCTCCGCAGGCTGCCGTTATTACTCTCCATGCTCTCCCGCCGCCGCCGCTCCCGGTACGCGAGCGTCTCGTAAGCGTCCGCGGCGCTCTGCGGCCCTATGGAGACGGAACGCCCTCGCTTCGTCGGGTTGCGGATCGACTCGACGGCCCGGGGCAGGTCCCGCATCGACGGGAGGAGCGTGTCCATGCGCGAACCGGGCGGGACGAACTTGTATTCGGAGGCGCGCTTGAAAAACCGACGCGGCAGCGAGAGCCCCGCGCGCTCGATGAGGCGGAAAAGGTGCGGCAGGGCCCGGAGGAGCGTGGGCTTCATGACCTCCCGCCAGGCGAAGACGATGGCGACGCCGAAAATTATCCGGGCGATGAAGACGACGGGGCCGAAGGCGGCGATGTCCTGCGACCTCACGCCGTGCGCGTTGGTATCGAAGGGGTCACCCGGTATGCGCCCATAACTCCAGGTGCCGAACTCGAGGCCGATGACGACGCCGGCGAAGGCCACGCTGTCGTCGAAGCAGGGACAGTCGTCCGCCGGTTCCGGGTGGATGCGGACAAGAACGATGATGACCAGGGCCGCCAGCACAGGCGCCACCCACGAACTAGCGTGCATGTACGCGTCGAGCGGGGGCCCGTAGTAGAACTCGACCAGGCCAATGGCGGCGCCGAGAATGGAACCGACTATGACGTCCAAAAAGCCATGCATACCACAATACAGACGGCCCACCACGATGGACAAGGCATAGAAATAAGAGACCCCCTCCAGCAGCAGCTTCGTCGTATCGGACATGGTGTTCCCGGGGCTGCGGAGGAGCAGGATGGAGTACACAGCAACGGAGACGGCATTGGCGCTATGGGTGGAAGGGAATCCGTATTCGAGAGCGGCAGAACCCGACATTGTAATTCGTTGGAGAGGTGGCGATAGTGGTCTGGGGAGGGAGAAGAGGTCCTTGACGAAGCCCGTGAAGAAGACGCCCGAGGCAAGAATATGAACGAGTCTTGTCGGGAGAGTCAGACGAAAAGTAGTGGGGTCGCGAGAAGGAAGCTGGAAGCTATGACACTCACCCTTTGCCGAACGAAGGAGACCCGCACCAAAACAGAATGGGCAGCATGACCATGAAGAATGTATGTGTGCCCAGGTTTGCGGTAATGGCGAAGTAACTGTCCAGCGCGGGGCTGCGGGCCTTGTCTTGTAGCCAGGCCAGGTAGGGGGTCTCCCATCGGATCAGTGGTAGAATACTCTGTCGGAGGTTGTATCGCCAGGTCGGTAGGATCATTTTGTCTATACAGAAGTCATGTCAGTCGCAATTCCCAGCACCATCGTTGAAGAGCCAAGAATCGGGCCCGGAGTTGAAGAGAACCGGCTGACGATCGGTGGTCGGTGGTCGGTGGTCGATGGTCTCCCCCTCCCGCATCGCTCCCCAGGGGTTCTCCCCCGAAAATGGGCGAGTAAAGAGCCCCAATGCGCTGGTAGCTGAGATGGAGAACAAAGGACAAGCACATACAGTGATTCAGACTCCTCAGTCCTGCATCGGGGACGGCATTGGCGGACTGCCCTTTCAAGGGCTTGTCCATCTTCGAAGGTCGGAAGTAGGAAGTCGAGAAAATGTTAGGGAGAGGGGTCGTGTTGTCGAGGATTCGGACTACTGCGCGGTCGGCGTCGGCGGCATTCGGCGGGTGGAGAGAAACGATAACGAGAACTTGGTCGAAAAAATAATAATTACAGGATTAAGGAGGGTAGACGGTATCGCAGGACATCTGTGAGGAAGCCGGCACAGAGGAGGCCACTGTAGGATTTTGGCTTGGGCGAGGATTCGGGTTGAGAAAAAAGGGTCCCATTGCGGTCGGCAACGGAATTATACCCCCCAAAGCTCCGTTGAGTGGACCTCGACTCGGTGGGAGGGCGGAAAGTACATGTACAAAGTAAAACAAAAAGTTACTCTACGAAGTACCTACCACCCTTTGTGCTTGTGGCTTATCTCTGCGAGAGAGTGGAGGGTTTGATCAAGCCACCGTGAGAAGACCCTGTGGAAGTGCCCCCGGTAATCAATTCCCCATGCCCCTGAATATCCGTACGTTTCTGTGCAAGTGTCAGCACACAAAATAAGGTACGCAAAAGATGTGTGTGTGCATTGAAGAAGAGTAAAAGATACTCTGCGGAAATATCTAACTATAAAGTAAAAGGAGGGGAAATTGATGTGGATACATCGGTCGGAAGTACCCTATCCGTCTACAGAAATAGCGTAAGTCACACCCCGATAAGGTGGCTATAGGCATCTAACACACCCCCATAGAACTACAGGATTAATCCTGACTATTCTGCTTAATTAAAGCCGTAAATCTAGGGTAAAATAGAGGCCTAGATATTAATCCAACGATTAAACGGCTTATTGAAAAGCGCGCTCTTTTTATGCCTAAAAACGTTAAAAACGTCTAAAACAGATGGTTAAATTAACCCTATAATAACGTTAAAAACGGGTGCCTAAATAATAATCTAAAGGGCACTAAAATAACGGTTAATCTAGGCTATAGATTATAAACTCAGTACTACGCCTCTTATAAATTACCTTAAGCCCCTTAGCTTAGGACCTCTATCTCTAATAGATATATAAACGCCTTGTATTTCTGCGGGGAAAGTACTTTAATTAGCCTATTGCTAACTATCTCTTAGGTCGAGATCCAGACGATTAGGACCTTCTTCTATTAAACGACCTATCGGATCTAAAGGGCGTGGATATCTAGATGCTTTAATCTAGATATAACTTAAGGGCGTGGAGCCTCTAATAGGATCCTCGTTTAGTCGTTATCGTAGTATATCGTTAGTGGTTCCTCCTTAAAGGTTAAGGTTAGGTCCTTAATTACCCGTCTTATCGCGATATACTGCCTAGTAGTAGTAGAAAGTGCTATAAGCTCGGCTTTAATACTAGAGGTTATAACGCTCGTTTACTTATTGACCTTCTAGTCTATAGGACCCCCGAATAATAGTATAGTATAGCTCTAAAAGCTATACCGCGTCTCACGGTTATATTTAAAGGCTATGTTAGAAGCATAGTAAAGTGCGTGCTATAAGTGGTTATTACGTGGTCTAAAGTAAAGGTATAGGGACTTAGTAGAGACGAGGTACTTTAAATACCTGTCTACGGTATCGTGATACTATTTTAACGGGTTAGTATTAAATTCGGTAAGCCTTAAAGCAGCTTTAGATACGTTAGGCCGGGTCTAATAGGCCGCGTAATTAATAGAACTAACCTTCCGTAAATGTAGGTGGATTAACTCTGTAGAGGCTTATTAGTTAGTAGTAGATAGTTTTAAAACGTTAGGAAAAGGAAGAGGGCTTTTAACCCTACGCCTATTAAAGGGGAAATCTATCCCTAAAGCCTTAATCTTTTCGGTAATATAGTTCTTAAGGGAGCTATAGCCGACGTTATTAGCAATCTCGAACTACTCTAATCCCTAGGAACCACTTAAGTAGGCCTAGGTCCCTTACTTAAAAGTGCTGCTATATCCGTTATATAAGAGAATTAGCAGTAGATTAATATTCCTTCCTATAAATTAGAATAATATCGTCCACGTAGAAGAAGACGATTAGTTCCTTACTTTTAAAGACATAATTATCTTTAGTTGGTTACTTTAGGTCGCACTTACCTAAAACGGAAGAGAGCTATTCGTGCTATAGTTTAGGGGAACGCCGAAGACTATATAACGCCCTGCGTAGGCGTTATATACTGCGTGAAGGTGGTCGCGATAGCTTTAAAATAGCCTCGAGGTCCTTATCGCTCTTTATACCTTTTACTGCTTAAAGTAGCGGCTAGCCGGGCGGATCCTTAATGTAGATCTT
Source organism: Sodiomyces alkalinus F11 (assembly GCF_003711515.1). NCBI lineage: Eukaryota > Fungi > Ascomycota > Sordariomycetes > Glomerellales > Plectosphaerellaceae > Sodiomyces > Sodiomyces alkalinus. The sequence continues at coordinate 2,149,908 of NW_021167079.1, read as the reverse complement.
CTTATTAAGGGTGGCGTTAGTAAAGGCGTTAACGGCATTAAGCTAACGTGTCTCCAGGTCAAAATAGGCAGTAATAGCTATTAATAACCTAAAAGTCCTACCGGCGAGGGTGGAAGCGTAGGCGTTAAGGTAGTTTTTAGGCTATTAATCGCCTCGCACATATAACTCCGCCTTAAACTTACTAATATACCCCCACGGGTTAACCTTATACTTAAAGACCTATTTAAGGTCTAAGGCACGTTACCCACCCTAGGGTAGCTCTACTGCTTTAAAGGTGCCTATTAACCTAAGTGTATCCATCTTTTATATAGCTGCCCTAAACCACTATAGCTTATAGGGGCTCTTAAGCATCTAAGACTAATTCAACAGTTCCTTAGGTATCTCGCGGCGTAATAGCGGCTTTTTCGGCTTCTTAAAGGTAAAGTAGGAGACGTAATCGTCGTATCTAAAAGAAGGTCGGTGATTACGAGCAGGCCGCCCTATAAGGGTAGGCGTTAAAGCTAAAGCAGGTGAATAAAAGGTTAGTTATTAGGCCTAAATAGTAATAGTAGTAGTAGGATTAGACTTAGCTACTAAAGATAGGGTTACTACTTATGGATTAGTTATTTAAGGAGTAGCGGTAATAGCTATAGTCTCTTTAATAACGGATTAGTCAGGTAACAATAATCCTATTCCGACGGTATTATCAGTGGCCTCGCCTATAGCCTCCTCTAAGGTAAAGGAAGATCCGCTAGTATTATTAGATTCCTCTTAATCGCTACGTTTAATTACAGGATCGTTAGGAGGTGGCGAAAAGGGCGTATAAATAGGCCTTAAAGAGGAAGAAGAGGTTATTAAAGAGGGTAAAATTAATACCCTTATTAAAGAGGGTGGTAAAATAGCAGTTAAAGAGGAAGAACCAACGGCAGGAATAACGGCAGGTATAACGGCAGGCACTATGCCTACCGCGGCCGTGGCAGCCGTTCCATGTGATACCTCTTAGTTAGCAACCAATTGGTTTTTAGAGGCGTTTTCAGTGGTTTTTACGTTAGTAGTAGTTTTTAATTCTTTACCACCATCGCCGGCTATTACCCCCCTATATTTTGACGATTAAAGTTATTATTAACGCCTCCTTCCCTCTTCTAAAGCCTCTATTATAGAGTTCTACTACGTTACTATAGGTATACCAAAATCGACGATATCGGTTATAACACTAAAAGGATCGTGGATTCGCCCTTAATCTAATAGCAGATTAAGCTCTTTATATAGCTCTAAAGGCACGTTAGGCTCCTCTCCCCTATTTTCATAAAGGACTAACTCGTCGAATATAACGTCCCTTATACGCAGGATCCTCCCTAATTTTAGCACCTAAATCCGAAAAATATTAGTGCCCTCGTAACCGATTAAATAACCGATATATACCCTCGGCGCGAGCTTTTTATTCTTATACCTTCCTCGCAGGTAGTTAGCAGTTAACGTGTACGCCTTATAACTATACCTCTTTAGGTGCGTAATTAAGGGATTAGTGGTTATAAAGTTAACGATACCCTCCTTTTATAGCCACGCGTTTAACGCTCCCTCGGGGGTTTACTAACCTAGATCCCTGCGTGGAATCTGGTTATACAGATACGTAGCTACTATAATAATCTCTGGCTATAAATCCTATTAGAAGCCTAAGGCATCTACTAATACCCTCGCGATAGCGAAGATAATATACCCCTATACCGTTCGGCGTTAGCGTTCTATACGGCTATATAAGGAGCCGATCTTTCTAGCAGGATACCACGATCTAAAGACTAGTTATCCAGCTTCTTCTATAGCGCCCTCTCTCCATTAAGTCTAATTATACTAATAAGCAGCTTATACTGCCTTTATAAGAAGTGTTCGAAGTTAGCTATCGAGAATAGTACGTGTTATACCCTAGTATCGTTTTTATCACGTTTTTATACGTGTAGGGATCGTAGAATAGGGTAATAGTATCGTCGCCATTAGCGGTAGGATCTATAGAAAATAAATCCACGTTAATCCTCTAAAAAGGCCTTATTAGTCTATAGATAAGTGGATATCGCGATACTATCCTTTTTGTCTTACTAATAACGTAAGCTTCGTAGTCCACCACTAAAAGTGCCGCTCTTCCTTCTTTTAAAGCCACGATACCTCCTACGCACCCTTTTTCCAGCTACGCCAGTGCTAAAGGGTTTACGTGCCCTAGCCTTTTATACTATAAACGGGCGTCGGCCACGCTTATAGGCTTTGGTTCCCTTAAGCTGTTAAAATAGCTCTATTACTATAAGTGTTATAGCGTGCCCTTAGTAGATTTAAGGATATATTAGCCGTTAAGGTTAATTAACGGTAGACAGGTATATCGATCTATTACTAAGATATCTCTGCCGGTTATAAAAACAGCGTTCTAATCCTTTTATAACCTATGTGTCGCTAGCAGTGTTATAGGATATCTATCTATAAACGCCACGCTCTTTAGTATAAGGGTATAAGGATATCCTTTTATATCTTTAACCTAAAGATATAGGGTGCCGTATCCCTTTACTAGATTAGAGGTACTGCCATCTATCTAAAATCTAACGATAGTGGTAGCAGGCTAGAAGTCCTTAAGTAGGTGGCGTTGATTAGTTATATACCTTAGGGACCCCGAATCGATTAATAACTAATTAAATAGGTCGTTACTAACCACCTGTTTGGTCTGTAGGAGCGAGAAAACCGACGGCGAGGTCGACGATACTACCTTTTTTCCCACGAAATTAGAGGTAAAATATATATCGTAAGAGCTATCGTTAGAATCCTCTTCCCTATTATTAATGAAATTAGATACTTCCTTAGACTAATCTTTCTCTGGTAACTTAGCTTTAGACTCTTTTGCCTTATTTTTAGTCTTATCGATATTCTTTTTAATATACTCCCTAAACTTCTTTTACTTAGAAGCACTCTAGCTTTTAATAACGCGGTCGTAGCGTTCCACCACCTCCTTTAAGGGCGTAAAGCCCTTTTAGCAGCGCGTTAAATTAATATTCGGGCAGCTACTACACGGGTAGTAGTAGCGTTTAGCTCTTTCTATCTTAATATAATCGTAGATATATTCCCTAGGTGCTGAAGAACCCTCCTTTTCTTATTACTGCTAACCTCCCTAATTAATAGGCTACTATCTGCTATCTTTATTCTTTCCTAGGAATATCGCCATATAGAGCGATAACGCTATAGGCTTCTTATTAAGCCTATAGGAATATCTATAGCGTAACTAAACCGTATATTCGTTTATAACCTCTTCGATAATAGGTTAGTCTTCCTTATCTTCCCTTAAAATCTCTATAAAGCGCGCCTCTAACTACTCTAAAGCTATAGTACCGATAGCCCTAAAAAACACGTTAAGTTAATCCTCTATAGTATTAGGAGATCTAACGCTATAGGTCTTCAAATCTTAGTATAGCGATATAAAGTCCTAAAGCTAACGCTTATAGGATAACCTCCGTATATTTTATATATATTCTTCCTATCTCTTCTTAACTAAGGACTTTTAGGCAGCGTTAGTAGGTTTAAGATAGTCCTTTAAAGCGATTAGGATATCTTTAACCTCCTTCTTCCCCGCGTACTAATCTTTAAGGTTAGGATTAACTATCTTCGCGATATAGTCGTAAAGAGTAGTTAGACCACGTTACTATTACTAATATTTATTCTCTTTTACGTTCTATAGCTTGAACTTATGATCCTAGGCATTATCTTCGTCACCTTCTTCTAGTTTTAGAGGTTCCGAGGATTCGAGCTTTTAAGGACGTTTAGATTCCTTAAGGTCTAGATTAATAAGGTTAGAGACCTAGTTAGCGTAGGCTATCTATATAATAGCCTCAATCTAATAACGCTATTCTTTTAGTAAGGTAAGGATTATATAGCCTATCGTGGGTAACGCCGTAGTTAAGGCTATCGTCTAACTAACTAGGATTATAGGAAAATAAACTATCGAAACCGACTATAATAGACCGATTAAACGAGGAGCGATAGAATGATATAGGACTTAAGCGAGTTAAGCGATTTGAATAAAAGGGAATAACGGAATAACGGTTAAAATAAAGCAGGCGGACGTAGCTAATAATACTTAGCTAACCGCTATAGACTTAAGGCTATTTTAACTGCCTTAAAGCTATAGGATCTATCGAAATAGCTTTATTTATCAGAACGCCGGGCTTATAACTATTAGCATATAAAATAAGGTACGTAAAAGATATATATATGCATTAAAGAAGAGTAAAAGATACTCTACGGAAATATCCAACTATAAAGTAAAAGAAGGGGAAATTAATATAGATACATCGGTCGGAAGTACCCCATCCGTCTACAGAAATAGCGCAAGTCACACCCCGATAAGGTGGCTGTAGGCATCTGACAGTAAGGGACTTTGAAGTTGCCGGATTTCAATTGGCCACTGATCAGACATTCTGGATCCACAGATCCACAGTGGGCATGTACGTGGTGTAGGTATCATCATGGAATTTCAATAGCAAAACAAGGTATTAAACTTCCATCGTAACCCTACGAGGTACCAGTACGTCTCGGTCTGATAGTACGTTGTAAGAATTCATTCGCATTTTCTCAACAACGCATTACGTAGGGGAACACTACCTATTCATCCGTCCACCATGCCCGCCTCCCGCGCCCTCCTCCCCCTTCGAGGCCGTCACTGCCTCATAACCGGCGCCTCCGGCGGCATCGGCGCCGCCATAGCCCGCCGCTTCGCCGCTGAGGGAGCCCTCGTCACTCTCACCGGCCGCAACGAGTCCAAGCTCCGCCGGATCCTTGCCGACCTCCCCCCTTTCCCTGACCAGGCCCTCTCCCCCGTCCATGCCGCATCCAGCCCCAAGTCCGTCCCTCCCAGTTCCCCCGAGAATCTCTGCCACGCGTATCGCCGTCTAGACCTGTCAAATCGGGGGACAAGCCATAACCCAACACGAGAGGACGCCGACGCGAATGAGACGTATAGCGAGCAAAACACCGTTCTCGACGCCATCTGGGACCGCACCGGCCAAATCGACGTCCTCGTCAACGCTGCCGGCGTCGCCCAGTGGCAGCTCATTCAAAAGACCTCCCTACAAGATGCGAGGGAGGTGCTCGACACGAATCTGCTGGGCGCCGTGCTCACGTCCAAGTATATGGCGCGTCGCATGAAAAAGCGCCGCGCTGATCGAGATGGTAAGTCAATCATAGTACGGAATATAGGGCCCAATCCCTTTTCTTTCGACATTTGCAATGGCTCAAGCTTGACTGTGGACGTGTACCCGGATTGTCCAGCAGAAGAAAACTAACCCCCCCGCCCCCTCGCCCTTCTATATAGCCTGCATTATCAACATTGCAAGTTTGCTAGCACAGAAAGGCGTTCCTGGAGCAAGTGTCTATGCAGCCTCCAAGGCCGGCCTGCTGGGTACGTTTCGTACATGTTTCCATTCCATTCGCCGTCTTCTCTACGTGGCTTCCCTGAACCCAGACGGCTGCAATATTGCTCAAGGGATCCCTTGCTCAAACCCCCTCGTCAAGCCACCACGCTGCTAACCCTGGATGCTCCCTCCCTCGCACATGCTCTGGATATAGGCCTGACACATGCTCTTGCTGTTGAGTTGGCCCCGATGCGTATCAGGTCTAATGCCATCGTGCCTGGATATATCGAAACCGAGATGATAGCAAGTCAGTTCCCAATGACGAGGCTATTACACTCTAGCCTCCACTGGTTTCCCAACTCCATCCATGCCCTTGCTAATGTACAAGCTCGTCCGCAGACATGTCGAAGGAGCCTCTCGAAAAGAAAATACCTCTCGGGCGGCTCGGTACGGCTGAAGAGGTGGCCGACGCTGCCGTTTTTCTTGCCCAAAATCCTTATGCCAACAATTGCATCTTGAACCTAGATGGAGGTCTAAGTGCAGTATGAGGACCATGTACACCTGGACCAGTTATTCACAGCGGGCGGGCCCGTCATAAAATCCATGCCAGTTATTAAACTTTCAGTCATCGAGAACAACGACGCCCTGGCCAGTTTCATCGTCATCGATGACGATGACGTCGTCCCGGCCTGACGGGGCTGTCTTCGCTTTTTTGGCCTGGGGCTCTTCGGCCTCGCTGGCCGACCTCCGGCGTTTCGTGCTGGGCTCCGCGGCGTCTGGCTCCAAACGACGCTTCCCATTTAACTGAGGCGCTGTGCCGTTGGCAACAACTGCAACTGGCTGCACCTTCTTCGGCCTTCGAGGAATTTGCGGCTTCTGATCCGCAGCCACTGCCTTGATAGGCTTGTCTTCCACCAGATCCGTTCTATCTGTATGTTAGCAAAATGCTGTACAATATGGATACTCGAGAGAAGGGGGTAAAATTAGGGGTTTGTTGTTGAAGTTGTTCACATACGCCTCTTCGATGTTAATGACGACGTTGACAAATGGGTCTTCGTCGTCTTCATCAATTACCGTCAGGTAAGTATCTCCCTTGATCCCAAGTTCACTGAGCTTCTTGGGCAAGTTCTCCGTCTCTTCGGGGTCGTAGAGGGGTCCTAGTTCATTGCTGACGGCGAACTCCTTGTCTCCATACCCGAGTTGCAACCTTACGAAGTCATCAACGAGGTCGTTGAGGGTGGCTTTTGACAGGTCCACAAAAACACTAGTCTGGTAGACGCTGCAGACGGGACAATCCGGGTTCGGGAGAGAGTATCGGGTGTAGCCGATAAGACGATTGAGGTTGCTTGGAGCCAAGAACAACTGCGATGTTTCGTTAGACAACGGCCGCTGTCTATGTTGTTGATTTTCTTATTTTCTTAAAGAAAACGGGGGGGAAAGGGAGCAAGCTGAGAAAAATGGAACCCACCTCCTTAGTTTGTTGAAATTCTCCCCTCAAGACCTTAAAGGCCTGAAGCACGGAGAGACTAGCCACAATAGCGTTGGTCGTAGCAATAGCAGGGATGATGTTACCGGCCATTTCCTTGATATCAAAGCGCGACTTGGGCTCGATGCCAAATACGGCCGACCGAATATTGGCTGCGGCGGCAACGAAGTCCAGAGTATCCACATCATCTTTATCGAACTCGATGACGGGCTCGGGACCGGACGCGCCCTGGTGAGCCTTCTTCAGCTCTAGCATGCGCTTGCTGAGTCGGTCGAGACTGTCGATGAAGACGACAAGGTTCTCCTCGAGGGACCAGCATCGCTGGTCGTCACGCAAAATCTGCTCCTTTGAGGCTAAAGCGCTTGAGGATCGCTCCAACAGTGTCCTGTAGTCGAGCGGCTGGGGCTTCTTCCGTGACTTCCAGACATCTTCCATAGACGCCAGCCGGACGATGTCGGCATTGAAAACTTTGTCAAAGAGCAGCTGGGGAAAGGCACCTGTACCCAGCGACTCCCGAATCTCACGAAGAGCGGCGGCTTCCTTTTTAAGCTCGACTATTTCCGCCGCGTTATCTGCATCCTCGGAATGGTCGTATGCGGCTTCGTCCTCGCTGGCGCCGAAGACTTCGCTCAGGAGATAGCTCTTGCCCCAGACGATGCAGTGTATGGGCTGGCTCGGGGTGCTCCGAATTGTACAGACAGGGAAAGACTTGGGAACTGGCTTTTCCGTGCAATCATAGCACGCCGTCACACCCTTCTTGATGACCTGAACGTTGCCATTGAAACCTGTAGTCCCGCTCTCGATCAGAGGCACGTCAGCTGCCAGACACATCCAGTTGACGTGCCTCCTCGCCTCGAGGTTGTCGAGCGCATTGAAAACGAGGGTGAAGCCGCGGAACCAGCGAACGTTGAACTGGGAGTCCTTGATGTTGGCATGATGTGCAACAATGTTGACTTGTGGGTTGAACGCTTGGGCCGCCTCCTTGGCCACCAACGCCTTCGACTTCTTGATGTGTTCGTGACGGAAGAGAAATTGGCGGTTAAGGTTGCTCAGATCGATGGTATCGAGATCGACGACTTCGATTTCCCCAAAACCGGTGAGGACGAGGTTCTTCAGTAATTCGCATCCAATGCCGCCGGCACCAACCATAAGGACACGGGCCTGCGATGATGTCAACATGGACGAAAAGACGTTGCACTCAAGCGGTAGATAGTCCATGGCCGTAAAACTGAATGATGAAAACAAGAAAAACCCTCGAGCTCTGACCCTTCACAAGGGAGAGATAGAACTGTCGAGGGGTGGTGGATGTTTTGGATGGCCGTGAACAGTGAGGGTGACGAACCTGTTTGACATTGAAGGTGGCGGATGGACCCAGGGACTGGAAATAAAACTTATCACGCGGCTTTGGCGCGGGCCTCTGCCGCTGAAGCGCTCGCGCGGGAGGTGTTGTACCAGCAGGTGTCGTTTGCGTAGACGTGGACGAGGGCGGAGGCGCAGGCGCACCAGCGCCAGCACCATTCGTCGCTGGCGTGGCGATCGCTGGCGTCGACGCTTTGGTTTGCGGAGGATCCATGGTCGGCAAGAGCTATCGGAAGGGTGCGGAGAGACGCAGTGGGATCAAACGCGCGCCGGGACGTAGATGGTGATGTACGTGATTCAGCGCATACAATGAATGAGCTCAGAGGAAACGGCGGATCGGATGGCTGCTGAAGAAAACGTGTCTAACGGGAGTGGCTTAGGCAATTATAAAATTCTCGGGGAAAAAGAAAAAAGAAGAAGAAGAAAGAAAAAAGAACAGATTATATTGGAAGAAGAAAATAAAGAGACCGTTTAGAAGAAAGAAAAAGGGAAGAAAGAGAGATGTTGTTGGCAACTGAGGGCGAGGTGAAGCCCCCGGAAACAACCAGGCTGTTGAGTCTGTGAGGCAGTTCGAGCCAGGGAACCTGGAAGGTAGCAAGGTTTTGTGTTGGGAAGCAGGAAGGAGCTATAATACGTTTCGGTAGTTCTTTGCACCCGTACCTTGAGGTACGTACCTTACATGAGAAAAATTGACTAAGGTACAAGGCACTGCGGATTAAGGCTTTTGTATCCATACTTTGTAAAGTCCTCTTAAGCCGAGCCGATAGTGGGTATCTGGCAGGTGTCAAGTCACGATACTTCGTACGAAGCGACGGTACTAAGCCACTTACGCACAAGGTGCCGTACGGTGCGGAATCTCCGCGCTTGAGCTGCAATTGGCCAATACGACGGAACGTTGGAGGAATTAAATCCCCAAACGGTTCCCTGTGATCGGTGCTGCGATGCATGACGAACCTCGCGAATAATGACGAAGTGCCTGGTCTGGCGGGACGAATTGTAGTACCGTGTACATACCTATACGTCTTTACTCGAGCCGTCTACACCTCTACCAGGGTTTAGTAGGTTAGCGTGTGACTTTACCGAGTCGGTTCTTAGGGTACATGTCACGTGTGTCACACAGCCCTTGTTGTAGTGCTTTTTAAGGTAGATAGACATTCCCTTTGAGTACCTTTATAGAACTCTCCAAGGAACAAGATTTATGAGTTCGCGTACCGATATTCTTGTTCTGACACCGGAATCCGGACGGACCTGTCCAGCAACAGACCTGTCCGATCTAGAATGCTGAAGAATTACCACACGCGTCTCTCGCAGCCTGGGAAGATATTGAATCCTCGAGGCCACGACGGTGGAATGCCACAGCATATCTATGTCGTCGGCACGTTCGCAACGAATATACGAATATATCCGTGCCTGCTTAAAGAGTACCTTAGCGTCTCGCTTTATGCGGGTAAGTGTTGTAGTAGCAGTGCGAAAAGGTATAATTTACACATGTTGTACTTGTTCCGACATGGTTGTCACACGATCTCCGGTAGGTAGATACCTTGTATATTCAAGTGTTCGATGGAGATCGCCATGCAGAGAAGCTCATAAAGCCTGATGGACCTTTACCCTTAACCACAAATGCCATGATGGAGATGGAGATGCCAATCTGGCCTCCGCGGCGTAAGGTATGGAATGGTCGGGGATCAGTGTGACAAGTCAGAGCTCCACCTGTTTTATCTCTGTGCAATGATTAGAAGGCGGTCAATGTCATCGTCTCCTGGGTCGCCCCGCGGCCAAGACACCGCCAGCAATCTCTTTGGGCTTATTCCGATTCCTCAGGAGACTTACATTTCAGACTCAAACCCTCTGGACTTTGCAGGACAGAAGAACTGAGGGACAGGGGTACTTACATTCGATTCCCGACAAGACCGCTGCCTCCCCGCCATGTCGGACGACGAAGCCGACCCAGAGCTGCTCGCGCTCCTTCGGCAGCACTTCCTGGGCAAGCCCGCCGCCGATGCGGAGCCGAACACGGGCGTACTCCAAGATGCCGAGGCCGTCTACGATGACTCCATCGACGTCGCCATCGACATGCGGTCCACCAAAGCCGCCGCGCAGACCATCCATGCGCAGATGCAGCGCAAAGAATTTTCCGCCGGTTCTTGGTCCTCCCACGAGCTGCACCCCACCCCGTCCGGCCCCGACGACGAGGAAACCGTCGCTTTCGTCTTCGTGTTGGATCTTTTGAACTTCTCCTTCTGGTCTGATTTGCCGGACGAGGAGCGCTTTGCCATTGAGTACCGTGGCCGCATTTGGACCGGCTATTGGAGCCTCGTCGCCGCCCTGCGTCGTGCCTTGGACGAAGCGAACGACGCCAATGGCTCCAGCAACGGCGCCGCCTATGATGCTATTGATGGTGAGGGCGACAGTGGCATTGATGATGCTAGCGGTCTCGATGGTGCTAGCACTGGTGAGGCTGGTAGTGTCAGCGACGGTCGTGGTGTTGCTGACGGTGGTTTTGCCGGTGAGAGTGGCAGTGCTGGCGAGAGTGGTAGTGCTGGTGAGGTCGGCAGTAGTGCTGATGATGGTAACGGCGCCGATGATGGTAACGGTGTTGAGAGTGGTAGCGATGGCGAGCATAATAGTGGCATCGACGAAACCGAACAGGCTGCCATCCCCAAGAAGAGGAAGATCGCCATCACCTCGCCCGACTTCTGGAAGAACGAAGACGAATGCACCCTCGAGATCCTCCGCCACGTCTTCCGTTCAGCGACCGAAGAGGAGATGCCCATGCTCGCCGAGCGCCTCGACTGCCTCCGCGATGCCGGCCGCGTTCTCTCTCACCACTACGACGGCAGCGTGGCCAACCTGGTCCGCGCCGCCGACGGCTCCGCCGTCCGCCTCGTCAACCTGCTGGCCCGCGACTTCCCCTGCTTCCGCGACGAGCATTTCTTTGCCGGCCGTCGCCGTCCCGTCCGCCTCCTCAAGCGCGCCCAGATCTTCGTCGCCGACGTCTGGGCCTGCTTCGGCGGCCAGGGCTTCGGCGCCTTCCGCGACATCGACAAGATTACCATGTTCGCCGACTACCGCGTTCCCCAAATCCTCAACACTCTGGGCTGTCTATATTACAGCCCTTCCTTGGCCGCCACCATTAGCCGTGGGGCGCTTATCGAGAGCGGCTCGCGGTGGGAGGTGCAACTCAGAGGTAAGAATGCTTTGGCTTTCGTTTTGTCTCACGACCTTCATCTTTTCTGTCTAAACAACCCCCGCCCTCCCAAAACGACTTCCCTTCTCTGGACTCAGTAAACGGCGCCTGTTATTGGCGAAAGCTGGGCTGACGGCATTAAAAATAGCCTGCAGCATCTGGTGTGTCGAGTTGTTGCGGCGGGAAATCGTGAAGCAGCACCCCGACGCAAAAGTAAACGCCGTCTTGATTGATTTCTTCTTGTATGATACCATGAAAGAGATCGAGGCCGGGGGGAAGGAGACCGTTCGTCATCATAGAACAAGGAGCATCTGGTACTGAAATAGGTCGGAATTTCGAGAACTGCATTAGAGACCCCGGCATATGACGAGATAGACAGGTGGAATGTATATGAATGGCACTATTGCTGGGGTATCTCACAGGTAGCCACATGGACAAACCCCTTCCAGCTGCGAAGATATCATTTCAAGATGTGACTGGACAGTCGAGCAGAATTGTCTTTTGAAGCTAGAGGTGAAGCCAGCCCGAACCCAGCAACGCCAACTTTACCGCCCAAACTCCATCCACCAGCTAAATCATCGGCACCGTCGCTCGGTCATGAGAAATGGTCAACTATGGTCTGGCCTCCATGGCCACACAGTGTCCGACAGCCCCGTGAGAGGCCGCAGCCAATATCCGAAACCGAAGTTAAAAAGACAAATGGTATCGCACAGCCAAGCTCCAAGCCAAGAGAGAAGAAAGGAAAGAACAAATAGAGAGAGGAAGAATCAAGCGAAACGTCCATTCCGAGGGACTATTTCCCCTTATGCGCCCACAGCTGTCGAGTTGAGGAGCTCATCCATATGCGCCTGTTGCTTCCCCGGGCTCTCCTGTTTAAGAAGAACGGCAAGGACTTCGATGGGCGGGTTCAGGCCCAGTTTCTCCGCCCGTTCCCAGCGTTTCTGCCTTTGGATACCGACACAGGGCTGAGCGACATAGCAAACAAAGTTAGCACACAACCCTTCTTTCTCCCCCGGGGGAATCCACGGTAGGCTTCAAAAGAAGGGCAGATATTGGGCCGAAGAGCCAACAAAACTCACCCCATAATGCAGGCTCACGTCAAAGTGACGCAGAATCTTTTCCCCAAGACTGACGTCCTCGACATGAACCTGTGGCGCGATGCTTTGCGCCTGGACGTTCTTCCAGTATTTCGCAATCTGCGCATCCGAGATCTTCTCTGCCCGGAGTTCGGCCTCGGACTTGGTTGGCACTTGCTCCTCCTCCACGGCCTCCTCCTCAGTCTCCTCCTTAGTCTCCTTCTGTTCAACTTCGAGAGTCTCTTCAGGCTCGACCTCGACCTTGGTCACTTCCGGGACGTCCTCCTCGGCATCCTTTTCGGTAATAGGAGAAACAACTGGTTTCTTGGCATCCTGTCGCGACACGGACTTGGACACCCTGTTGGAAAAGCTGAGAGTGGATTGACCCTTTCCTGGGCCGTGCTGGGCTCGGGCGCCGCCAGTTGCTCTACGGGTAGTGGGCATTTTTAATTTCCCGAAGGTAGTGTCGAAGAGAGCCCCACTGTGTAAGCTTGCAATCGGGTCAAAAAAATAATAGAAATGGCGATGGTATGCTGGGGACGGAGGCGATAAGAAGAATTGATGCAGGTTTCGTCTCTGGCGCTCGGTTGATGTTGGATGACGGAAGGTAATTCTGGAACATTGGAGAGAGACAACACTGAGAGGGGTAGTTTACAAGTATCCCGCATGTACCTATATATGGCCCCATTGGCGGGGCAACGCGAGATAGAAGCGTGGTCACGTGATGTGATACGTTCAATTGTTGGATTGACGGGCGTGTGATCCGGCCGGAGCAGAGATTCAATAGATATATAATTGTATTCGTAACATAAAGGAAAGAAGAATAGGAAGGTGTGGGTGTTCTAAATATATCTACCCCTTTTCCACGCGAGGAATATAGGGCTAATCCAGCTAATAGAAATATAGAAAACAGGCTCACGTATTTTTAGTGCGATATACCCCCTAATTACTATACCCTGATTAGCTTAGTAATCACTTAGCCTAACCTCGCCGGCGCCTTATAGTTAATCTTAAAATAGCCTTAAAGAGTAGTTATATATCCTTTAAAGTCGAGTTAAAAGGTAGGTAAGGAAGCTATAAAACAGGAAAGAATAATAATAATAGTAGTATATAATAAAGGAAAGTGCTATTTAAAGTAATTAGTAGATAGGGGAGGTACCAGATATAAATAAGAGGGTTTTCAGGCTCTTCGTAGCCTTCTTTTCCCTTTTATAACCACGATCCTTTTTTAACGATTTTTAGTTATTTTCGTGCCTCGCCTAATTTTCGGATTTTTTTCTTCTTTTTCCTCCTTAAATAGCCGCTTTTCGTTCCTTAAACGCGCTATAGTAAGTTACTGGAGCTCTGATGCTTAATATAGGTACTAACAGTGCTTATTTAGGCCCCCTTAACCCGTGCGTCTAGTGCTAAGATCGCTAGTGCTAGTCTAACTAAGCCTTCTGGTATAACTAAGACCCCCGGTAAAAAGCCTAATATAAGTGCTCTAGTCCCTTAGCTTTGTACTTTCGTTTATAGTCGTAAGGCTCCGGTTACTAATAGTTTAGCAGACTCCTAAAAAGCCTACTAAGAAATCGACTAAGGCCCCCGATCTAAATTTTATACTGGTCCCCTTCAATCCTCCTTATATATAATACGTAAAAGGTATTTATTCGGGTAAATAAAGCTCGTTTAACTATTACGTTACCGTCGAAAGGCGCTTAAACCGTTACCGTAAGTGTTATCACGGTAACTATATATACTCCTAGGTATAAGTTTTTACCCCCTAGTTATCGAGATTTACGACCGTGGATAAAAGCTCCGGTTTAAATCCGGATTAAGGATCCGTGCTCTAATATGATTCTGTTTACTAATATCCGATCCTAGTTATATTAGTATACTTCCTTTTATTAAGATACTGGTTAATATAGTGTCTATTCGTAAGATTAGAGTAGGATCTGCTAATAAGGACCGTAAGGTGCGTTTTCATCGTTTTATTCCTTAACTCGAGTGCTCCGGCTAATATTTCCGGCGTAGTTTTTAGCTAAGTTAAAGCAGTATATTAAGTAGCAGGTTAAATACCTTAAAGAGAATAATACTAAGCGCTTTTTTAATAAAAAGGAGCTTAAATACGTGGCGGGCCCTAGCGAGAAGGGCTTAACTAAGCTTAGTTTTTCGGCTTATTTTGAATCCTTAGTGGAGGAGGTGGTAGCGCGGCGTTTTAGAGATTAGCTCTAATAATAGTAGTAATAGTAAAATATTACGCCCGTCGTGTCTTCCAGAGCCCCCTAAGGGTAAGTTATTACGCCGATTACTAAAAATAGCGCTATTATTAATAGTGGCTCGGTTATAGTGGATAGTGGTAAGACTACGGCTCCGGGTGCTCCTAATAGAGCGTAGTAATAGTATTTAGGTTCGCCGGACGTTAGTTTTTATATTTTGGCTTTTAGCTTTTAGCTTAGGTGTATAGGATAGCGGTATATAATAATACCACGTTTTCTTTTACTAATTTAACTAAGCCGCGGGCGTGCGGCGCGCCTCCGGCGCTAGATTTTAACCTTTAATTTCTCCGGTCTACCCCCTCCGTGTACTCGTTATATTAAGATATACGCGGAAGATCTTGAACTTTTATCGTGGGAGTGCCTTTATTAATCCGTTTACTAGTATAAGGCTCGTAGCTAAATAAACCACCCTAAAAGTCCCTTTACCATGCTCCTATCGAACCTATGAGCGTTAAATATCTATATATCTAAGCCGGGTTTTAATCCTATAGCCGTCGTCTACTATAAGCCTAATTATTTAAGTGTTATCGTAATTAATATCCTAAGGAGATTCGGGGTTAAAGCGTATCTCTGCGAATAGGCGCTTTAATCCTATCGTTTCCTTCGCAACTTACTCTAGAGCGAGTAGCTCTGCTTCGGTTATAGATATAGTAACGGTTACTTACCTTATTACTTTCTATACTACTAGACCTCTAAATAGGCTAATAAGATAGCCTTAGGAGGATCGTCGTGTATCGATATCGTTAGTAAAAGAGACGTTACTCGCGATTACTATAGCCTATAAACTAGTGCTCGATCCGTACTAAATCGAGAGGTCCCTAGTTATATATAAGTAACGGATAGCTTAGTCCGCTGCCTTATAATACTCCGGGGAGGGGTTTCTAAGAAAGCGGGAAAGGATAGATACCGTAAAGGCTATATTAGGACGTATTATAACTGCTATATATAGTAATAATCCGATATTTTCCTAGTATAATTTAACCTCTTAAGCCGTGGCCTTATCTTCTCTTTTCCGGTATTCTATAATAGAAACGGGAATAGCTAGGTATATAATAGTAGTATCTAAATTAAATCTGGCTACGATCTTCTCGATATATAAGTCGTGACTAAGTAAAACCTTACGCCGGGAGTAATCGCGCGTGATCTTAATTCCTAGGAACCACTCTACGTTACCTTTTTCTAACACTTCGAATCTTTTCCTAATACCGTTAATAATCCTAAGGGCGTTTATAGCTTTATTCTTATAAAATAAGACGAGGATATCGCCTATAAAAAAGATAATAAACGTGTCTCGAGCTACTATATAAAATAGGTATAGCTCTTCTTTACTAGCTTTTATCCCTAAATCTGATAACGTCGCTACGAAGATCTAGAACTATAATCGAGGTGAATCTTATAAGCTATAGAGTGCTTTATCTAGCTCTAAGTACTTATCTAGCTACTTAAACCTATCTAGAAGCTTATATATAACGGGCGTTTCTATTCTATTCCTCTCGGCGTTAACGAAGGCGTTAACGATATCTAGTTACTTAATCTCTAGGTTAAATTAAATAGCTAAAGCTATAATAATACGAAAAGACCTTATAGCGAGTATTACTATATAGGTTCCCTTAATCGTTAAGCTTTCCTAGAGATCCTCTCGGATATATAGCCTTACCTTATATCTCTTTAGATACCCGCCTTAGTCGAACTTATAGGTGAATACTTATTTAAGTGGAAGGGGCTTAGACTTTGCCGATACTCTATTAATTTCCCTCTACGTGCGTTTTTTTAATAGCTTATTAACCTCCTTCTACGCCGCTTCCTTAAACTAGTCGCGTATAGGGTAGTTATAAAGCTCTCTTTAATACCTTAGTGCAGCCTTAAGGTAGTCGCGATAGACCCTGCCGTCGAGTAAGGACTTCGGTTTCTCTATTATTTTCGAATAAGCTTGTATTTTTATATCGGCTACTCCGAATATTACCGAGTAAAAGGATAGGAGCCCTTATGTCTTATCGTCGCGTACTTCTTATTAATTGAAGAACGTATACGTTAAGAGCATATCTGGCTCTACTACGTGCGTCCGTGGATTAATCCGAATAGTCTTCCCCTAAGCACGTCGATCTATAATTCGGGCGCTAACCCTTATTATATCCTTAACCTGTATACTCCGTTTACGTTAGTGTGTAGTCACCTTAGGGTCGTTAGTTCGAGATCTAGACGTTAAGGGCTAGTTAATGCTATAACCTGGATTAAGAGTAGCTAGTTCCTATGCCTTAGTCTACGCACTTCTCGCACCTCCTTATTACTCCAGATTATCTGTTTTAAGATCTAGTATATATAGCTTTAGCGTATTAATAGCAGCGTCTCCTTCGGGTACCATAGTCTATATAGAAGAGGGTTTAATTAAGAGTTCCTCCTGCTATAGCTATAGCCCGGCGCCTTAATCCTGGTTATTCCGGCTCGGCGGATTAGGTATAGCGTGTAGGGTTTAGAGTCCTATTAGCGCGGGCGGTTCGGGTAGCCTATTATAGCCGTTAGTGGTTACGTCGGTATCTAATAGTTCCGGCGCCTCCAGAATAGTACTAGCTACTCCTACCCCCGAGTCTAAACCCGTAGACTCTACTTAATCTTTAGAAGGTACGCTGCTAGATAGGCCGGCGGGCGGTTCGGCTTATAGGATAAATTCGGTATCTTTATCTTCGTAGTCTTTATAGGTTATAAGCTAGTTCCTCGCCTCCGCCTCTGTAATCTATTCTACTTCTTCGAGCTTCGAGTTATAGAATAACCGCTCGTTAAACTACACGTTACGCGTCGTTATAACCTTCTAAAGCTACGGGATCTATATCCTATAGATATTATAGGTAACGTATTCTATAAGATCCCTAATATAGCCCTTAGGTTAAATCTTATATATCTTTCTCTCCTTTCTAGCCTCCCTATTCCTATCTAAGGGATAGGCGCGGTAACCGTAGGTATAAATACTACTCTAATCCGGCCATAGATCGGCGGAATACTCTCTTATCTTAAGCGGCACGTGCTTTTTAAACTATAAGTCTAGTACCTTAATAGGAGACTTCTAACCTAGGCGCTACGATAGACTTATATTATAAAGTTACGCCGCTACTTTTATACTCTCTGGCTATATAAAACCTAGAAAACCTGCGCTATTTAGTATAGCGTTAGACTTTATAATAATAGCTTATCCTACCCTCTCGATAGCGCTATTCGGTTTATAGGTATATAAAGGCGCGATCTCTATATCGATACCCTTTATACTCGCTTATAGCTAGGTCCGTGAATCCCCTGTTATATACACGATTAAAGGCTTATTATTACTACGTATCTTATAGACGTATAGATTAAACTAACACGTAACCTATCTTTCGAACGCTTTAAGGGCGTTATAGACTATAACGCTATTTTTCGACGCTAAAGGTAGTATATAAATCTAACCGCTATACTCCTCCTTAATAATAAGGAGATAATGTATACCGTTATAACTCTCCGGTAATTTCTATAGGTCCTAATAAATACGCTAGAACGGCCTAGGCGAGCGGTAATCTAATAGTCGACGAGACACGATCTAATAAACCTATATTCGAGTATAGGTCTTACACTTAATCCGCTTAGTGCCTTATATTAGCACGTTCCTAGCGTTACGAATTAGTGTTCGGAGAGCTTCTAGTCCTAGGTGGCCGGCCCTTAAGTGCTATAGCCTCTTTTCGTTAATATATAGATAAGGGGAATCTCGAGATAGTCGAAATAGCTTCGGAAACGGCGCTCTTATCGGTCGATCGATAGCTACTACTAGTATATAGATATAATCGTAGCTTACGGGAATCACGTCTTATAGTATTAGTTAAATATACGGGTAAGAAGAAGAAAAGGATAAAATTAGCTTATACTAAAGAATAGTTATATTAAAGCGTTATAATAGCTTTGATAAAACCACGCTTTTATCCGCTATTCCGTATCGTAGTAAGTAGTTATATCCCGAATACTAGATCCTAACCTTATATAATAGAGCTTCCGAGATAATATTTATATAAAATCCCTTTACCACGATAACGTCGTTAAGCTCTAAATCGACTTTCGGAGTACCTAATAGTCTATTAAGAAGGCCCTTAAAGATCCGTTTACCTTTACCGATAATAGGGAATTCCGTTATACCGGATTTAACTATACCGTTTATCGGGATAAAAGATCCGGGAATAAGCAGGTTAATTAAATTAAGTAAGTATATCGCGCCGTAGTTATCTAAAAGGGTGCTATATAAGAGCGGGTAGACGCTAGATCGTAGCGCCGCGTAGATACCGGGAACTTCCCCTATATCGTAAATAAGGGTTAAGTCTAAGATAGTTATAATAACCTTTAAGGGGTATCCGTTACCCTTATCGCTACTCTTACCGGCGCTTCCCTATCCCTTCTTTAATAGGGTTTCTCGTAGACTTTTCTACTTTTATTACTATAGCTTTCCGGATTTATTCGATATAATTATCGCTTATCTACACGGATAGCTACTACTCGTATTTACCTATAAGAGTATACTCTACTCTATTATAGAGCTCCGGCTTCTACGAATAGGTCCTATTATAGGGGTATTTATACCCCTTACCCTTACCTTTCTTCCCTTTTCCACTACTATTATCGTCTTTATCGGAGCGGTCGCTTAGGGTAGCGTAAACGCCGTGTCTAATTCTATTAAGGCCAGGAGCGCTTATAATCGCGTTAAATTCGCGGCTATATATTAGGATATCGTTAATTACTTTATCCTTATTCTCCTTACGGATTAGTTCGTAGAACTTAGCCTTTATCTAAGCCGGGGTAAAACGCTACCTAATTATAATAAGGAAGTTACGGATAGCTATAAAACCCTTAACGTCGTTTACTTTATACTAATGATAGCGCCGGATAAGAGTATTCTACTCCGTATACCACGCTGCTACTTCTATATTAGCTCTTCGGGTATCCTAGAGGTGCTTATCGTATACTCGATAAACCTCCTTAGCTAAGAATAGTGCGCTAGGAGCGAAGTATTTCTTTAATTCCTTTATTATTTATCGTATCGTGAAATAACGGTTTTATTTCCCCTTTTTATAGCTAGGGTACTTCTTAATAGCTTCCTTAATAGCTTATTAATAGATAGAGGTTTTAATAGTCGCTTTAAGTATATAATTAGCTTTATTAAGCGTATTAATCGATCGGGCGAGCTTTTAATTATATACCGTAACCTTATAGCCTTCTAGCTTAATAAGCTCGATTAGTTCCGATATAGTAGGAGGGGTCGGCACCCCGTTAATAACCTGGGTATATTTTTCGCGTAGCTAATCGATAGATATAGGTATAACGTACTCGGGTTAGTCGTCTAGCTACTCCGGCCTGTTAGGGTCGAGTAAGGCCTAGACCTTTATACCCTGCATATATAACTTAATATAGAAGATCTAATCGGCCTATTACCTAGTGGACTCTAGCCGCGGTATACCGAGCGCTTCGGCGGTGACTTTAAGCTTCGTGGATATAGTTTATAGCAGGGGTTTAGCAAATAAGGGCTTTTCTAAGCAAGAGAGTAGGGTAGATACTCCTTAATTAGCTACGGAAGCACACGTAAAATAGATAAATATAGATAATAGATTAGCAGGAAGTTACTAGTTACTACTACCACCCGGGCTTATAACTATTGGATTAACGGGCGTATAATCCGGCCGGAGCAGAGATTTAATAGATATATAATTATATTCGTTACATAAAGGAAAGAAGAATAGGAAGGTGTGGGTGTTCTAAATATATCTACCCCTTTTCCACGCGAGGAATATAGGGCTAATCCAGCTAATAGAAACACAGAAAACAGGCTCACGTGTTTTTAGTGCGACATCAATGACATACGCGTCAGCGTCTTCTGTCCTTCCAAGATAGCCCTACGACCACACGCGTCTTAGACCGCCCTTCTTTTGAGCCTTGTCGTAGTCGATGAGACTCATTGATGCTTTTTTATTGTATACGCAAAGCCCATTTCATGCCTGTATTCATGTCACGTTCGTAGTTTTTGCCTACCCAGTCATTAGATCCCCGTGGCCTCCCTGTACAATGTAAGACTCCGGTTCGCACCAGCCGTGCAGAACATCTCGCTCCGATTCGTCTTGGGCAGCCACTTGACCGACCACAGTGCCTTCTCCGTCTCGCTATGCGTGGCCACGCAGGCAGCCCGGTCGATCGACCACACCTTGGCCTTCCCGTCCATGGCGCCGCTCAGAAGGTACTCGCCCGTATTGCTCCAGTCGAGGGAGGTGATCCACGACGCGTGGCCCGTCAGGTTGCCAACGTGCTCGCCATGCTTCATGTCGTAGAGGGCGATGACGGAAGCGTCTCCCGCCGCCGCCAGCCGGGTGCTGCCGGGGGAGAAAGCGACGGTACGCACCGGCTTGGCAAGACCTGGAGTCGTTTTTTTTTTAGCGAAGGGGGTAAAGAAAAAGGCAGACGAGAGTCAGGAACACACAAGTTGCACACATACCAGATAGAGAGTAGAGCATCCGACCCGTGTCATTGTTGAACACATACACCGCACCGTTCTGGTGCCCGCTGGCTGTCAACTTGCCGTCCGGACTCAGATCGACGCACATGCCGAAGCTGCTAGCCCCTGCGCTGCCCGTCTCATACTCCTGTATCTTGGGGGTACTCGAGTCGCCGACGTCCCAGACATTGATGCGACCATCGTATGTAGTTCCCGCCAGGTACCGGCCGTTCTCGCTCAGAGCGATGGCCCAGATCTCCCCCGCCTTGCCTGGCAGCTTGATCTCCGCATGTTGGTTCCACTCCCCTGTTTCTTTCGTGACGGTCCAGACCTTCACTACGCCGTCGAAGCCCGCGCTCGCGGCCACCAACCCGTCGCGGGAGGCGCAGATGTGGTGGCAGCCGAGTTCGTGCGCTCCGCTAATGGACTGGGAGATAGGGAAGGTCGGATCGTTCGTGTCGTGGATGCGGAGCGTCGAGGAACCGCCGGCGGAAAGGATGGCTCGTGGAGTTGCGGCTATAGAAAAGATGTCCGTGACGTGTGCTATAGCCTTGTCAGTAAAAGTATGGCACGCCACCGAACTCGACTGATGGAGCAGGACGTGAGCTTCTCACCATTGTCCACGGTGTGCGTGGTTAGGTATTGCTTTGACTGTCGGCGCGAGGATCAGTAGTGGCCCTCCAGCGCTCTGATGAGGCCAATATTACATACCATTATGGCTCATCCATCAAGTATGCGACTTATCTCTGAGAAGGAGTTCTGCGTCTGAGAGCAGCCAGATGGGGCCAAGAATAATAGTACCTTAATTAGGCGGTGCTGCTTCTGTGAGTGCAGGCAAAGGTGAGAGCTCCCAGCTTGGCGGGGGTGGGGGGGCAGTACCGAGTACCTACCAGGTACCGTACCTTAGGTGCCTTCGGTCCCCAAGAGAAAAAAAATACCCGTACCTACGAAGTATTTGCTGTCTAAGGTAGGTACCTAAGGTAGAGTAAGGTACGTATCCACTCCACAAGGTACTTCGCACTCCGACGCGGTACATAATTACGTCAGACGCTTCGGTGAGTCTTATGGGTCGTTCTGAAAGAGTCGATACACCGGCTCCTCACATCGCTATCGATTTCTTCCTTTCCCAGTGTTACTTACGATCGTCGAACGGAGACAACAGGGAGTCGAAACACCAAAGCCATACGTTCGGCGCCGAGAGATTTCCATAGCCGGGTAATCTTCTCCAAATTGTGTGTCTGACCTGTATAAACCAGGCTGATATCAATTCTCTCTTGCACATGGAACGTTCATCTGGACGCGATGAAAACCCAGGTTGTGATCGAGGTTGAAGCGCACTTTTTTCCCTCGCCATGAATCGGGGCTCCCACGCCAGATTGCCTCTGCGGGACGTCGACGTTGGGTTGGAAAACGAATAGACTTGGCAACTCGGCATCAAAAACAAGTGTGACAACGCCCACAAGGATTCGGCTCCGATTGTTACGGTTGCAAAAAGACCTCCATTCCTCAAAAATTCATGAAACAATCATCAACCAGAAAACGGGTATGGTTTCGTAATGGTCTTGTGACTAGACGTCTGCGCTATTCTGCCGACGCCGCAACGGCTATTCCCACTTCGGTCTTGATCTATCCAACACAAGCACGACGCAAAACTCCCAAACCGAAGGACGGATCACGTCTCTCCGCATCCTATCCGTTCTTTTCATCTTCTATCTGTCCCGTGTTTCATGCCGCGCATCACCAAACGGCGTCTAAAGAAAAGCAGAAGGGGAAAAAAAAGGCGAAAAAAGGAGAGAGATCAGGAACTGGTCGTTGCACAGCCCATTTGTCCGTTTGTCAGCTTATGCCATGATGCACTGCCACCGTTGACTTCTACCCGAACCCTTTCAATTACTGACGCTGATCAAGACTGTATGCCACTCAAGGTATATCCAACAATCCAGCTTACTCCGAGCGAACAAAAGAACGCCATGGGATGTATCCGACGCTATGTGTGAGAACTTTGCAGTAAAAAGCAACCAACATCTAACTGGTGACGGTGACTGACGCTATATCCAAAAAGTCTTGAAAAGTCTTAAAAAGTTTTTAAAAAAATGACGAAAAACAGGCGTGTGAATGACAGGCATTGCTTCGAGATCAGGCGAGGCCGAGAAACCTGAGGGCCTTTCGGCTGTTTCCCTTCTGCACTGGGGGTTTTCCCGGGTAAATGGGCATGAGGCGTCTCTCTTCCATGTCGCAGTCGCTGTCATCCTCGAGATCCAATGTGTCAATGGAATTTCGGTTTTCTGGTGTATTTGATAATCTATACAGTCTGCCCTGACGGCTGCGGCCCGACCTGGTCGTCCGGACAGTCTCAGCAATCGAGGGAGCCTTGTAAGAGAGTGCGGGAGAGGGTGGGCGAAGAGTGGTAGTGCGGCCAACAGGTGGCGGCGGAGAGACGGGTGGAGGAGACAAAGGAGGGCTATTGAGGCCTAAACTGGGAAAAGGTGAGAAGGCTGGGGAGAGAGGCGCCGGTGTCCGTTTGGCCACCTTGGACTTGCTCGTGTCCTCAGGGGCATAGAATCGGGAGACCTCGATTAGGAGATTCCGAATGGTTGAGATGAAAGTGGTGATTTCTGTGTCCGTTGCTGTCGCCGTGAGGAGGAAATTAGCCTTGGATATAGACACGTTCTCTGGTGCCGCTGATGGCGGCGGTGATGGTGTCGAGCGTTGCGCGTGGGAGGCTGCGGATCCTGGACGGCTAGAGTCGTTTGACACACGACCAAGTGAACCTCCTCGGATATGGGTGAAAGGTAACGGCTCGTCGGCGTTCGAGTCGACCACCTGAGCGACCTTCATAAGGTCCACGCCGATGAGGTTTTGAAGTGCCAGGACGGTGGGCAAGTGATCGGGTGGATACTCCAAAAGAAGAAAACGGACTTCAGAGTGGGTGACGAAGTACGTCTCTAGATGAGGAATGATGAGGGTCGCAAGAAGGTAAGAGTTGGTGAAAGGATTGTCGTGGGTTTGGTGGGCGAGGGGTTGCGCTGTGAAAGCCTGCATGGCATTTGCCACCAGATATCTTAGGACGTGCCTGTCAGTATCGACAACTGGCGTGAGGAGGGGGGTAAATAAAGGGGGGCCTGATCCCTTACCGAAAGTCGAGCCTCCCACTGCGGCTCACCTCGCCCGATTTCTTCCCTAGCTTCTCTAGCTGGTTGCTAATCCCGGACAAGTAGCTCTTCTTGATGCCACGCTGGGATCCAATAGCAAGAACCTGGTCAATTCGACGATGGTCGGTCCTGGGGCTCCCTGGATCGGCGTCACGGAACACGGGTTTCCAGAGCCCACCCCCCATTTCAGGGAGCAGAGAAAAGTGAAAGTGATGATACCCGTGGTCGTCGGGCGGGAAGTAAAGGTTGAGAATGGAGCGCAGAGCGTTCTGGATCGCTACAGCCGTTTTGCAAATTGTGATATCACAGTCGCAAAACTTACCACGCTGCTCAGGGGACGAGGCAGGAGACGACAGTGGCTGAGAAGGAGTGGGCAGCGCCGGAGTTCTCATCAGGTGGGCAACATGGAAGAGCTTTGCTGACTGTAGTGGCGGCGACTGGTATGCGAATGGGTCATATTCGTCTGTTTCAATGGCTTTCAATGGTGTGAGCTGCGGTTCGATGACCCTCCCGTTGTTCGCGGTAGCCACCGATCCAGTCATGGGAGAAACTGGGGTATCAGGGCCTGAGAGGTCGTCCTCATCCTCGTAGCGACTGGCAGGGTCTGAGGTTTCCGGTGGCCTTAGGGGATATGTGCCCGACTTGAACGCTCGTATGATGGAGTCTAATGTGTGATCTAGCTTGGCATCTTTGAGGTGAATGACCAGATCCTCTGTGAAAGGTAAGACGGCTTGAAACGGAGGCTCAGGTTGCAAAAGATCATCTGCGTCAGTGCCTCTGTCAACATAAGCAGTCTTCTGCTTCTTTTTCATCGGAGGCACAGGCGATAGGGTAAAGGGGACACAATTGCTGTGGGCCCAAAGAGACCTTGGCCTGGCATGGCAGGAGGGTGTCAAGGAGGTGGATTCCAAGGTACGGGACGCTTCCTGCAGGTACGAGTAGGGATGCCCGTCGTGATGGTATGCTTCCCTTTGTGCAATTGCCGGTTCAGCTTGAAAATGAGCAACGTCATCGTAAGATTGAATGCCATCTCGATACAACCGATCGAGAGACTTGGTTCTCATCAAAGTAGGCTTGCGCGTGACAGGCCTCATGTGAATAACGGAGGCTCGACCGAGAACCAGAGGATCCGAAGAGTGGACGCTGAAGTCTGACCGAGGCGACAACATGTCGATCAAAGGGTTGGCCGGTGGAGTTGATGGAGGCACGGAGAAGAAAGAATCGTAAGCTTCTCCGGCGCAGCTGGGCGATCCAGGAGGAAAGCCGGTGTATCTAGAGAAGAGAAAGCTCGTTGGCCAGTCGGCCCCTTCAGTGGACGGTTGATCGGCACTTTCAACAGCAAGTCGCGGTGCCATAACTCCAGGTGTTCCGATAGCCTCCTGGTCATCGGATGCGTCGGGGTCAGGTTTCAACCCAAAAACGTAGAAGGGTGCCGCATCACCAAACCTATCGTCGTAGCTGCACATGGGTAAGCTCATGCTCCGCGACCGTGTGGCGATAGTGAGGTCGATGTCGGTGCTGGGCTGGAGGTTCGCCGTCCGTCGGTCAAGCGCGTCAGCTGCTCGCATAGCTTTGAGTGTTGGGTCAAGGTCCGATATTTCGAGGTATTGATAAGAGGATCGGCCACGCCGATGGACGAAATCGTCGTCTAAACCAGACAAGCCGTGCTTGGCGAGCCTGTTGAAGAGAAACTGAGCCTGGGAGACGTCACCGTCCGTTTCATGCTCTGAAATGGCCTTGATACAGAGAGCATGGGCGCTCGGGGTGCCGCCATTCATGAAGACAAGCCTCTTGTTGCTTGGGGTCGAATCTTTGAGAAAGGACAAAGCCGCCTCGTTCCTCGCGATGAGAGCGTGATGAATTCGCTTGATGAACTTCTCGGCATCGAAGAGCTCGTCTGTGCCCGCCTCATCGAGGTAGTTCTGAATGGGGGGTAAAATCGATATCTGTGGCGAGGTAGGAAGTAGCCGGAGTTGTGTGGCTATAATGTCGGCAGCACCCTCCAAGGCCACCAAGCCACCGTGGTAGGCGACAGGTTCTGGCATGGTCGAGGACATGAGGTTATTGAGAATGTTGCGAAAGATAAGAGGTGTGCGACAAATTCCCTTTAATGCTCTTTACGTCTCACTCCTGTTTTGAAGACGCCGGGCCAAACGATCAGAAGCAGAAGGGCATAGCTAAAGAGATGGAAAAAAACTCGACGACGATGGGACTGGAATGACGGAGAAAGAGTTGGGAGACTGCGAAACTAGGGATAAAAGCAAGCTTTGACAGCACGGAGAGAGTTGCTGAACTGGGTAGATCCGCGGGTCTGTTTGCCGCAAGGGAGACTGTCCGATACAAGACGAAGCGGATGAGCCGAGTCTGTCTGCGTAACGAGATTTGGGGCTTAGGAGTTCAGATGAGGAGGTGGTAGAGGACCGAAGAGGTCCAGTTGGTGATGGGTAGCAGAGATCTCGGATGGGGGGTCATCAGATATACGTAGAGAGGTACCTAGGAAATTAGAAAAGAGAGAGGCATGGGAAGATTCGAGACTCCAGCAGGTACCCGTGGTGGCGTTCGTTGAAGCCAGTAGGTAGCTGTTGACAGAGGAGAATGAATCGCGGTGAGCTTGGTGTTCGTGTAAAGTAATTCGGCAAGGGAGGTCAGTAGAAGCATTTAACCGCCCTCGTCATCTTTTCCCATGCCAGTTGCCGACCTCTCTCGTGTCCAGGTGTGGTTGATGGCCTTATGGGTGCCCTACCATATCGGGTAGCTGCATGACGCTGGAGTCGGGAGGCCGTTGGAGCTTGAACTCGGGGGACAAGGGATGGTCTTGGGGGGGTCCTGTATGTACGAATATGGTGGCTTCCCCAGCCTGTGTTGTCGTTTGTTGGCGTGGCGTTGGCGAATCAGTTTGGTTAGGGGCCAGATGTGTGAACGGCTGGATGGGTGGCCCAAGTGAACGACGTGAGTGACCAGGGAGGGCGTAATTACAAGGATAGGCGATACGATTCCTCTTTCACGCTTGTTGATCCTTTTGCAAACGCAGCTGTCTTTCCTCGCCCAGGGCCCAAATCTCTTAGGTAGCCTATCTACTTTGCTTCTCTTTGGAGAGCAAGGACAGGCTTCCGAAGTGAGATGATGGGACCGGATCCCAGGAAGGAGATGAATATGTCATAGGGGGATGATGGGAGCCCCGGCTGCTCAATTCCATCATGGTCGGTTGCTTCCGCATTTTACCCGGACAGATTCGGATGTAATGGGGCAGACCGGGGAAAGCTATAGTACGGTGTAGTTGTAGGTATGACCTATTATGGGCAGGGAACGACTCGCTAATTATTACCAAGTACCTAGGCAGCGTCGAGTCGAAACGGGCTGATGGCGAGCCGCAGGCGCCGGTTTCTGTTCAGGGCTCCCTATAATAGGCTTCGTTTTCACCAGTTTGCGCTGTCAGCTTCCGAAGAGTTTTCCGCTTCTGAGCGTTTGGGGACAGCGGAGCATAAAAAGGTTCATGCGTTATTCGTCGGTCGGCACGTTGTAATCGTCCTATGGGATGCGTCTCACAGACCCCCCAACTCAGGAACGAGCACACCCTCCTTGTGCGGTCTTCTGTCCTATTGGTCGGGTTGAGCTGAGGGAGGGCGGACCGCGTTTTCGGAGCTACGAGCCAATACTTCCAAAAAAATTCGAGCCCGTTTGTTTGTGTAGGTTGCCGAGTCCAGCAGGCGGCACAATGAGCACGCATCAATAAAGCCCGCTTGCAATTGCGACTTGATTCCTTCTATTCGCACTTTGTACTTCTGAAGCTTCGGTGCCTCTTGGATACTGGTGGGGAGCGAGAACCATTGTGAGGGGCATTTGTCGTCAACATTCGGCGATGAAAAGAGGGAGGGGGAGGAGAGAAATAAGAGAAAGCAAGGGTGAATAAGACGATAGTGGTAATTATTAGTGACACAGGGATAGGCCGAGGTCTGTCACCTACCTTATGCGAGAGGCTCGATAAGGAAAGTTGAGCTTTGGATCGACGCAGGCACCCCTCTCTCTCTACCTTAGTACGCACTGTACCTTGGTACATTGGGGTTGTGCCTTCCTTTGCCTGGTTTAAAAGAAACCACCTCAAATTGCGGCTGGAAGAGTATAAGTGCAGCGTTTGTCAGCATATTAATTACCTAGGTAGGTACCTAAGGTACCCAAGGTCTGTACAGGTAGGCGCCTGGGCGGGGTTGAATCCACGATCCCGTCGTCCTTTCCCCAATCACATCCTCCCACATCACATCTGACAGCTTGCAGTGCAGGCTCGACCGCCAGCATCAGAGCTTATTATTCCTTCCAGAGGAGATGGGACACACTGATCCAACTCTCCCTTTCACTCTGACAAGGTGAGGTGTAGTACCTAGGTATGGATACGTCGTACGAGGCGCACACACACACACACACACACATCATGCACATGTTACACCGAGTCGCTCTTCACACCACCGTCAACCGTCAGCCGTCCAACGGCTCAACATGGTAGCCAATCGCTTACACAGTCCAACAATACCCCTGCGTTGCCTCGTCGAATAT
The DNA here is from genome assembly GCF_003711515.1 of Sodiomyces alkalinus F11. Classification (NCBI taxonomy): domain Eukaryota; kingdom Fungi; phylum Ascomycota; class Sordariomycetes; order Glomerellales; family Plectosphaerellaceae; genus Sodiomyces; species Sodiomyces alkalinus. The sequence goes on along the minus strand of NW_021167079.1, from coordinate 2,120,995 downwards.
AGCCCGGCTTAAGGAATTATAACCGTCGAGTTATCAGTGCTAGATGATATTACTTGCCTGCGTCCGCATTCCAAATTCCTTCCCTGTGCTACGTGGCTACCGAAACGACGGGTCCTAACGGACTTGCATCGCTTTCCGCTTCAACCACGCACGTATGTAACTAGCTAGCATACCATCCCGTCTTCCGCATGGCAGAGTGTAGTAGGGTAGGTATTGGGGGTTATCATTAAGGTATAGCTCACATGCGGCGGCTTGCTGATGGCGTACGTTGTACTCAGTTACGTACCTTATGTACTTTAACCCCCCGCTCCTCGTCGCGGCCCCAAATCCTCTCTCGCAACTTTGACTAGGATGTAATTAATTACGTCTTGTCGAAAACGCGCAGCACCTACCTTACCCATCCGCCATTGAGCTCTGTACTTTTCTTTTCATTAAGGGATGTTGGGCCAGGCTCTTGCCATTCCTAGATTCCTAGATTCACAGACGTTTGTCAGTCAGTCACCTTCGTTGTTGACCGGCAAGGAGGGAAGATGAATCCGACCCTGGCTTATCGGTCATCCGGAAATCGTGGCCCCATCGCTCAATCGTTCAAAAAGTAAGGTAATTACGAAGTGCGACGCACGGGATAATCTAGACTTGGTCTAGTTGGAGGCTGTCAATCGGATAATAAATTATTACCTTACGGTACAACGTACGGATACAGAGCAATCGAAATTTGACAGACCAGACGACGATTGTGTCTGTTTTTCCCAGCATGCATCCGCGAAACACCTGCCATCCTTCGACTCCGTACATAGACCCCAAGGTCTCCATCAAAGGCGAACCATTCAATAGTTATTCTGATGGCCTCATCATGCTTCACGAAATGCAAGACCTTTCTTCAACCATGGGCGCCTTCCAAGCCGCAGTCCCAGCGCATGCCGAGTCGTTCGTATTATCCCGACCATCTCGACAATCTCGTACCTGCTTTTTGCAGATTTAATTTGAATTTGCCAAGATTCAAGATCTGGTCTCGCTGCATCGCAAATCATCGCCGGGGTCTGTTCCATGGTCTCGGCGGTCTACACTAGGTATGTAGGTATGTACTCTTCGAACGGATACAAGCTTGGGCTAGAAGGCTACACCACACTGCGGCTATTCACATTAGGCATGGAAAACACTCGATTCGTTTAAGCCTCATGCGTCGCGCCGCAGGGTGAGTGTTACTGTCCTGCAAGTTGTCGAGTCATGGTTTGGATTCTGGGCCGAGCACCTTCTTATGCCCCCAATCAAACATTTGCCTTCGCGAGGTCTAGGTATCCGTATGTCCAATAACCTTTGTGCAACGACGACTGAAATTGCCGTCCATTGTCTCAGGACACCTACCTAAAAGGTATTGTTTGCTTTTAACACTCGACCATGGATCAGCGATCTCCTGCGCACATGCAGCTCCCCACACCATGCTTCATTTTGCTATAAAAAATTGGTTTATTTTTTAATCTGTAGATTTCGTTTGTATCGCCAATTCCGCCGCCCGGCCCACCGGGACTCACTGGTGGACCGGGGGCCGTTCGTTGTTTGATCCAAGAAAAAGCAAGCGTTATGTCGATGCCTCATCTACTATGTGGAAACGGCTCATCCACTCTCAAAAGTACAATCCAGTCGTGCAGCCAAAGCCTCATGGAGAGGAATGGGGTTGGCCCTCGGACACGAGCCGGACATGGTCCATTCGTCACCCTACCTAGTCTTCCATCAGAGCAGCCAGTTCAGCCTCTTCCTCGGCAGTCAACAAGCCGTCGCCATCTCCACTCTCCTTCTTCATCTCCTCTCCGTTCTGTGCAGACTCCTCGGCTGCTCGTATCTTCTCCACCACGGCATCTAAAGCTGGCTTATGCAGTGGCCACGTCCTCACGGTGCAGTCGATGCCGACGCTGCACAGGACATCCGGCTGCCTTCCCGAGGGGTCCCGGAGGAGCGCAAAATCCGCAATCTCATCAAAGTGACCCACGAGGATGTAGGCCAGTTTCCCCGATGTCCTGTCCCAGATCTTGATGTCCTGGCTGAACCCTCCCGTGGCCACCCACGTATCCGTGACCACAAGCCCCTTGACGAAATCGCCGTGCTCGAACACGTCATCCGTAGTGAAGTTCCTTTCGCGCGAGAGGCATTTGGCGGTACCGTCCGCACTGGCAGTCCAGAGATCGACCTCGTCGCCGGCGACGTCGAAAAGCGCCTTGTAGACGCTCGTCTCGTGCTCTTCGATGGCAAGGCGCTCGGCGGCCCCGGGTGGTTGGTCCCGGTGCGACGGCGGCCCTTCGGTCGGGAGCAGCTCCGCGCCGTCCTGGCGGATCCGCCACCGCCGCACGAAGGGGTCGCTGCTGGTGCTGGTGAGAACGACCTCGTCCGCGTTCGAGAGCACCGGGTCGACGGCCAGCGACTGGAGGGACATCATGGTCGCGCTGGGGTCCTGTATGGTGTGCAGGCGGCGGCCGGTGGCGACGTCCCAGACCATGATCTTTTTGTCGGCGCCGCCGCTGATGAGAAGGTCGCGTTGGCCGAGCCGCGCGGTCACCACGGCCTTGACGAAGTCGGTGTGGCCTCCATCGTAGCGGCGGCCGGGTCTCCGGGTCCCTATATCCCAGGACCAGATGGTCTTGTCCCAGGAACCGGCGAAGAGGAGAGTGTTTCCAGGTCCCCCCGTGGCAACGCAGGTCACGGGCACGGTGGGACCTTGATATTTGGCCGTGATGCTTCTCGTCTTTGGTGGGGGGGAGGGTTCGTTGTCAGTTGACACTTGACTCATGATCTTGCATAATAGGGACGAACGGTTTGACAGTATAAGGGGCCTTGAGAGATACGAAGCGCCTGGGTGGGTAGTAGACTCACTTCGACATTTATCCGAGAGACTCTGCCGCCCGACTCTGCCGTAAAGATGGAATTGTACGGCTGCGCAGGATCGGGGATGACGGCAAGAACTTTGGAGGAAATGCGGATAGGATCGCCAAAGGTGTTTTCTTCCTTCTTGGCCCTCAGCTGACGTTTGGCCAGTTGTGTGCTAACACTTGGTAAGCAAAGATCATCTATAAATCCGAACTGAAATACTATGAATATACTGCTTACTCTGTCTCGAAGAAATGTTCCGGATTACTGGTCTCCATGTTGAGACTTGAGGCCTAAATGACACCGGCGTGCGTCTTTGTCGGGAGAGGTAAAAAGGAGGTGGGAGGGGTTTTGCAACGATGTTAAATGGTGAGATATTATGCCGGAAAGACGTTCTGTCCGGATGAAATAATTATTAATCTTCAGGAATACCGTTAAATAGAATATTCCGATTTATGGTGGCCTTCTTCTCGTGAGCGGTTGGGCGAGATGTTTGAAGTCTTTCCAGGAATACTGTCGCGGGGGAACTCTCAGGGCTTGACACTTAGTGACAGCTGCCATAGAGTGTAAGACTGTGGAGCACACAAACTGACGCGATCTGGACCCTGATTTAATTGATTTCTGGCCGTGACGCGTCGTGACGCGTGTCCGAGGATGACCATTGAACATGAACCAGACATCCATAACCTTCGTAACGGAACTTTGACCGGCTTCGCAATTGCCGTTCCCTCACCCTCAAGAAAATCATAAAATCACAACCTCGTATGCCCCCCGAAATCTAGGACAGAAGCATACCTGTCATGTCATCGAGCGTTCCCAAACCTCGGCCTCGGCCCGCCCACACCTCGGGCACCACGAGATGCGCCTACACGACTGACGGGAGGCGCCTCGTCACCGTGGGCTCCAACAATACCATCCGTGTCTACAAGACGGGCTTCGATGGCGAGCCAGCCAACATTGACGACTGCCAGGAGCAGAACGTCGCCGTCGCCGCCGCAGAGGACTTCTTCGTCGTCGGCTCCGAAGACGGCACCGTGAGCGTCTACTCCACCGAACTTGCCACTTTCGAGCGCTTTCTCCTCCGCACTTCCCTACCCGTCCGCGACGTGGCCTTGTCCCCCGACCGACAATGGTGCGCCGTTGCCAGCGATGAGCTCACAGTCAAGATTGTCGGCACCCAGGACAACGGCCAAGTCCGTACCCTCAAGGACCATGGCCGCCCGGCCAAACACGTCGCCTTCGATCCCAAGGGCGGCATGCTTGCCGTCTCGTGTACCGATGGCATCATATACATCTACTCGCTGACGGCTGACGTGCCGGAACTGATACACAAGGTTGACGGGCTCGTCGGGTCGCTGGATACCGACTCGGACATCTCCGCCAAGGTCGCCTGGCACCCGGACGGCCGCGCCTTCGCCGCTCCCTCCCCGATCCATAACATCCAGGTCGTGTCCAAGAACGACTGGGAGAAGCAGAGGGTTTTTGCCAACGGGCATTTGGGTCATGTCACTGCCCTGGCGTGGTCGCCTAATGGTGCCATGCTCGCGACGGCCGCCAAGGACGGCAAAATTCTGATCTGGGAGACCAAGACCCAGAGCGTCATCCAGAAAGCCGACTATGGCAATGTCATCGATATTTCCTGGCACCCTACAGATAATCTCATATCCTTCACCACCTCGGACGGCGAGGTCTACATCTGCCCCCAATTCGTCAACGAGCAGTTTGCCTCTCTCGTCAAGCTCCCGAAACAGCCCGCTCCTTTCATCCACGACCCCTTGGAGGAGATTTCCACCATCCGTCGTCCCCTCCAGGCCGACCGGAACGGTATTCCCGCACGACCGCGCCGGGTATCTCTCGGCAGCCTCGATTCATTTTTGAATGGCGACGACGACGACAGGGACGGCCACGGGGCTCTAGGCCTGGATGGTGACGACCTGGACGATTTCGTGGTCGACGACGACGGCGCAGGCTACACGACAGGCAGGAAAAGGCCCCTTGGCGACACCGACCCCTTCGACGACGGCGCATACGGGGACCCGGCAGCGAAACGCCGCCGCCATCTTCTGCTCAACTCGCGCTACCACGAGCCCTTCCAGCCGGGCTCGACCCCCTGGCGCGGCAACCGCAAGTACCTCTGCCTCAATCTCATCGGCTTCGTTTGGACCGTCGACCAGGACGGCCACAACACCGTCACCGTCGAGTTTTACGACCGCGAGCGCCACCGCGACTTCCACTTCACCGACACCTTCCTCTACGACAAGGCCTGTCTGACCGAGCACGGCGCCCTCTTCGCCTGCCCCCCCCGCGACGAGCCAGGCAGCGAGGGGAGCATTGGCCGACACGTCCCGGCCACCCTCTTCTACCGTCCGCACGAGACCTGGACCCAGCGTCACGACTGGCGCACCGAGTTGCCCAAGGGCGAGGCCGTCCTCGCCATGTCGCTCAGCGACTCCTTCATCACCGTCACCACCACTGCCGGTTACGTCCGGGTCTACAGCCTGTTCGGTCTCCCTTACCGCGTCTACCGTCCCAAGAGCTCCCCCATGGTCACCTGCGCCAGCTGGAAAGACTACGTCATGACCGTCGGTAACGGGCCCCTGGGCGCCGATGGCAAGGCCCGGCTCCTCTACTCCATCCAGAACGTCAAGACGGACGTCATCTGCCAGAATGAGGACACTGTAGCCTTACCCGAGGGTGTTGCTCTTAAGAGCCTCTTCTGGTCCGACAGGGGGGTACGTAGGAACATAAAAAATAACAATAAAAAGGGGGGGAGAGGGGGAGAAAAGAAACCCCCCTATTTCTCTGCTTTCATTCGTTGAGGAGAGGATTGACTAACAGCCCGTTTTACTAGGATCCCTGCATCTACGACACGACCGGCACTCTCCTGACTCTCCTTCACTGGCGCCAACCCTCACGCGCCTCATGGGTCCCGCTCCTTGATACCAAGCTCCTCCCCCGACTCGCCTCAGGCCGCAAATCTGAATCGTACTACCCCATCGCCGTGGCCGACGCCAAGTTCCACTGCATCATTCTCAAAGGCGGCGACCATTACCCTTACTTCCCCCGCCCCCTCCTCTCCGAATTCGACTTTTCCGTCCCCCTCACCTCCGGCCCGCCCAAACCTCCCCGTGCACGCGAAGGCGAAGGCGAAGACGAACACGAAAGAGAAGACCCAGAGGACGACGAAGAAGACGACCCCGACGCCGCCGAAACCCGCAAGCTGGAGCAGGACTTCCTCCTGCGCACGCTGGAGGCCGCGCAACTCCGCGACGCGGTCGAAGACGACGGGGACGGCGCCAGCGGGGGGCGGCACTCGCAACGCTCGGCCCTGGCGCGGCTCGAGCTCGAGCTCGACAAGACGCTTCTGCAGCTGTTGGCGGCCGAGTGCCGTGCCGGCGAGGAACGCGGCATGCGAGCCCTCGAGATGGTCGCCCTCATGCGGGACCGCTCCGGCCGCATGGCGCAGGCTGCTGTCAAGGTGGCCGAGCGCTATGGGCGGACCTTACTTGGGGAGAAGATCCGTGAGATTGGTGAACGGAGGGCAGCCGGTGTGGACATGGATCAGGATTGGTAAGGGGCTGGTGAACGTTTGGGGGAGGGTAGGTCATGACCATTTGGGGAGCGTTTGTTCCTTTGCATCTGCCTGCTGCATGTTTGGATCAAGCGCAGAGACAATGTGCTGTTTTATGAGGTACTCTGGCAAACAGACCAGCATGTTCCGGTCCACGGCGTTCTTTGGTTTGCTTTATTTTTCCTTTTCAGTCTGGCATACTAGGCGTTGGGCACCTTGCGACTGCATGTTAGGGGTCTTGGGTTTAGGGGCCTGGGGTCTGGGTCTGGGTTCTGGGTCTGGGGTTGAGATAATGTGTCGAGAAGTCTCCGACTGTATTGCCCAAGAAAATTATGAGAAGCTATTTTCCATATCGGGCGATGAGAGAGGAGAGGCTACACGTGCAACAACTTGGCCTGCGAAACTGCAGCCGTCCCTGACAGTCGACCATAAGCTGATTATACCAGCCGGAGTGGGTGTGCGAGACCCGGAGGCAGAGCGGGCTTTTGACGCCTGGCGCTGTTTACGGCTCCTAGAATCTCCCCGAGCATCAACAGTTCAGTTGTTTCCGAGAATAGGGCACATATAGAAGCCAATTCCGAAAACTGCTCATGCCCAGCCCTCGTTTCCTCGTTTCTTTCATCTCGGAATTGATGATGGTGGTAGGCCTCTTAAGATGACACGAAGAAGCGTGGTTATGACATGCTTCTTGGCCTTTTGACTTTGTTCTTTTATTCTTTTACTAAAAGCATAGTTAATGGATTGAGCATTATTATACCAACGCTGTTCCGAAATACCAGTATTCTCCCTGCCCATCCCGTTGCGTATGATGTTACACGGATCCTGTGGTGTCCTAGCACAGTAATATCCCATAAGCCTGCACAAGACAGCCAGATATGGAGCGGCATCGCGAGGTTGAACGGTTCCAACATATCTAGGGTGCCCTTGCGGCTGGGCCTGGCCCGCTGGTGTATGTTGAGAATTCCAAACTCCCATCCAGCCTCCGCACACCCCCAAGTCTTATTGCCCCAAAACCTATTGTTCCCACGAGCTGACGCCGTAAAACTCCGTCACTTTGTTAAACTCCGTCGCTGGTGGCACAAACCAGGCCAGTAGGCCAGTATAAAAACACGAGAAAGATAAATATAGGTGTTGGGGGTATAATCAGTAGCTGAAGTCGACATGACCCATCTGCGGTATCGCCTTGTTGTTTTCTGACGAAGAATTAGAAGTCTCGGAATTCCCTGCGGTGCTTGTTGCCGTCGCCAAGCCCGCATCTGTTGATTGCGTTGTTGCAGCAGATGCTGTGGGCTGCAATTCGTTCCCCGCCGGCGGTTGTCCACTCGGCGACCACCCCTCGTCCAAGATCTGTTGGAAGCTCCAGCTGGGTTCGAAGCGCGTGCTGTTCCACGCGTAATCGACACGCTCATACATTTCGTCAATCTGTTCCAGGCTGACCTTGCTGGTCTCGTATACCATACACCAGACGTAGAAGACAGCAAGGATGCAGAAGGCGCCCCAGAGAAAGAAGATCTTAGGGCCGATGTTGCCGTACCCGGGACCGGGGTCCACCATGTACGGCGTACCATAAGCAATGGCGAAATTGAGGATCCAGTTGGAGAAGGTGGAGATGGACATGGCTTTGGCTCTGATCTTGAGGGGATATATCTCGGATGTTACGACCCATGCCACAGGACCCCATGATGCTGCGAAGAAGAAAATATTAATGGCGCAGAAGACGATGAGGATGAGTTGAGCGGCTCGCTCGAGGTGGTCGCCGGCGGCGGCGGAAAAGGATGCTATTAACAGTTGGCAGATGGCCATGCCGATGGCACCGACGATGAGCAACTTGCGCCGCCCCCATGTTTCGATGACCAAGAGACCTGGGATCGTCGAGACAACGTTGATAATATGGAGGATGAGAGACTTCAGGTAAGGGTCTTCGATGCGGACGCCATCGAAGAAGGTCGTGCTGTAGTACATGATGAAATTGATTCCCGTCAGTTGCTGCAGCATTTGCAACCCGCAGCCGGTGAGTGTACGGCGGCCCAGGTGAGGAGAGCCGCAGAAGACATCTTTGTACGTGGCCGGGCCCAAAGAGAGCTCATACTCGTGATTGGCCACGATCTCTTGTAGCTCGTCAATGAGAGCCGGATGGGTGATATCGAGGCGCCGCAGCCGGCTAAGGGAGAGGCCTGCCGCTTCCGGCCTCCCTCGCTTGACAAGATAGCGAGGTGTTTCGGGCAGGACGAGAAGCCCAAGAGAGAGGATGACAGCCCAGATCAGTTGCAAGCCGAGTGGTATCCGATAGGCAGCTGCAGTCACCATATGTTCGGTCAGGATGTTCACAGTGGACGCTGCAAGAAGTCCAAGGGTGATGGAGAGCTGGTAGGCGCAAACGAGAGTGCCTCTTATCCATTTTGGAGCCATCTCAGATTGATATAATGGGACGAGGAGGGAGATGGCGCCCACGCCGACACCAGCAAAGAATCTAAGAGTAATAGTCCGTTAGTACCAAGCGGGTCCGACCCAGGAAGGGGGAAACCAGGCTGTGGGGAAGAACGGCCTACCTCCCAACAAGGAGCATCGGAATGTTCGTTGCACAGACTTGGAAGATGCCGCCAAAGGAGAATACGCCAACAGAGGCGATGAGAGACAGACGACGACCAATCGAGTCGGCGCAAGGAGCACCAAGAAGGGCACCGAGGGCAGTGCCGGCGCTGAGAATAGCAACTATGATGGAGGACTGGTCGGGGGTAATTATGTAGTTGCCGTTGGCGTCCGGTTCGTGGGTCGCGAAATCGCGTCGAAAGGCCGGCATGGCGAGAATGCCGTTGATCGTCCTATATGAGGGTTCAAGAAACCTGTCAGCCCACAGAGTCCCCCCTCACGGGCTAGACCTCGCATTCGCGGTTTCCCATAATCTCAACGTCGCATTCGGCCCTCTCCTTTCCCTCTCCTCCGGCTATTTCTTCTCCTTCTATTCCTCTTTCTCTTCCTCCTCCTCCTCCTCCTCCTCTGTTCTCTCTTCTCTCTTCTCTCCCTCTGCCGGCAACACCCAGATAGGTCCACAAGAGAAGCATGACAAGGGTGAAATAGACGATTGGCAAGAACGCCAGCTTACCCCGTGTCATAACCAAAGAGCAGGCCGCCGGAAGCAACGAAAAGGCCGACCATGATGGCCGGGGCTGACGAGCCGGCTACATTGTCCGGCTTCTGCCAGCCCATGGCAATCGCCATGGTGAAAAGGGCGGGCGACGTCGATCCAGGGTGTTCCGTCGTGAGTTTTGTTTAGTCGAAATCTCCAGGGACGAGAGTGACGGCCGAGGGTTGTGGACGTCGCTTCCGATTGACAACCATTTGACTGACTGGCAGATCAAGGGCCTGGCTGGTTGTCGACAGGTGGGAACGGTGGGAAGTTGGAAACAAAAGTGATGGGATGGAGACTGGACGAAACGCACGGGGTGTGGGTAAAGGTAAAGACAGGAGGAATGGGGCCCTTGGTCTTGGGTTTCTTATGGGCCAGGTGAGCCATGAGTGGACAAAACGGTCTGTAAAGTACCTTACACTGTACCTACCTAGGTAGGTACCTATGTAACAGGCCCTGTCTGTCGTGTCCTCACAGCTTGGCAGTACTTCGTACCTGCAAGCTACCTACCATCCCTCGGTGTACATGAATATATCTGCACATAAGGCACCTAAGGTAAGGTTCCTGAGTCAAGTTATGTCAGTATGGTTAAGTTCTAAATTCCAATCCTACATGAATTATTGGGGTGAATTTATCTTTGATACGGAGATTAGGAGGAAATAGTTGGAACAGAACACATAACATACAGTGCCGTACTTCAACTGATCCGGTACTGATTCAGGTACCTACGAAGTACCTTGTGATGGAGACTACTTTCCGTACCGAGTAAGTGTCAAAAGTTACTGTTCCTTCGGGTACTTCGTGCACTGACTCCCCGGCCGCCTGGAGCGTCAGTGCTCGGGATTGGTTACACCCGGAGCTTTCCCCACGAAGCCCACTGGTGACCGGGGAAGGTCCCTGGGGCAAGAGGGGGAAACCAAGGTTTTTTTCCCCTGGGGGGGGGGGGCCGGGGAGGCCCTTCAACTGCCATGCGATGGCGACCTCCGCGAATCAAAAGCTGCACTGCAATGGGCATGGCGCATCCCTTCCTTCATCCTTTGTCGGTTAGGTAGGTGGCCGAAAAGATGGCAGACATCCCCCTGTCCTGGTGCTTTACAATGTACGAAATGAAATGCGTGTGACCGTTCAGACAGAATCACCTCGGTTGGTAATTTGTCTCTCTACCTGAAAGTCCTATGTTCGATCCGGGGCTCTGGTCTAACTTTTGTGCTTTCTATAGAAGATTAGCATGGCCCTTAATTTACACAAAGGATGACACGCTCAATCAGAGAGAAGCTACATTCTTTCGCCCTTGGGGTATTTTCTGCATGTCTTCGGGTCAGTACATCGTAAACTTTATACCCTGGAGAACTTTCTTGGTTCCTGGAGTCAAGTGACTCGACGAGTCGAGGTAATACGTGGAAAGGGAGGCTGGCGGCGTCGACGCCAGTGACAGCTGCAGCACCAGCCCAATAATGGAATCCAGGACGGGACTGCCCGGCGCCTTTACCTACTCTCACCCGAGCCGGCTGTACCGTAGTGGTATGACGCTTCTGGATGCTATCGTCCTCGAGAAGGAGGGTGATGCCGATAACGTGGTGACAGTCCTCCAGGAACAACGGGGGGGGTTTATTCGAAATACCACAGATATTATCCATCCGCCAGGCTGAAGGGCGAGTCGAAGCGAGTCGAACGGCAGAGCAGGCCCATGTAGCAGAAATGCCGGCGAAGAGGAAATGAGGCGTCTGATAGCGCGTCCCGTTCCAGGGTGAAGACCGACAGCAGGCATGGCAGAGCGAGCTGCTTCTACCTGGAGTTGCGACGATGAGTGTCGGCTTGATATTACCATCGATTCGTCTCATATATCGGCTGCTCCCGACTAAAGTGTGGCGTACGTGAAGGGGGAATGCTTGCTTTGAGCCTCGAAGGTATTCGTAGTATGCGGGGAGAGAGACCAGAAGACAGGACCTTTAACTCCGTACACCATGTCGTCCCGCCCGAGTGTCTGCGAGCTTGCCCTCCTAAGATATCATATTTTTGACGTACGAGTACATACGGAGTACCTACCCATCCATCTTATGAGGTCAAGAGACCAGACGAGTTAGTGGTTGGATGGGTTCCGAGACAATGGAATTTACACTACAACGTACTCCATCGCCCGGAACACAAAGGCCTCACCGGACACCAACAAATCACCATGCCCTTCGTGGACTTTGTACTACCCCGCAAAAAAAGAGGATTACCACCTCGATCGAGTCTTATTAGTGAATTGTAACAGGGGTGTGGAGTACAAGGTATTGATTGTCTGCCCCATTCGCCATTCGAAGCCTGGTGATGAACAAGTTTCAAAGTATCGTAGCTTCGCGACGGTGAGCGCCTCAACAAACCGCGCCCCGAATATCTGTACGTACGGATCGCAATACCTTTGGCGTCCGATAGGATCACAGCGCTTACGAAGTACATTCTCAGCCGTCTGTCGATGAATGCACACCGCAACATAAGGTAGTCATGTTTGACAGTCAAGGATGCTGCTCCTTAGCTTAGCTGGGATACTCATGCCTCTAGCGTGACCATGCTTCCGTGTCAATGCCCAGTGATATCGATATCTGCAAAGTTGATACGTTGGAGGAAATTGGTGGCGGTCTCTCTGACATCTGCCACCTCCCCAGCCGATGTTAACCTCTGAGTCCAAAACAGGGGAGCTCGCCCTTCAAACGGCTTCAAGAAATGCGTGCCTCGAACGCGCCACGTATGCAAGACTAGCTAGGTAGCCTAACCGTGATTCCCTGTTTTAGTTTGCACTCATCTACGGAATAATTAAGCATCGGACGTCCGACCTGTGATCATCACGAGGGAGTTCATGGCATGGCACTGACCGACCCAGACATGCAGGACACCGAAACTTAAGCTACGAAACGCTACATTGCATGAGCACATGTCCTCCAGCCTTGGACCCCGATCCGTCAACTCGGGTTCAACATGGTTCCTCGGCCATCGTTCGGCACTAAATGCCAATCAATGGTTTCCTTCTGATAATTTTTCACCCTCCCGCGCCTCCACCTTTCAGTCTTCATGATGGCTGTCTGTTCTTGTCCGTAAGAAAAAAATACAGACATATAGTAGGGGATCCCTATAGTAGTCGTCGTCTGAAGTTGGTCGCGAAAGTGAACCTCGTCTTCTCTGCACACGTCAATGAAAACCTAGAGGGAAATACCAAGCAACCCTTCGTATTGTGTTTTATTTTATTCAGCTAAAGACGGTAGTCGTTTCAACGACTATCTGTCATTCGAAAAGAACAGCTTATGTCATAGAGATACTGTTGGGATGCCCCCAGTAGCGGAATTCACCCTCGGATATCTCTTTTTGGATTTGTTGGCCTACTCCTCAGCATTTCCTTGATAGCCGTCGACGCTTGCCTATGATAATTGACTACGGACTTTATTTGCAGGCTAAATACGTCGGTCTAGAGGACTCAAGACACAAGTTACAATAGTCGCAACGACCTGGTTTCCTCCTCTGAAAACGGAAAATGAAGCGTTGGAATACAACGAAGTCGCATGAAGCAGTTGAGGTCTGAAGAAGCCCGTAGACAACCGTGTCCAAATACATATTTAAGTCAATGGATAGAATGCCACGATGCGCTCCATTAGCGTTGGGACAGCAGTCTGAGGGCAGTTCTCTGGCTCAGTGGTAGAAAATAAGACGACTCTTGGAAGTGTAACCCAGGATTCCTCAGAAGAATCTGCTCAATGGTATTTCTCGAGGCAAATGGCTCGTTCAGCACAGTAGCACCCTATAGATGTCAAAATCGAGAAGCAATTGAGGGGGAAAAAAGGAAAGGAAAAGATTAAAGAAACAAGACAAAGTTTGGCTGGAAACTCAAGAAAAATATTTATCACGTAACCCTATACCAATACATTGGACGCAAAGTACGCAGAAGCCCAAGCCTTGGATGCGTCGCTGACTTCCTTCCCCCTTTGTTAAGACTCGTTAACAGGTATCTTTATGCTCCCCCCTTTTTCCAACTTCATGCTGTCCCCATCATCCCGTCCATCTCGCATTGCAACTTAGATCTCAAGAGTTGGTTTTTGTCCCTTTACGCGGCCGATGACCTGGTTCGGAGAGTACTTGGGGATAACCTCGTCGTCGTGTAGCATCTCAAACTCCTCGGTGGCGTCACGGCCCATGAAGTTCATAATGGCCTGCGGACCACCGGGGTGCTCGTCCAACCAGTTGGTAAGGTCCAAGACGACACCCTTCACGACGACCCAGAGGTCATCCTTCTTGTTGTGCTTGGCCACTTCCTCCATGGTGTACTCCTTCTCGGGGATCGTGAACTTCTTAGGGTCGTTGGGCTTGTCGGCCTTCTCAGGCGCAGGCCCCGTGGATGCAGAGGTCTGCTGCTGAGGAACAACGCCGGACCCACTGACATCGGACCAGTCGACGGTCACACGGCCGGGCTTGGAGGGATCCAGGTGCAAGGAGATCTGGCCCAAGCGAGCTGCTGCGCCAGCGCTGCCGCTAAGGGCCTTCTGGAACAGATAATTGCTGGCCGAGTCACCAGCCACACGACCGTAGACGACGCAGCCCAGAAGGGACGAGCCACCCAGCCGATTAGCACCGTGCACCCCGCCAGCAAGCTCACCGCAGGCAAACAGACCATCGAACGGCTTCTTCTCGCTGTTCAAGACCTGGGACTTATCGTTGATCTCAATACCGCCCATGGTGAAGTGTAGGACGGGCTCCATGAGAGCAACGTGGAAGGTGTCGCTAATGTCGAACGGCATGTTGTGGAAGAACTTCTTACCCCAGGGGTCTTTTTGCTTGCCATCAGCAATGGCATTATAGGTCTGGAAAGTCTTCTGGAGGTGTTCGGGTTTGCATCCAATCTCCTTGGCAAGCTCCTCGCCAGTCATCTTCTTCATAAGGCCACGTCCGGAATAGTGGCGGGTATGGAAGTCGAGGGTGTTGGAGGCTTTGGAATTGAGGATGAGGCGGATAGGGAACTTGTTCTTGTCCTTCTCCTTCCACATCATGCCAGAGACGTAGTCACGGTGACCCAGCTCGTCGCAGAAGCGGTCGCCATCAGCGTTAAGGAGGATACCACCTTCGCCACGCAGGGCCTCGGCAGCGAGGAACTTCCACTTCGAGCCCGGGTCCTTAGGGTCAACAAGACCAGTTGGGTGAACCTGAACCTTGTCCATATCGATAGCATTGCCGCCGATGGCCATCACCATCTTCTGGCCATCGCCAGTGGCGTGGGAACCATTTGTGGTAGCGAGGCCGTAAGTATCCGGCCTGTGTTGCTTCAGCAGAGAAGAATCGGTGAAATCGGCGGCGTAACCACCCGTGGCCAATATGACGGGACCTTCGAGAGACTGTTCCTCGCCATTATGCTCGTACTTGACGCCAGTGACAGTGTTGCCGTCCTTGTTGAGACCGGTAACGCGAGCCTTCTTGATGATCTGGACACGGTGGGGCTCGGTCTCGGCCAATTCCTCGAGCCTCTGCATCAAGGCATAGGTGATGGCCATGCCAGGGAACTTGGCATCATGGCCGCGATGGGTTCGCGGTTGAGAGTGGCCACTGTAGAAGACCTGTTAGAAAGGACGTGGGCATGGGAAAAGAGTGCGTATCTCTTTCTGAAGGATGGGCGGTCTGGGAGGTAACAAGGCGGAGAAATCATGGGAGATTGTACGTACCCGAGCCGGGAAACAAGGGTAAGATCTAGGTTGAAGACATCCTGCAACCATTCCACAGCGGCGGCGGACTTGTATGTGAGCACCTTGATCAGGTCGGGCCGAGCCTTGTCACGGGCGGACTTGAGAGTATCGTCGTAAAACTGCTTGACACTGTCGGGAATGCCATGTTCGACCTGGGTTCGCGTCAAGGCGCCGTTGATGCCGGACGTAGCCTTTGTGGAGTTGCCGCCGAAGAAGCCTTAGGTGGGGGCAAATTACTCGTCAGCAAAGCTTTCGCAGATGGCCCGAGGTGACCCGGGATGGCAGTACAAGCCGAAGACTCACCTTGCTTGTCTAGCACGACAACATTGCCTCCAGCGAGATAGATAGTGTGGGCAGCGCTCAAGCCGGACACTGGTGGAAGAAAGCGGACAAGTTAGCTAGGAGGTTTGAGTGAGAGGGAGAGAAAGCTGCCCATGACGACATGCGCCCTGTCACATGGGGAAGGTCGCATAGGCAGCAGGAAGTCACTTACAGCCACCGCCAACGACAATGACCCTGGGCGCCATGTTGAATTTAATGTGAAGAAACGACGATGAGAAAATTGGATAAGGGTGGGAGGAAGGAGGAAGAAGGAAAAACAAGAGTAGAGGGGGGATAGGCTGAATGTGTGGAAGATTCGAAGTTGTACACTAGGAATTGGGAGGAGAGCTTTAAGAGAGAGGTGGAACGGCCCAGCGTGGAATGCGACTCTCCCTGTTCGCCGAGGAACATGGACATATACCTCTGTGTATATGTATGGGGGGGCTAACAGCCGCTGACGGCGAGTCGTGCTTTTATGGACCGAGCCGAGGTCATAGGCGTGAGCTTGCCCCACAAGGTGGGGCGAAACGTGGGAAGTCGTCGGGGTTGGCCTGCACAATTGCTCCAGACACCTGTTACCACCTGAAGGGAACTGAACAATGCCGAATTCGGTCTTGTGACTTTACCGGGGCGCTACCCAATCCAGCCAATCTCCCACGATGCAATTGTCATGACCACTTTTAGTACGAAGAACTAAGGGATTTGTTGACGGTAACGGATGAATGCAAGGTAGGTTGTTGATGTTCTTATTCCTTGAGCGATACGATATTGTTTTTCGAAGCTCGAGATTCTTCTTGCTTGAGTGTACGGATATTATTTTAGCTGATGTAAGGAACACGTACCTCCCTTATGATTCCCTCGCTTCTGAGTTGTTGCGAAGTCCCGACAACTTGACGTGACCAACTTCGCCTCGCCGTTTGATAAACCGAAGTTGAGTGGGGACGGATTT
Organism: Sodiomyces alkalinus F11; assembly: GCF_003711515.1. NCBI lineage: Eukaryota > Fungi > Ascomycota > Sordariomycetes > Glomerellales > Plectosphaerellaceae > Sodiomyces > Sodiomyces alkalinus. The sequence continues at coordinate 2,104,466 of NW_021167079.1, read as the reverse complement.
CTTACATCTCAACGGCCCCTATGCTTCGTACGATACTCAACTCCCGCCTAGTACGCTATGTCAAAGGAGGCGCCGGCTAGTAAAGATCCAAGCAACTGCATGCCGAAGTCCAAGTTCAGTTGATACGGAGTAGAGGTCTCATTATTCAACTCGGTTCTCAAGAACATGGGTGACTTGGCCTTTCGGATGTGCCAATTACCATATGCTTTGTACGAGCATTGCGAAGTACCCGCAGTATGTTGTACCTACCTAGGTATATTGCTAGACCCACATCGAACTCCGCACCACAATGGGTACAAGTACTGTAGCTTTTAGCATGTGATTACCGGATGTCAGCTGGATCAGAAGTCAGCTGATGACTCGTCCAACGCCTTGGGGGATGGGAGAACGCCTTCTGGGTCACTTTTAACCTCATCTCGCTCTGACTCCTGTGCCTGGCTCTGCACGTTTTGCATGTGATAGCTTTAGACATCATCCGCTCACTCCGAATCGGATAGTTCTGAACACTTGAATGAACGACCGCTCCGGTCGGCTCAGGGGTCCCGTGTAGAACAAGGGTCTGGTTACGGATAGTCAATTTGCCCACGCCAGCATTCATAGACAAGATGGACTGTGTTTGCCTTCCGCCTGAGATGCGCGATAATAAGGAGTACGGAGAATGGCGTACCGGTACGATTACCCGTTCACCTCCGAACTCGATGTGTGTGGCTTTCAGACTACCTACCTACGTTAGGTGGGCATGTGGCTGATTGGGGCTGTGTGACAGTAAATGACGTGGGGTTACAGCATTAATCCATGTGTTGGTGTTGGCAGACCCCTTTTCGGGTCTAGGTCGGCCCCGTTTTCAGACCCGCAGAACCCCCGTTAGAGGTACCGACACCGGAGACCATTTGTACTTCGCACAGTACTATGGACTTATAAGAGCATCAAGGCTAAACTTTGTAATAAACACGATCAATTGGACACTAAAGTACCGAATCCTGAATTCTTGCGCAACTAGAAGAAGTGTCGCAGCACTTGGGAGTTTGCGAAGTGAATGTAAAGAGTGTTCTCATCCATGACCAAGTTCGAAATCTCAACATTGCCCTCATACACGTCTGTCCACCTAGGCGAGACGCTGCCATTGTAGCGCCACACTGCATACTGATGCCACTGAAAGAGATGCTGGCCGCCAGCGACAATCCCCTTTGTGTCACTGTTGTCGTCAATCTGAGTCCAGGAGATCCCGCCATTGTACCGGTAGACACTGCCATTCTTGTGAATCTGGTAGACACGGCCGTGGGCAACAGTCAGGCTGGTTGAGTTGCGATTGTCATCGATTTGCGGCCAGGAAGCCCCGTCGCGGCGGTAGATGCTCCCGTTTTTGTGCATCTGGTAGAGGGTTCCGTCCGCGGGATCAGAAAAGATGGCTGAAGTGTCTTCATTCTTGTCGATGCGCTCCCAATTATTTGTGCCGGAGAGCTTGAAGATCTGGCCGTACTTGTGCATCTGGTACAACTGGCCCCCTCCCGCGGCGATCCGAGTCGTGTCCGAGTTGTTGTCTATACATGTCCACTGCGGCGAGGACAAGCTCCATGTCCATATCTGGCCGTTGGTGTGCACCTGGTAGATTGAAGTCTGGGCCGCCACAATCTGTGTTGCGTCATAGGTGCGGTCAATCTTTTCCCAGGGGGTCCCGTCGTTGACATATCCCCTATACATATAGATTCCGTCGTATTCACGCTTGAAAAGGCCTCCATCTGCGGCTGCGATCTCGAGCAAACCGCTACCGGCGTCAAGATCATCCCATGCAGGGTGGTGAAAGGCAACGAAATCCATAAGCTTCAGCAGGTCTTTTGCGTTCGCAGGGTTCGCTGGATATAGCACGCCATTTTGGCGTAGCCAAACGACCGTTGCCAGAACCTGATAAAAGGTCAGAAACATGCAAGACTTCATCATGGGTTCTTGTGCAGACACGTACTTCTTCCTCTCTTCCGCCCACGCTCGCAGTGTTTAATACTTGTTGGGTCAAATCGGCGGTGAGGTCATCCTCGTGAAGGCTTCTATGGTGATGATCCAGTAGTTGGTGGACATGGAACGATCGACCCGTCCTCGCGAGACGATTCCCAACATTGTCTGTGGCCACATGCATCATGGGAGCCAGAAGCTCTTGGCCACTGGCAGCCGAACTCCCACCCATGAACCAGCGCGCGAGCTCAGACGATATCCCTTCACTGACAAAAGCTCCAACGAGATTGCCAGCCAGGCCGCCCAGGAGAGCACCGAGAGGACCTTCGATGCGAGTAGGTCTCCGGCTCTGGATCAAGCCTGAGGCTATGGAGATGGACCATGTTGCGATTTGACGGCAGAGCTCAAACTGCCAGTCATCTGCTGTCACCACGGCTTGGTAGGAAAGAACAATGCTCATGACTGATAGGGCTTTGCCAATCATGCCTAGCTTATCGGTGATGTCTGTTACGATCCAGTTGGCTCTGCCTGCGGCATCAATGACATTTCCGACGACCTGGCGTCACAGAAGTTGATTAGCATCTGATTATCTTACGAAGAAATTGAACTTGGAGTAGGGACAGAACAGAGAGCAAAGTAACAGACTTAGATTGACCTACCTTGGCAGCCTGCTGTGGAGTAAGCTGATCAAACGTCTTCTTGAAGACGCGTTGCGCTTTCTCGTTCAGGTACTTTTTGGTTGTGCCCCCGACAGGCTTGATGGCCTGAGCAAAGTATAAACCCCACGGGGACGACTTTGCTCGCATGTTCTCAAGCCACGTATTGCGCATATTAACGGCTTGTTGGACGGCGAGCTCATGTTGGCCGGATTGACTCCAGAGCTTCAAGATCTCGTCCGCTCCCGCGCGGACGGCCTTTGCGTATTCTTCACGCACAAAGGCGTCAGGGATCCAGTACCTACCCCAGAGAAGAGCTGTACCCTTCAGAGCAAAGAGCTGTTCTTCAATGGTTGCCCTGTCCGCTGCTGTCATCTCAACATGAGACGCGTCACCATTGCTAGAGAGCTGCGCCGTGGGCAATTTGATATACAAACCGTCCACATCTGTGCATTGGTCGAGCTCAGATGGGGTATCATCAAAACCGGTTTTCATCCATCCCAGAGTATTAAATGCAACAATGCTCCTGTTGTTTCGCGCCTCTTCAATCAGTTGCCACGTCTCCTTGCCCTCACGCCGCACGAAGTCGTGACCAGTGGAGTCAATGCCTGGCAGAAAAACGAAATCAGGCCAGCCCACGCGGACGTAGATACCCTGCCAGGGGCTTGGGAATTCCGTAGTGGATGGTGGCGGGATCCGTATGTGGCTTTTGATGTAACCAGACGTGTTGAAGCCGACCGCACTATGCATGTCCGGAGCTTTGACAGCTTTGATTAGACCAGCGACATCGTCTTTGAGATCAGTGCGATCTTTAATGTCATTGTAGCTTGAGTCCCTTTGGGCGTAGAAATTGAAGTTGCGATACTCTGTGCGAATGTAGATGCCTTCTAGCGGGCCGGGTACGCCTGGGTTCGGGCCGAATGTCAGCGGGTATTGCACTTTGTACTTGAAGAAGCCGTTGGTGTTGAAAGCGACGATTCCCTCGTTGGCATCATCATCGCTGTTGAACATTTTGTCAATCCGGCTCATGCGAGCAGAGGGCGAGACGACATCCTTGATGGGATTGCTATCACTCTTGACATCATTGCCGTACGAGTCCTTGCCTACTTGACGTAAGTGGGTGAAAGTGCAGATTTGTTAGGTCTATGAACTTGCCTTGAACAAACACCCAGCCAGGGTACTCGACTCGGACGTAGAGAGAGCTCCCGGAGCTGTAAGTGAACGTGGAGGGATCAAGGTTGTCCGAAGTCTTCATATATCCCTGTGAGTTGAAAGCGAGGATACCATTCCCAAGCTTATTGAGGGTGATTCTCTTCAAGGCATCGATACTTTGCGTGGGATAGTACGCTATGTCATTCCCGTCCAAATCATAGCCATCAAAGCGAACAAAGTCTCCATCGCGAACGCCTTGGGGAGACATTTGGGAAGCTTGATGTAAGAATCCTGAAACTTGAGGTAGAAGAAAGTTATTGAGCCTTTTGAGGAGAAGATGATGTTGGGATTGATAAAGATGCTGGTCTTCATAGGTCACGGAACGAGCCATCTAGCTGCGATAACACGGTCTATTTATATTTGGATCTGATCGGGCACGTGAAAGGAGTTTGAACCTGTTCAGTGCTATACACATAGTGTGCTAGAGTCCATAAGGTCTTTCACAGGAGCCTTCATTCTCCGCAAGCCAGGCTCTTGTGTGAGAGACCTTCTCTGTCCACACTCTTCAGCTCATGCCTGAACACAGTATCGACAGATTGCCTCACTGACAAGTGAGAAGCAACCCGTATGAATTAGTGACGGTTTCCTACCCTTACAACACTGCCGCTCGACTTTTCTCGTTGGTCGCATGAGGCCAAATGGTGTGATAATATCAGCATCACACATAGTGACGAAGAACTTCCGTGTCCTGCCAAGATGATCACAGCCTAAGTAGGAAACTTCAGCTGTGCACTGGACAAGCTGAGATAGGCCCGTGGCTAGCTGAGTGCGAAGTAATTACTTCAACGGGGACGCCGTATTCCAATTAAGACGACTACTACCCTTGGCTGCTACGTCGGAGGGGAAGGCTGCATACGCGACGAAAGCTGAATTCGGGGTTCTGTTAAACCTGCATTACGAGGGCGTAGTCGCGAAGTATTGACTAGGACGAACCTAAGAGCACTGGACTGTCTCGTGGGGAATTAGTCGTGATAGGTCGATAATAAGAGGGATTAAGGCTGTGAGCATAGAGGAATTATCGGGTCAACGGCTTCGCGTCGCGAGCTGATCGGCATTCACGCCATTGGTTCGCTTATGATAGCAGGATATTGTGGTATGGGCACACGGACCACGACGTGGCCCCTAGGGGATCCATGGCTGACTACCTACCCGGGAGGGGGGGTTTATAGGTCAGAGCTCGGACAGAGACTTTTGCTCTGACCAGAGCCAGGACAGAGGAATTTCTGTTGTAGCTATTTAAAGATTAAGGTGGTAATGGTTGTACGTTGTAAACGCGTTGAACGCGTTGGGGGTGGGGTTTATATACCGAAACTTTTGCTGACCCACTGTATATACCCACCCGGCGCCCGGGGGCTAGCGATCTAGTCACGTGATACTGACCGTCCAGTCAGGAACCGGGGCCGTCGACCCCAACATATGGGTTACATGACGACATTCGTTGGATAGTTGCGTGAAACACCAACAAGCTAGCATCCCTATTATCAACTCGTGAACGTCCAGTATCAGCAAAAGAGACAGATGCATAATCCTCCATAATGAAGCGCCTCACAACACTTTTACTACTAACTTCTTCATCTATAGTTGCAAGCCAGTTCATCTACGTGCCAAGACGGCCGACTGACGAGTCTCTCAACTCCCACCAGCCGCGCGAACAGCAGAAACCCCTCAATTTGCCTGTCATGCCTCCCTCCGACTCGAACCCCGACCCGCATCACCCACCAGCGCAGGGTACCGTCATTCTATCAGACGTCATGAGCCGCGACAAGAGCATTAACATCTTTGCCGGGCTCGCACAAGACATCGACCCTGTCACGCTCCGGCTGGATGACTCCAACAAGAACACCACTGTACTGGCTCCACTCAATTCCGCGGTCGAATCACTGCCCCGCAAACCTTGGGAAGACCCATATGAATACAATAATCTTGGAGCCGATGCGTATCAGGGCGATGAGGGTCGTGAACGAGCCAGGCGCAACCTCCGTCGCTTTGTCGAGGCACACTTGGTACCGCAGAGTCCGTGGGGGGAGAACGAGAAGGTCAAGACCATTGACGGTGACAGGGAGGTGTGGTGGGAATCTAGAGACGGCACCAAATTTGTAAGTCGGTCCCTTGTGTGCACGGGTTGATGATATCTCGTCTGTTTGGGCAGCCCGTTGACTGTTTCGCAGATTCAGCCCGACAACATCGAGGTTGTCAGTGTGGCCAGCGCAGTTGCGAATGGCGAAATCGTGAGTAATTTGACATTCGCGCATTCTATCTCAGCCGTCATCAGTATCACCCATTCAGCGCGCATCGACTAACGGCACTAGTGGATCGTTAAGGATGTCCGTAATTATTCTCAGAGGCCATGATAACTGTAGGCTAGTGCGATACGGGGGGCATAAATCGAATGGAGTTGTTGCTCGTTGTCTCCAGTTCCATGACTGATATCCTAATTATATCTGTATCAGTACGACTGTGCTCAGGATGGCTTAATTTCAAGAGACCCTGTTATTCCGACTGCACAACTTGGGAATTTTGCCCTGGTCTAGTTACGTTCCTCGCGATAACGACAAAAAAACAATGTCGACAACAATAATTATAATCAGAAAAACGATAAACATAATAACGTGGTTTAGGTGGCGATGATGATAAACATGGAGGTTGATCGTGGAGTTTCGTCGGACAACTAGTACCTTAGTCTGTAACACACATGTCCGGTATTCTTCGTTGCTAATTTGGCTGGGCGGGATTCTATCGGCAAGATCTTAATACGCGTCCAATTTCAAATCGTGTTACTGTTAGTCCTAGGAATTCATGTATATGATGGAATATCTGAGTAAAACAATGAGTAGCTTGAGCCATTTCATAAATGTAGCAGTGATGTTTCCTATAAAGCCATTCATGCCTCTTGTCGTCTCCTGCCGATTTATTGTACTGCTACGAACCGTGTATTAGTCTTACCCCCTAACACACAACCCTCTACATAGACCATCCGGCTGCTGGGATATTGAACGTGTCACTTCAAGAAGTATCGCTTACGAAGCACGCCAAACTTAGTGGACGAATGTTAAGAATCTGGCTAGGTGAATATCTGCTGTCGGCTAAATAAATCTATCACAGCCGTTTAACTGCTCGAGAGACCCCACACTCGCCCTTATACAACAGAAATACATACGGTGCCTTTTACGTACGGAGTTAGGGCCCTCTTTGCTCTAAATAGGGATATGATATCACGGCGTTAAATTGTATCACTTAATTATCACCCTCGTCGTCGTCGTCGTCGTTGGGACGTTGGAACATCAACATATATGGCCTCGTGCACTGGCCAACTCCATATGCCTGACTAAGGTGGGCACAACCACAATCATGGACATAGGTGACCTCATCCAATAGACAAGGACCCGATAAGAATGCCAAGACGCTTTTACGTTTTTGCGACCACCGAAGTCTTGCCGGCTCGCTGCCACAGGGGTTTCTATCTTTGTACGCAGACGAGTGAGCTGGGTAATAAAGGCAGCCCGGCCTCATCAATTTCCCCCCCCAAAGCGTCAGAGCTCGCCCACAATCCCGAAAGCTCCTCCGCCAACAAACCCCAACTGACCGTCGAGAACGCTGCCGCTTTCAATACTCTCCTTCTGAAAGAAACATATGTGCCTTCTCATGTAGAGGCACAGAAGCAACAAACCCTCTAGTTGTAAGTTGGTTTCGCTGGATCCGTTGCGCTCGGGTGAAGCAAAGGCTTTCCCCGTCCACAGCGCACTATCGTCAAGCACGCACTCTGGCTGTTGCTATGGCATTCTTGTCGCCACGAGGACGGTATTAGATTTCTGATATGATCGTTGCGTTAGGCGTTCGAGCTACCCGAGAATGAACGCAGAGAACATGGACGACACAGACGTGTTCGAGCGCGAGGCTGACAACCGTCGCCGCCTGGTCCAAGCCGCCGAGGACCTTGACAGGAGAGAACGAGACCAAGAAGAACGACGGCAACGGGAAGGGTTTCAGCCTGGTCCTCCACATCACAGCAACGCTGGCTCGATACCTATTCACCAGCCTGTCGCGTCGAGGCTGCCTGGGGCAATTCACACCATTCACAGTCCAGGTGGTCTGCTTGCGAACCACGGCTCCTCCGGTCCGCCCATGACTCTTGGAGCGCCCTCAGGGCCTGCCAACAACTTTGGCGGGCCCCTTCAACCGAACTCAAACCGTCCTCTCCCACACGGCGAGCCGAATAACCCGTCCCAACACCAGATGTTCGCCCCCATCCCCCACGCGACGAACCCCCCGAGCACGAGTACCGTCCCGCCAGGCGGCCCCCCTCCTGGCTTTGGGGGCTTACTCCAACCGAGGGAGCCTCACCAAGCACTACAACAGAGCCACTTTGCCGGTGGCGCTGGCCCCACCGGAAGTGGTGGCAGCGGTGCCAGCAATGGCGGCGGGCCACAAGGCGGCCAGCCTCCAACTCAAATGCAGAATAACCAAGGCCAAGGCCCTGGAGGGCTGGCCCAAGGACAACAACCGATACTGAACGTAAGTGCAACATTTCTTTATCCCAGCCCTGGCCCCACTCGATTCAGCCTCGTGGCTATCCCGATGCTTGTCGACCGGATGTCATCGCAAACGGATCGCAAGCAGAGATGAGAAAGCTATGAGTTCAATTACGTTTTCTATTCATCGGAAATCTCCGTGTCTATTGAACTCGCAGTCTACTGGCGACAATCAAGACACACAAGCCACTTGCGAGTACCCATTCAGTAGTAGCTGACTTGTGCAATTCTAGGACGCACTTACGTATCTTGATCAAGTTAAGGTCCAGTTTCACGACCAGGCGGACGTTTATAATAGGTTTTTGGACATCATGAAGGATTTTAAAAGTCAAGCGTAAGTCTTGACACTCACAACGCGCGTGAGAATCGTCCCAGCTGACTTCTTGCAGCATCGACACTCCAGGCGTGATCAATCGAGTATCAGAGCTCTTTGCCGGCCACCCCAACTTGATACAGGGCTTCAACACGTTTTTGCCACCAGGGTATCGGATTGAGTGTGGTACAGGAAGTGACCCGAACACTATTCGAGTTACGACGCCGATGGGGACTACAGTCCAGTCCATTGCAGGCAGGGGGAATCATGCTGATGGCCCGCATGCCCATCCAGGACCTGGACAGCCTCTGTTCGGTCAGCGCGGCGGAAACTGGCCGCAGCAGCCACCCCAACACAGCATTGAAAGCCCCGAGGCCGCCTTCAGCACGCCGGTGCAGAACGGCGGGGGTTTCAACAATCACCCCCAGGGGCTTGGTCCACCTTTCGACGGTCATGGTCCTGGACATCCGTCGCGCATGCCAAATCAGGCACCTGTTGGGGCGCCCGCTACAGCCGCGCCACCTCCTCGTAGCACACACACGCCAACTCCCGGTGCTGGGCCTGGGATGAACGGCAACAATGCGCAGCAGGGAGGACTGGAACGTCGGGGTCCTGTCGAGTTCAACCACGCTATAAGCTATGTCAACAAGATCAAGGTCAGTTGTCGCTTTTTTCACTTTTACTTTTCCCTTTCCCTCCCCACATTCTAACTGCTTCAACCTTCCTACATCAAATGCTGCCGCTCAAAATTTCATTGTTTTTTGGGGTATTTGTACTAAAGGGCTAACCACCCGTAGAACCGATTTCAGGACAAACCTGAAATTTACAAACAATTCCTGGAAATATTGCAGACATATCAGCGGGAACAGAAACCAATCCAGGAGGTCTACGCCCAAGTTACCACGCTCTTTCACAGTGCCCCAGATCTGTTGGAAGATTTCAAACAATTCCTCCCCGAGTCGGCCGGCCAAGCTAAAGGCACACCCGTTCGACCCAATGACGACGTCCCTGCTCCCGTAACCATGACCCTGACTCCCCAGCCGGCTGTCCGGGAGGGTCAGAAGATGCCGCCTCTTGGCAGCTTCGCGCCGCCTGCGAGCGCCAGCAAGGAGAACAGCAAGAAGCGGCCCCGGGCTGACAAGCACACACCTGCTCCTGCTCCCGCTCTCGCTGAATCTTCCGCTGCGGCGAATAACCGAGTCGTTTCAGGGCCTCCAGTACCCGCCACCACCAATAAGCGAGTCAAGCTCGCCCATAAGCCCCTTGCCACCGATGGCCTGACCATAGAGCCCTCACTGACCCCCGTCCTACCCGAGCCTATGGGCCTTTTGACTGCGACTACTACTCACCAGGAGGAGATTGCTTTTTTCGAGCGCGTCAAGAAGTTCCTTGGTAATAAGACTTCGTTCAACGAATTCCTCAAGATATGCAACCTCTTCAGCCAGAACATCATCGACCGCCAAACCGTATATCAAAAGGGCGCCGTTTTTCTGTCAGCAAACCCGGAGCTCTTGCACTTCTGGCGGATGTTTCTGGGCGTGGACCACAAGACTGAAGTGGTCAACAATCGGCCGGCACCGCCAAGTGGCAAGGTCTCTCTGAGTAACTGCCGCGGCTACGGCCCTAGCTACCGACTTCTTCCTAAGCGTGTAAGTATGGCATCTTCTGCTTCGCCGGTAGGCCTTGCTGATCTGTTCTCCCAGGAGCGCCTTAAGCCTTGCAGCGGGCGTGACGAGCTGTGCAATTCGGTACTCAACGACGATTGGGCCTCCCATCCGACTTGGGCGTCCGAAGACTCCGGTTTCGTTGCGCACCGTAAGAACGTCTTCGAGGAAGGACTGCACCGCATTGAAGAGGAGAGGCACGATTACGACTACAACATTGAGGCGAATATCAAGTGCATCCAGCTCCTTGAGCCTGTTGCCCAACAGATCAGTGTCATGACTCCTGCTGAGCGGGAGACTTTCGAGATGCCAAGTGCGCTACGTGGCTCCTCCATCCCCATCCTGAAGCGAGTCTGCAAGAAGATCTACGGTGTCGAGAAGGGTCTCGAGGTAGTGAACGACTTGTTCGCCTACCCCCTGAACGTCGTGCCAGTTGTTCTGGCGAGAATGAAGCAGAAGGACGAGGAATGGCGCTTCTCTCAGGTTGGTTTTCCACACCTGCATGTTATTTTCCGGATGCGTGTTTGCTAATGTCTGGCAGCGTGAATGGGAGAAAGTGTGGCATACCCAGACCGAGCATATGCACCTTAAAAGTTTGGATCATATGGGAATCCAAGTGAAGCAGAATGACAAGCGGACTCTTTCGGCGAAACATCTGGTCGACGCAATCAAAACGAAGCACGAGGAGCAAAGGCGGCAGCGCAGCCTCACTGGAAAGGCACCCCGTCATCAATTTGCCTGGCATTTCGATGATAAGAAAGTTATCGTTGAACTTTTGCGCTTCACGATGCTGTACGCAGTCAACAGCGGCCAGCACAGCATTCCCGAGAAGGAACGTATAGCCGATTTCTTCGAGACTTTCCTTCCTGCGTACTTCGACATTCCCGAGGACGAGTATGACGGCCAGCTTCCCAAAGTCCAGGACTCGGAGGAAGATGACACGGAGGAGGCGGTGCCTACTGAGCTTACTCATGGTCGGAGTCGCCGTAACGGTAAGAAGGCCGATCTTCTCCGCGGCGTTCTTGACCCGGGCCGGAACGGCTCCAAGCCTCGCAGCCAGAAGGAAGACAGTGCCGCCTCCGGCAGCAAGGAGACGACACCAGATGTCGGCTCGGCTAACGAGGAGGAGATGCCCGATGCCCCGAACGAGAACCGTGGCCCCGTCGTTTCAAACGAGCGCTGGCTCTCTACCGTGCCCCAACCCGTCGTCACTACGGGTGACGATTCGGTCCTCGCAGCCGATGGTGACCTGAGAGCGGACGGCTCTTTCGCTCGGCCGTGGTTCAACTTCTTCTGCAATCAAACCATCTACGTCTTCTTCAGTGTCTTGCAGACACTGTATAGGAGACTCAAAGACGTCAAGGATAGTACCGAAGATGTTTCCGCTGAGATCGCTCGTCTTAGCCGGCCCCGGGCAGCCCGAGACATTGGCTTGACGGAGAACCCAATGAACTACTTCGCGCCCGATGACGATCCGTCTACTTTCTGGCCGAAGACCGTGGAGTTGATCGAGGAATATATCGGTGGCGACATCGACGAGGTTCGCTATCAGGACGTCCTCCGCCACTACTACCTGCGTAACGGCTGGAAGCTCTACACCATTCAGGACCTGCTTAGGATACTGTGCCGACTGGCGTTGACGTGCAGCTCGACCGACTCCAAGGAGAAAACGTCGGATCTCATCCAGCACTACTTGAACAATCGGGAGAACGAGACGAATTGGCACACGGAGCTTGCAGCTAGGAAGTTTGCCGAGAAGTGTGTGAAGGATGGTGAGATGTTCGTTATCAGCTGGGTAAGCCTAATGCCCACCTCAAGTTTGCTGTCGTTGCTGCCGCCATGGATTCACTAACGTGCATTGAACCCTATAGTACCCCAGTTCGTCCGAGGCGCATGTTCGCTGGCTGCAGCGGGATGAGACCACCTTCTACATGGATGATCTAAAGCAGAAGGAGCGGTGGCAATACTATATCTCCTCGTACATGTCGGTCGAGCCCACCGAAGGCGTCCCCCGGTCGCGGCTTCAAAAGACCGTACTGGCACGGAACCTTCCTGTCGGCGAAGACAAGCTGGACGAGAGCCATATTCCAAAACCGCTGGCTTACGTCGAAGGCCTGGCGCACAAGATATGTCTGAACTCGCTCAAGATGGTGTATAAAGAAGGCACTTCCGAGTGCTTCATCTACGATCAGTCAGCGAAGGACGACGAGGCTCGCGCTCGGCGTGCCCTAGTCATTAAAGCGCACCAAAACAGGCGCAAGCAATGGATGCGGGAGAAGTACGTCCTCAACAGCAAATGGATGAAGGATATGAACCGCGCCGACGTCGAGAAGATTAACGATCAGTGGGTTCGGTGGATCGAGGATGGTGTTCCGCCTCCGGCTCCCGATGATGACGCCATGGATACCACGAAATAGACGGCTTCAAAGATCATGAGAGCCACCAATCTCACGATTCTGTTGCCCACAGGCTGAAATTGTCGGATGGGTATTTCGAGACGACCAGAAACAACTGTCGAGCACAGCCTATTCAACTTGGTCATAGAGGAACGGAGGGCAATTTGACGTGACGGAAGTCCAAAGGTGCAAAAAAGGAGGGATGATAATACCATGGCATTGTCTGAGGCTCCTATATACCTGTTCTGTCTTCTGGCACTCGGTACAGAGGAAGCTGGCAAAAGTCATGATATACAGGGTTATACAGTGGGCAACGGCGTGCACACCTAGGGCTGTGTGCTTGGCTAGGTCTGGTACCATTGCAAGGGTTGCTTTGCTTGATGCTTTGCGTGTTGTTCTTCCCCTCTGCTGGGGATTTTCTCTTGTGTCTATCTCAAGCATGTTTGTTTTTTCTTCTTCCTCTTCTGGCCCCGAAAGGAGGCAAATCGGTCTTCTTCTCATGGCGTTTTACCGCTCCTCACAACTGGGTCTTATCGCTCAACACTGAGCCGCAAGCACAGATGACACGGTTGTCATGGACGCTGACATGACAAGACACCGGGGGGGTTAAGAGGCCTCCGTGTACAATATTTAAGACGGTTTTGCTAAGCAGCTTCTCGTACAATGAATTATGGATGCCATGTTTTAATGAGTAACTGTTCGTGATGTGCTTCTCACCTACGGCAGGGTCGCTCAGCCACAGGGATTTTGACCATGATCGGCTTGTGTAATTGACCGATTGAAAAGGAAAATTCTGTCTATTAAAAGGGACCGCAGCAGTCTACTGTTGCGTGATCTCTGGATTAGGACATCGTTTTTTTGGGGCAGTCATCGTCATGCGCCATATCATCGTTGAATCATTTATACCCGATACCCCCGTCCGGCCCAGGCATTGGACGAGAATGCCGGAATACCACGAGCTGAATAAATGACGTGGCGGGGTCGGTCATGTTCCATCCCATGTCAAATGTTTTACTCCAAGCAATGGTGCTGATGATGGAGTCCAATTATTGCAGGTTCTCAATGACAAGGGCGGAGGCACCGCCGCCGCCGTTGCAGATTCCAGCGACGCCGATCTTGCCCTTCTTCTCACGCAGGACGGTGGTCAGAGTGGTGGCAATGCGAGCGCCTGAGCAGCCAAGAGGATGGCCAATGGCAACGGAGCCGCCGAATACGTTGACCTTTTCAGGGTCGAGGCCGAGGATCTTGATGTTGGCGAGGGCGACCACCGAGAAAGCCTCGTTGATCTCGTAGTAGTCGACGTCGTCGGCGGATAGGCCGGCGTGGGCGATGGCCTTGGGGATGGCGAGGGCCGGGGCGATGGTGAAGCGCTGGGGCTCGCGAGCGGCGTCGGCCCAGCCGCGGATCTTGGCCAGGGGGGTGACGCCGAGCTCCTTGACCTTGGCCTCGGACATGAGGACAACGGCGGCGGCGCCGTCGTTGATGGGGGCGGCGTTGGGGGCGGTGATGGTGCCGCCATTGGGGACGAAGGCAGGGCGCATGGCACGGAGCTTGTCGACGTTGAGGTTCTTCACCTCGTCGTCGCGGTCAACCTTGACGGCGGGCTTGCCGCGACCGCCAGGGACCTCGATGGGGGCGATCTCGGTGGTGAAGACACCAGCCTCGGTGGCTGCCTGGGCGCGCTGGTAGGTGTTGATGGCGTAGTCGTCCTGCTGCTCGCGGGTGATGCTGTACTCCTGAGCGCACAGCTCGCCTTGCAGACCCATGTGCTCCTTCTTGCCGTAGGCATCGGTGAGACCGTCTTTCAGGACGCCGTCGACGAGGGTCTGGTCGCCATACTTGGCACCGTTGCGCAGGACGGGCAGATAGTGCGGGGTGTTGGACATGGACTCGGTACCGCCGGCGACGACGATGGAGGCGTTGCCAGTCATGATGGTCTGGGCGCCGAGGATGATGGCCTTCAGGCCCGAGGCGCAGACCTTGTTCACAGTGGTAGCAACGACGGCCTCGGAGAGGCCAGCGCCTATGGCACACTGGCGAGCAGGAGCCTGTCCAAGACTTGTAGGGAGTCAGTTTGGGTATTCGCTAGCTGGCAGGGGGACGAAGAGCGGTGTCGAAGATGGGCAGAATAAGGAGAAAGGGGAAAGTCGTACTTGGCAGAGAGAACATTTCCGAAGAAAACCTCCTCAACGTCTTTGGCCTTGATCTGGGGAACACGTTCCACCGCAGCTGCAGAGAATGGCGAGGCCTGTGTTAGCTTGGGTCGGAGAACTACTGAAGAGCGAGCGAGATAGGGGAAGGGACATGACCGTTGTGTACCTTTGATGGCATGGGAACCAAGCTGAGTGGCACTCAGGCTGGATAGAGAGCTATAACGAGGAACTGTTAGCACAGTTACACGGAAAGCAACAAACCTTGACAGATGAAGATGGGCAGGAGGAAGAAGATGAAAAAGACAGTAAAGGATACACACCCTAGGAACGAGCCCACGGGGGTCCTCGCAGCAGAGACGATGTAAACGGGAGGGAGGTTGGCCATGTTGACGGTGGCTATGTGAGGAAGTTGGAAAAGAAGTCGTGGAAGGAATTCAGAGCTGAGAAGAAGCGTCTCTGTCGGTTGAAAATGTCTGTTGTCTAGGTCTCCGACACCGCCAGTTTTGTTGAGCTCTTGTTTAAGCGGTTTGAGTGGTCCAAGTTCCTTCCTTGAGCAGTCAGTCCGCCCCTCGGAGGGGGAAGCAACGTGGGGTCGAGTACGGAGAAGTTACCCTGGACAATGCCCCTGAACCGCCCCACACGGTGAGCCACCGGCGTGGCGTTAGTGTGGCGAGCTATGTTTGTATGTCTTTCCGGCCACAAAAATTCCTAGGTGGGGCCGTGCTTACGAAGTACCTTACGACGTACCTTACGAGAGTTACTCGAACTTCTCAATAAGTGGAAAGGCTCACCAAGCTCACCAATCAGCGCATAGTTACTGATCAGCCTTGGACCCACAAAGTAACAAGGGTCTTGGAACTGCGACAGCCTTGCGTCCCATACAAAATAATCTTGTACGCAACGGTGTCGGCGTCATAGGCTCATCAGGCCAATTCGCGACGACAAACGCAGCAGGTCATCCGCGCAACGCGTTATAGTCGAGGATTCTCAGTCGCAGTCCTCCCAAGTCAAGATGGATGACCTATATGATGAGTATGCGAACTGTGTCCAGTCTCTGGGTCTGAGGATCTTTCAATCTCTAACATGTGCTGCTCTCCAGGTTCGGTAACTTCATCGGGGAAGAGGCTGGCTCTGAGGAGGCCTCGGAGAGGGGGATCGATGCGGGGGACTACGTATACGGAGATGAGGCAAGCGAAGCGCCCGGGACCACGGGCCAGGAACTCATGGAAGTAGACGGTATGTGCGACCATTGAAGAATGAAGTTGAGAAGAAGTTTCGCAGCCTTGAAGTTCTGACCTGACTCGATTTTTTTTTCTTTCTCCTCCAGATGAAGGGCCTTCAAATGCGATCATCCTCCACGAGGACAAACAATACTATCCCACGGCGCAACAAGTATACGGAGAAGAGGTGGAAGTGTTGGTTCGGGAGGAGGACGAGCAGCTACTCACGCAGCCGATCATCGCCCCCATCGAACAGAAGAAGTTCAACATCGAAGAAGCCGATCTGCCTCCCGTCTTCTTCGAACGCAGCTTTCTGACGGATTTGATGAACTTCCCCGACCAAACCCGCAACGTCGCCCTGGCCGGCCACCTCCACCATGGCAAGACGGCATTCATGGACATGCTCGTGCTCGAGACCCATGACATCTCGGAAAGGTTAGACCGGAGGACAGGGAAAAAGAAAGAGGAACAACTACGGTACACGGATATCCAAATCACCGAGCGCGAGCGAGGCCTATCCACCAAGGCTGCGCCCATGAGCCTGGTTTTGCAGAGCACCAAGGGCAAATCGCATCTCCTGAACATCCTCGACACTCCTGGCCATGTCAATTTTGTGGATGAGGTGGCCGCCAGTCTCAGACTAGTTGACGGCATCTGCTTGGTCGTCGATGTGGTGGAAGGGGTCCAGGTCAACACGGAGCAGATCATCAAGCACGCCGTGCTTGAAGACATTCCCATGACTCTGATCATCAATAAGATGGACCGTCTGATTCTCGAGCTGAAGCTGCCGCCCAAGGATGCGTACTTCAAGCTCAAGCATGTGGTTGAAGAAGTCAACACGGTCATCGAGAATACCATCCCTGGCAAGGGCGAAGCCAGACGTCTAAGTCCCGAGAAAGGCAACGTCCTCTTCGCCTGTACCAGCATGGGGTGGTGCTTCACTCTGCAGTCCTTCGCCAAGATGTACGCCAACACGTATGGAAACATTAATGCCGACGACTTCGCAAAGAGGCTATGGGGCGATGTCTACTTCAATCCCCGAAAGCGAACCTTCAGTAGGAAGCCGGTGGATGAAGGCGCAAATCGATCCTTCGTCAACTTCGTTCTTGAGCCGATTTACAAGATCTTCACGCATTCGATCAGCGACAGCCCCGAGGACCTGAAAAAGGTCCTGGCCACTCTGGGCATCTCACTGAAGCCATCGCAGTACAAGGCGGACGCCCACGTCCTGTTGAAACTCGTGTGCGAGCAGTTTTTCGGTTCCTCGACAGGCTTCGTCGACATGGTTATCCAACACATTCCGTCGCCCAGCGAAGGAGCGGAGAAGTGGATTCAAAAGTACTACACGGGGCCACTCGACACCAAGGTGGCTGAGAGCATGAAGTCCTGCAACCAAGACGGGCCCCTGGTGGTCCACGTTACCAAGCTTTTCAACACGACCGATGCCAAGAGTTTCAACTCGTTCGGTCGGGTTCTCAGCGGCACAGCACGCCCCGGCATGCAGGTCCGCGTGCTCGGTGAGGGTTATTCGCTGGACGACGAAGAAGACATGGTCATGGCAACCATCCAAGACGTCTATATTGCCGAGACGCGGTACAATATTCCGACCGATGGAGTGCCGGCCGGCAATTGGGTCCTTCTCGGCGGAGTAGACAACTCCATCGTCAAGACGGCGACAATCGTGCCTCCCAAGTTGGACGATGACGAGGACGCATACATCTTCAAGCCCATCACGCATTTTACGGAATCGGTCCTGAAGGTGGCTGTGGAGCCTGTCAATCCCTCCGAGCTGCCCAAGATGCTCGACGGCTTGCGCAAAATCCAGAAGAGCTACCCTCTCATCGTCACCAAGGTGGAAGAATCGGGAGAACATGTCATCCTGGGAACGGGGGAGCTGTACATGGACTGTGTCCTCCACGACCTGAGACGGTTATACGCCGACATGGAGATCAGGGTCTCTGACCCGGTCACCAGATTCTGCGAGACCGTGGTTGAGCAGTCGGCAACCAAGTGCTACGCCATCACGCCAAACAAGAAGAACCGAATCACAATGGTTGCCGAGCAGCTCGACAAGGGCATCTCGGAAGACATCGAGTCAGGGAAGGTCCGGATTCGTGATCCCATCCGTAAGACGGCCAATTATTTCGAAGAGAACTATGGGTGGGACAAACTGGCAGCCAGGAGCATATGGGCATTCGGCCCTGATGAGATGGGTCCAAACATATTGCAGGACGATACTTTACCGTCTGAGGTGCGCTCCTCTCTCATCACACCCCCACCCCCCTCTTTTCTTCTCCTTGTCCTTGACCTCGTCTCCCTCATGCTGTATACATCTCGCTCACATCTTAGCAGGTTGACAAAAAGCTTTTGACAACCGTCAAGGAGACAATCCGTCAGGGATTTAGCTGGGCGACTAGGGAAGGACCTCTTTGTGAAGAACGTAAGTTGCCTAAAACCCACTCTAACATTTCATGCCTTTGCCCCCCTTTCCCAGCACCCGAGCCCATGGGAAGATCTAGTTTCGTCCAAGTCAGCAGACTCGGCCTCGTACTAACCCCCCCCCTCCTTCGTTCATCGTGCGTCATTGGGGACTTGTACTAACTTGTTCCGTGTAGCCATCCGAAATACAAAGTTCAGGGTCACAGATATGACCCTAGCATCCGAAGCTATCTTCCGTGGCGGTGGTCAGATCATCCCCACCTCACGACGCGCATGTTACTCCTCGTTCTTAATGGCATCCCCTCGCCTGATGGAACCACAGTATGCCATCTCGGTCACCGGCCCTGAGGATTCGGCTACCGAAGTATACACAGCGCTAGCTCGTCGCCGTGGACACGTGTTGTCCGACGGCCCAATCCCCGGCACGCCGCTCTACCGAGTCAACGGCCTGCTTCCCGTCATTGATTCGTTCGGTTTCGAGACGGCCCTCCGGATCCAAACGCAGGGGTCCGCCATGGTGAGCCTCGTATTCGACAGCTGGAGCATTGTTCCCGGCGACCCTCTCGACAAGAACGTCGTGCTCCGCCCTCTTCAGCCTGCCAATGCCCAAGCCACAGCGCGTGACTTTGTGCTCAAGACCCGGAGGAGAAAGGGACTCAGCGAGGACGTCAGCATTGCGACATTTTTGGAGCCGGAATTTTACCAGACTCTCAAGGAAAATGGAACTCTCGGTGACTAGTTTCAGGCGTCTGAGGTAGGAAGGAATGTTTTGGGGGGTGGGGGGTTGCTTTTTGGGAGTGCGTCGGTCTTCGACGACCGGCAGTTGAAGCAGATGAAGAAATCGTAACATGTACTCCAGCTCGATTTGGGATGGCCTGATCAGGTGTCAGCAATCGTCAGGTGTGCGGATGAGGGTATGCCCACCCAGTCTGAAACTCACTTCTAGTACACGATGTGTGCCAGGGCGGCTCATCAACCCATTGTTGCTGGACAGAACACTCTTGACTTTTATTATTCACATACTAGGAGAGAACTGGGAAAGTGGACGACCAATCTGTTCACATGGACAACATCCTTTGGGCGTAGGTACGGGGGTTTAGGATGCAATTAGCAAGTAAAGGCGATCGGAATATATATTATAGTAATTTCAAGGCCCAAGATCTCTGTGGCGTGAATATCTGCCCAAGAAATTATTGCTTATCAGGCGTTATGAAGCAGGTCGAGTGTAGCACAGTCCATGCTCGCTTTACACAGCCCCTAAGCACCATTCTCCCCTTACAGTGTCTTACGTTCTGCATCCACTGCTGTGGTGCATTGGGATCAAGAGCATGGTAGCCAGATCAGTGAAATCAAACTTGGTTTTCGATTCATCATGGTGTACGGGATTTGGTTGTATTGGTAACGATCATAAATCTTCCCCAATGCTCCCACCCTTTGTTCAGGCTTCGACATATCCTTGGGAATGGCTGCCTCAGTTAACCTCCGTTTTACTTTACCCCAAAATAGCGGCGCACGCGCTAGGACTCCTTCGGCGGAGGAGGGGAAATAGGATGTAGGCCGGGTTCGATCGTGGTTCGGTGGCGTAGGTGACAGGCCGCTTTGCAATGGCATGCACATCTGGCGGGACCTTTTGTTCTTTCTGATACATGTCCAGGAACATGTCCAGCCGGCCTATGTCGGAGCCATATTTCCGGAGGCATGACATTCCATAGAGCAACAAGGTTGGCTGGGTATGGAAAAAAATAAATAATAGCGAGAAGCCCGCCGAGACAATGTTGAAGTGAACTATTATCTCGTATGCTCATGGTAACTCGTCAGTCCGGAGCTCTTCGTGAACGATCAAACGTAGGTGCCTAGCAGACCATGGCATTTAGCTAGCCAAAATTTCTACATTGAGCAGCGCCCGAGGAGCTGATCTGCCGAGCAAATGAGAGTTTTTCTTTATGATATTCCCATTCTCATTGTATAGCTGCAGAATTGAATCGTCGCCGATAAGCTTGACTGTTACGATCCAGGGCTTGCCATCGGTTGGGGCAGAGTGGCATCTGGACCATGATCCTCTACATGGTGAGGAAACGAGTGACAGGAAGACAATCAGACGCAAGTTTCGAGCATTTTGTCCAGGACTCCCCTCAAGGTTTCATTCTCCATAGCCGCGGCGACGCGCTCTTTGTCCGCGAGCTGTTTGTTGACCTGATCGTCTTGGGAGTGGGTTTTCTCCTTGATCCGGACATCGACGCGGTAGTTGGGTGGCAAAGCTTGCTCTAGGCGGACCCGGATGCCCAGGCCGATGACGGTTGCAAGAGAGCAGTGCGTGATGGTTGGCGTGACCTCGACCCGGACTGTCACCAGAGTATTCGGCTCTAATGGAGTAGAAGGGGGACGCGTGATGTAGATGTCCGGCAGGTTAACAACTGCTAGTTGGCCCAGGGAGAGCGGATGTTCTGGATCCGAGATGGTCGATATCAGATCTATCAAGATGTAAGCCAACCGGTCCGCCCAAGGAGTGGGTTTCGGCTAGACTCCATTCTTCTGCGTTACGGTTCTATAACAGAAAGTCCCCCAACAAGTGGTCGAAGCTTACCATAGATTTCCTGCTCATCGATGGGTTCTTGCGTGAGCCCATCTGTGTCATCCAGAGGACCATCGAACCAGGCAACATCGTCAGTGCCGTAGAGTGGAGATAGATAATCGGGCCTAGCCAGTATAATGTGGTCGTATTGATGTTCTATGCCGGTCTTCCCTGTGCTTCTCTTCTTATTTTGTCTCGTAGGGAGCTCGGCGTGGCTGAGAATGGTTGGGTTTGCGTTCTCGACTCCTCCGTCCATGACTGCCGCTCCTTTCTAGCTAGTCAATTCAAAAAGGATCAACTTTCTCAGCTCTTATTCGTTTTCGAATCCGGGATTGATGTGTGACTCTGCGTGTTTGTCCCCGTTTGTGGGTTGGTTTGGTCTCGTGTGGCGTCAGGGAATTTCTGTGCATTTGCTTCTTCAAAGCCATTCACCCCTCCCCCCGCATGTTGTAATATTAGTCAGCGAGGCGATGTCGCATCCGACATTCCACGACCATCTCACAATGACTAATCACTGACCGAGAATACCCGACCCTCCTTGGGGCATGAGGAGGACTACACTATCTTATGGTGACACATGGTGGCGGTCATGCCAGGACGATTACGAACAATACGAAATTACCGATAAAACCACAAGGATTGGCGGAAGGCAAGAATTACGTGTAATCAATAATTAGTCCATAGTTGACGCCCCCAATTATGCGGATCTCGTCTACATATGACGGCACTCAAGTACCCTGTCACATCTGTATTGATCAACGTACCGTGCCGGCAAGGCGGCAAAATCCGAGTCGTGATAGCAATCTCAGTCCCTCGCTCTCCACCGGGGCCTGATCTCGATAATGCGATACGCAATATGCTATCTCCGATATTTCTCATTTCTATGGTTCATGCGCTGGAGCCTGACAGCCGTAAAGATAAGTACAAACTAATTATTTCATTTCCAAGCATGGGTTCGTTCGCATGGTTCGCTAAGCTTCCTGTTAGTCGGCAGTGGGAATTAAAAAAAGGAAAGGGGGGACCCGGGCGCGCAAGTCGGTACGGATAAACACGTTGCGGTCGAGGAACCCTGGATATGGCACATACCGTACGTTGTATTCGTACGAAGTACCTAATTAGAACTTTAATGCATGGAAGCGTCCTCAGAATGTCCCAGAAGCTTTCTAGAACCAATCTTCTTCGCATCAGGTCCACGTTGCTAGCGAAACGGGCCCCCCAACGAAAGGCAGATAACCGTCTGGTTGCGGTCGGTTGAGGTGGAGATACGGTCAAGATCGGGTCCATAGGGCCGCGAATGCCGCTTCTTCGACCGGCGCGACTTCTGGAAAGGGGAAACCCTACCAACGGGAAAGCAGATCTGCCCGATCGACCCGGCAATACAAAAAAAAAGGTAAGCAGCATTGCAGGGCTTGGGACGTTGCGAATAAGGCGTGCGTTTCTGGAAAACGAACCAAGAAGTTCGATGCATGCAACCCGCAAGGTTGGGTAACTCTAAAGGAACATCGTTCAAAGACGGATGCCTTCCTTATCTTGTCTTGCTTGACCTTTTCCCGTGAGAGCAGCACCCAGGGTAAGACTTGAAATCTGGACGAACGACGGGAGCGGATCGGATGTAATTACTCCGTACATGTGACGCAGCCGTGGCTTGCGTGCAATACGGAATAATCCTACGGGTTCGCATTCACCGGCTGCAGAGGGGACAGGGAAAAGCGACGGGAAGCACTCGAGTCCGAGACGGTCTACTTGGTAACCGTGCCTGGAAAAAAAAAACAAAAAAATGAAAAATTGAGGAAAGGGAAGGAGGGTGGTTGGGGGAATGGGGCGTCCAAGTATATGGCCCGAGCGGAGAACGGGTTTTCCGGCAGATAGCGACCTTATAAGGTACGTTGTAGTTGGTCAAAATCAAGTTGACCATGCCTACCTAGGCTCGGACCCTGAACCCCCTGTCCACCCCGGCTGACTTTATCTCCATAAGACACGTTCTCTCGTGCTGCGATTGCGAAATATGAGAATAACGCCATATGCGCCGAGTACTTCCTAGATATGTACGGAAAACTCGCAGTATCCAATGTCTGTGGCAAATCTAATAGTTTTCTTTTTGTTCTTACTTCACGATTTTAATGAATTCAACGGTAACTTCCATGCAGACTTTCTCCATATGGCAGGGGTCTATGGGAGTAACCGCGAAATAGTCCGAGCCGGGTTGACGGGATGCGAGAATGCGAGAAAACGTTGGAAGATGCGAGGGGATCTGGATGCGCATGTGACGACGCGATAGAAAATACATGATGTTCGAGCCCAGACCCATCGGATCTGATCAAAGTAAACACAGACAAGACACAAACGTCAGCCGGGAGAATCAGATGTCGTCTGAAACCACCAGGGTAGCAGCTCCTGGCCGACTTGAGGGAAAAGCGTGTCGCTGGAGAGGAGCGGCGGGATGGACATGTATGCTGTGAATGACGGAAGGTGAAACATCTGTCGCCTTGTCATTTTAAGGGAAAATCATCTCACTCCTTGGGTGCAGTCATTTGATGTGCAGTGGTTTGGCATCAACTCTTCCTGGAGATTATCTATACCCGTGTTAATGAGTCCGGGTGTTCGTGTTCCGCTGGGCTGGCATCCGTCGACCTGCCTTTACCGTCGATTCCTATATCGTGTTGTTCTTCCTCTTCCTCGGCAATGTGGGTACGAAGTAAAATTTCATCTAGAGGGGGAAAATATTAAGGTAGACGACGAGAGACGAGAGGGAAGAGACTCTGACATGTGACGTATGTATATACCCTGGGCATCTAGGCTGAAGGCTCACTCCCTCAGGGGGAACGCGGAAACGGGGAAATGGGGAAGGTTGTCACACAAAGACTAGGCCTTTGTCTCCAGGTTCTATGTTCTATGTACAACGTATGTAATCCGCCCCCACCCCCCCTGAACGTATTGCCCGGTTCCATTTCGGCAGGATGTCTAGCTGCATATCAGGCGACCCAAGTGGACCCAACAGCTTCCAGTACCAGTCATCGCAGCTCATCGGCCTCGAATCCGACTGGAATCGTTATCCTCTTCAGTATTTGTACTTCGTAGGTATTCGATTTGGCTCATCCTTATTACCTCAGTTATAGGGTCATTGGGCACAGAGTATTGTATTCGTAAGAAGTAGGGTCGCATCCACGCGTCCAGTGGTACCCTAGCAGCACCCAGGGTGAGCTCTCGACCTTTCGAACACCAACACTTTGACAAATGGAGCACCGTCATCCCCGCCGCCTACGATATACGATACATGGCCCCCCCGCCCCAAACGCTCGAACGGAATTGAGTTTCGACGGCAATTCGGGTTGTCCACTTGTCGGGGCGCTCGTGACTTGCAGGTCAAGACTGTTCAACGTTGCTGGCCCGCAAGGGGACAGTGGGTACCTTAAGTAAGGTGCTTAAAGCCCGTGATGGTATAATGCCGGTCTGATGCCTAGCAGGTGTCACGAAGTAAGAATGTAGCAACTTGACGGACTCTTGGCCTCCAGGGGTAGCGGAAAAATGCGGCTTAAAGCTTCGCTGAGAACCACGAAATACCCAAAGACTGCCGTGAAAGCTGGAGGGAATGATGGGTAGTTGAGGGGAAATACATACGGCTCCCGCTTCTCCAGTCAAAAAGAAGCAAGATGACGATCCATAAGACCTATGAACACTAAATTTTGGTTCCCGACATCGTGCAGGTGCAGCGGCTGATGGACTCGTTGGTCCAGTTCATGGTTGATGGGGGAATCTCGGGGAAGAGAAAAGGATCGAAGAAGTGGAGATCGGGGTACTGGATGAGCTTGATCCACAGAGACACAGAACACACTTCCTGCTCGTGATGCAGAGGCCCGCTCTATAGCTGCGTCGCCGATCGATGCAGGACAGTAAAGGTAGGTAGGTACCTTTCCGTTTCCCCCTTGAATTTGGTTCGTTACGTTGCAACTGTGGTGGCAGAAGGGTTAGGGCACACTGGCTGCGAAGTAATTCAGGTAGGTAGACCATCCTCATGCATCATTCATCGTTTGGACATTGCGTGCCTGCGGTACTTTCCGCATAAACATAACGAGATGGACACGCCTACAAGATCATTTTAAATTAATTGCAATGGCAATTGATGATAACTTCAAGCCCAGGTCCTTTGGTTTAGGCGGCAGGCATCTTGTCTCGACAAGGATGAGATATCCTTTCAGAGATGGACAGCCAACCTGCAAAGTCGTAATGCCCCTAATTTATCTGGAGACTTTATCTGCCAATATATTGCCCATGCCCTGGAGATCCTGGTGGACGGTACTAATTGTACTTTTCAAGTACTTACCTTAGTATTGGGACGGATGCTTCGAGTCCTCTCTTAAGGTACTGGATGGGGGAAACGACACGCCGAGACTAGGTACTTATGTACAGACAAGGTACCGATGGAGGTGGCTGGATGCTCAGGAACATCCTACCCCATGCAGAGCCCCTCGTCTTAGGGCAGCCACACCACTGATGAGTTGCTCGTTACAGGCGTTGACAGGCCAGTATCTCCGATGTAGAACGCATTCGTACTTCGTACGGATACTCCGTAATACCCTAATGTTCTCGGCATTCAATACCTCAGGTACCTAAGGTACCTTAGAATTTCCCGTTCGTTACCTAAGGTACCGTATGTACGAAGTACTTCGTAGCAGGGAATTACGGGGTAGGTACCTTGGGCAATTGGCGCCTTGCCGATGGGACACCATCCACCATCGTCGCCCTTTCCTTCGGGGACTTTCTACCTTACATGGAACCAACGGTGCTGTGCTGTTGCGCCTCCTATCAGTCCGCGTTCGTTGACCCTCCTTCCTTCCTCTCTTTGATTCTCTACTCTCGTCCTACTCGGTCTCGACCATTGTCGAGTCCATTACACCCACCCCCTATGTGTCGTACTACCTTGCCTACCAGCGCCGCCTAGTTTACCCAAGCCATCTCATGTTCATGCTTCGGGTCAGCCGCTGGCCGCTCGCTGGTTGTTGGATTGCTGTCAACCTGGAAATAATACTCACTCATTCCCCTTTGCTCCCCTCATTTGGTCGTGCAACTCTGCAACTCTGCAACTCTCTCTCCCTCTCCCTCTCTCTTCCTCCACGAGGCCTTTCCGAAACGTGCTCATTGAACGGTTCTGGTGACCGATCTAACCTGCGGGGAATCTCAGCCGCCAGCCATTTCCCCCCTCTTATACTGCCAATCGCCGCCATCACCCTCGCCGTCATTGACGTCTCACGTTCTTCCTCGCCAAGTCTCACACCTTAACAGCCAGCGACCGATGCCACATCTGGGAAGAGACCCATGAACTCGAACCTCCACCGTCCTCCTCCGTTATATAATTCAAACCGGTCAGCACGCGATCACAACGGTGGTGGATACTCCCCCACAACGAGGGCGACAAGACGTACATCGTACACCATTATTTCATTCCATCACACAGATCTCTACCGATACAGATTACGGATACAAGTTAACGCTTCTGTTTATCATCTTACCTTGACTGCAACGTCGACTGCCCT
This sequence comes from Sodiomyces alkalinus F11, assembly GCF_003711515.1. NCBI lineage: Eukaryota > Fungi > Ascomycota > Sordariomycetes > Glomerellales > Plectosphaerellaceae > Sodiomyces > Sodiomyces alkalinus. The sequence goes on along the minus strand of NW_021167079.1, from coordinate 2,077,834 downwards.
CCCCACTATCATCTGAATTCTGTCTGCTGGCTGGGTTGTCCTGCTGCTGGACTTGCCGGCCCAGTCCTGGGAGGGTCCCTCTCTCGGCGCCCCCCTCTCCCCTTTTCTCTTTGCCTATACTTTGGACATACCCATCCCCCCTGTTGTCCACCATCCTTACCCCCTGCCCTTGACCATACTCGTCCGTGCGCTGTCCTGTGCTTGACGACATCTGCGGGTGAGAGGAACGACTTCCCAGTGGCGTTCTGATCAGGGTGTCACCTCCAGACATTGACCTCAAAACCGACACCCTGGTTAATCGTCAACAAGGGTACGGTACCGACCCCAAACCTTCTCTGCCCACGGCAGTCCCACGCGCTCTCTCACCAAGCTAGTTAGGTACTTACCTATTACCCCAGCCCACGCCTGTTTTTCGACGTTCTTAAAATAATTAAGAATTCCACACCCACACGCACCGCTGGACATTTCCCTCCCGGCCCCGTCTAATCGCCTTTCCTGACGGGGACTGCCAGGTCCTCCGCGTCCTCGTTTCACAGATCGCCGACAATACCGAGCCGTTCTCTTATCCGAAGCTTGGCCGACCGAGATATTGCATTGAATGTGACCGTCTCTCTTTTCGCTTCCCTGTCGCGTCCGAGGCTGCGCCATTCCTCGGTCATTATCGAGCGCCATGTCCAACGACCCTACGGAGAGGCGCATCCTGCCACAGAGCTCCCAGATGAGCTCATTCTCTTTCGCGCCGCAGCAGTACCCACAGAGGGAACCTCAGAAGAGTGCGCCGCATCTCTCGCATCCCCCGTGATCCATATTACCCCCTTCGCTTCAACTAATCGAGGATTTCTGCTGCAGATTATGTCTTCGTTGATGAGCACAACCGCCACAAGCGGCTCAAAGGTAGACCCTTCCCCACCTGGCCCTCCTCATCTTATGGCCTCCATGATCAGTTTGCGGAGGTTGGGAACTGACAGCGTATACTAGTCATGAGAGCATGCGAGGGATGCCGAAGGAGAAAGATCAAATGCGATTCGGCAACGACAAACATTTGGCCGTGCACTTCGTGTTTGCGACTCAAGCTTCAATGTGTACGCCCCAAGGGACAGTATGACGGCACGTCTGACACGACAACCTACGACACATCTTCCACTGTTACTGCTGCTGCCACCGACTTCACCAACCCGGCCCCATTGCAAGACAGCTTCCGTGTCATGCCTGTCCAGCCGCAAACGCACATGGTCTCCACTGCGACCAAGCCAGCAGAAGCACATTCCATGTATGCCGCCCACGGTGCCTATGCGGCAGGGCACCACGTCTACCAGCCCGTCCATTACACCGCGCCGGCCTCGATGGCGCCGCAGAGCATACCCTACTCAACCCCATACTCAACAGGCCAGACCTCTGTCCCAGTCATGGGAGGGCCACAGCAGTATGCGCCGCCCCAGCAACATATGCCGAGCCCGCCACATCATCAAAGCTCCAAGGGTAGCTCTCCTCCCGAGACATACTCTTCCGACGACACGTACCAGCAACAAGATCTCGCAGACTTGCTAGGATCTCTCAAGATGGATCCAGCCGGCACAGGTCAGCATTTCTTTTCTTTTTTTCTTTTATTTTTTATTTTTCCGTTGTTGCCGGAGAAGAAGTAGGTTAACGAATGTCTCGACGCAGCCCCGTATCTCAGAAACAAGGCTTCTTTTCGGCGCGAAGAAGAGCCCGCCGTCGAAGACACGGACGAGTATAGGACGGCCCTCCCTCCTTTGGTTTCGGCTCCCGGTTCGAAGATTCGGATTCCGCCGGAGCTCATGCCCGATGACGAAACCGCAAACCATTACTTTGACTTATATTTCACTCACGTGCATCCTTACGTGCCTGTCCTTTCGAAGACTCTTTTCTGCCAGCAATGGAACACGGACCGGGATAACATGTCGCCTTTGGTTCTCGAAGCAGTTTTTGCCATTGGCGGACGTTTGGCAGACGATCCTGCCCTAGGACAGCAGTGGCTGGCTCTAGCATCAAGTAAGTTACACGATCCCCTGTCCTTCCCCTTTTTTCCTCCTTCGGGCGAGTGCAAGGCGATGACTGACTTGCGGTAGAACACGCCGATTCCTTTATGGACGTGCCACGGCTGAGCACTCTGCAAGCGCTCCTGATCATGCTCAAGGCGAGAGAAGCAGCACCCAAGCGCGGGTATTACTACCGGTCGTGGATGACTATCGTGCAGTGTGTGCAAATGGGCAAAGACCTGGGGTTGGACGAACACTACGCGGATCATCAGGCGGGGCAATCGTGCGGCTCGTGTCCTATGGAATGTCAAGTGAAATGTCGGATTTGGCAGACCATCTTTGTGTGCGAGGTCATGATCGGGTCTCCTCAAGGTATGACTTTACTTCTTTGTCCCCCCCAAATTTGCCCCCGAGATTGGGAACTAGGGTCGTGGCTGATCGTGATTAGGGCGAACCGACTTGGCTGTCGATCTGGACACGGTCGACTTGAGCGTTCCCCAGCCCACAGCAGATGGGGACGAATCGGAATACCAGATAGGCCGGAGCTTCACCTACTTTACCCGTATGGTGTCTAATGTCAGCAGGTTAAACTCGACGTATGGCCGCATCAAGAAGAAGAAGGCCTGGGGCGCAGATCCAGAACTCGCTCAACTGGGTCCTGTCCTGACGAGGTGGTTGGATGAACTTCCCCCAGACTTGGCCATCACCTTCCCGCCGGACGCATCCCCGCCATGGCTCGCGTCTCCGTTTATCGGCAACATGCACTCGTACTACTACCTGACCCTCATTCTGCTCCATCGACCGCAGCTGGCGTTCGCGGATCCCAACGGCACAGATGGACGGTGGAAACACCACATGATGGTCTGTTACACGTCGGCTAAAGCTCTTTGTCGTCTACAAGAGGCGGTCCTGGAGTCGTTTGGCTACACGGGTTTGCAATGCATGCAACGCGGCTTTAGTTTTACCATCTACTGCGGGCTGACGTGCATCGTGCTTCATCTGGTGAGTGTCTTCTTGGTGTGCTGTTGTGGCAAAGGAGAAAAGAAAAAGAAAAGAAAAAGAGATAAAAACCATGAAAATGACGGCAGCTGACGAGATGTGTCTACTGATCTACAGGTAGCGGTTACTTCTCCCGACCCCGACCTGAATTGCGATGCGCGTGAGTACTTCACGCGCCATATGCGTGTTCTCGAGAAAGCCATGGCGGTATGGCCGATGGCCGAGGTACAAAAGCAGGTGGACGCTGTGCGAGAAGCGTTCTCTGCCGACATCAGGAAGCCGTTCGTCCTAAAGCCAAGCTTCCCCTACGGGAGTCCGCATGTGTCGAACCAGTCGGTATCCCCTCCGGCGCAGGCCGAGTACAAGCCGCCGTCGCATCCGGCGGAGGCTCTAGGGCACGGGCTAGATACGCAGGGCATGAATGCGCATGGTCAACAAGTCAGCTACACCAGCCACCCACTCACACCACCCATCTCAGTCGGTCCGGTGGATGCTAACAGGGACTCGCCGACCGCGCAGTCGATCGTCGTTATGCGGAACCAAGTTTCGCAAGCAGGGGATATGCCGCCGGCGATGGAAGCACCGCCGGCATGGAACCCGCAACGAATCTTTGAGTGAGTTTGACGGAGTGTTCCCCGCACCATCCCTACCCCCCCCCCAGGTGTCTTGGTTTCTTTCTTCTACGTGGCCCCTTAAGATGGTAACCTCGGATGACGACTGGTGACTAATGGAGGGAAACGTGCAGTCAGTGGAACGCTTCGTTTGGGACGCCGCAAGTGCAGCCACAGGCGGCAACAACCATGTCTTCGCAAGCCGCTGCGCTCAACGTCAACGTACCTCCGGCCGGCGGCCAGGGAAGCACTACAGCATTGCAGGGTATGCAGGGTATGCAGGGCATGCAGGGCATGCCGGTCGGATCGCAGCAGATGGCGCAGCAGCACCATCAACCCCATCAACACCAGCCGCAGTACCAGGCACCACCGGCTCGGAATTTTGTCACGCCGGCGATGTGGCAGGAGTCTGTCGCGAGCGTGTACGAGGGCGGGCTCAAACGTAGCTGGGATTACGACGGCAACTCGGCGGCGAAGCGGGCGCGTTAGGATACGGCATCTGTTCGACCGGGTCGTCTCGATGGTGTGGGATGCAGCAAATGATGCTAACCCGCTACTGGACACCACAGCAAAATCCGGCACTGCGTCTGCAGTCTCTTTAGACACGTTTGAGGGGCATGATGGCTTGTGTTTTCCCTTTTTTTCTCTTTCTTTTTCCTTTCTTTTCTTCTTTTCCTCTCTTGTTTTTATGTTTCCAATTCTGGGTCCTAGTTTCCGACGCCTCTTCCCGCCGTGGGGTTGGTGGGTTCGTTAGATTTCTTTGCTGGCTCTGTTTTTCCATCTGCACAATGGTATATGTATAAGGTACAAAAAATGGCAGGGGACGGACGAAGGGATCATGGATAGAAGCGATAGTCCTCCCATCCAGGTGGGCTAGCAGGTCTTTTTGGAAAGGCAGGCGTGGAGTTCAAGGCGTCACTTATCATGCTGAACAGACAAGCAAAATGGGGGGATAATAGGACAGGGAGGAGGCTCTCGACTCGTTGGCCTTCATTGACGAACATTCTTAGATACGACGATAATCGAGGAACGTATATATATGCACAGCATTAGGTAGGGGAGGGGGTTGGATAGAGATGTATGTGAGAACTGAGGATGAGATGCAGTGAGAGTATCTGTACAAAGTACTTTCTACCAACTGCTAGAGGGGCAAGAGATTCTTCCTTATTAACTTACAAGGTACCTAATCAACAACAGCTTTACGACGGGTTGATCGTGTTTTTCAGTACCGTTGTCCCGTTATACGTGCAGGTCCCTAACAAATTGCGAGGAGTGCGATCCTCTGTGGAAGGAAAATGCAATCACCAATTAGAACAGGTCATTGACATGTCGCAAGAGCACGTGGGTGGGCTGGGCGGTCGAATTGGTGGACGCGATTCGCTGCCATCTTGGTGATGGTCTGGGGGTACGTATCTGTACTTTCCTAAAGGCATAGATATAAGAAGGGAGAGGCCCTCCCCATCCTTATAACTGAAAGTTGCCTTTCAAATAAATTTCGTGAGAACAGAGAAGGGGTTATACGAGGGCAACGGGATGAGACGGACATTCAGTCAACCTCAAGGACTACAGGACCTAGGGTAGACTATAAGCATAGCTAGTAAGCAAGAATAGAGAGACGAGCCAAAAAGGAGCGACGCTTTTTCTTTTTCTCTATTCTTCTTTTGAAGTCGGACCCAAGACTACGAGACGGAACACTGCACAACAACAAACACAAGGAGACGAACAGCCAACACTGAATGAAACACACGACACCACGACAAATCGGCAGACGCAAGTCCGAAGGAGTTACAACGGCGGTAAGACGACTAAGGTACCCAGCCAAAAACGGACGACCACGGAGTACGAGTACTCTTCTACCTCACCACTATTAGCTACCTTACCTTACCTACCTATTATTAAGAGATCTCGGTCTGCGCTGTATCCTGGACACCCCGAATCACGCAATCGTCGACAAAACACGGGCGGATCGGCCGAATTTGCTTTTCAATCAGCATTCACACGCGCACCTCGGCCACCCTTTGCCAACGAGCAGAAAACCGTGAGAACTAGGACAAAAAGAAAAGGAGAGAAAGGAAGAAAAAAAAATCGCCTGTCATGGTCCAACGCCCGAGACCGGTTCCTGGGTTCGATGACATCGCGGGCCGGTTGTGGACTACGATCCGCGAGAACTGGTACCTTGGCTTCACCTCCTTTGGTGGACCGCCGGTGCATTTCAAGATTGTGAGTTGTTTCTTTTGTCCTTCCCTCTTTTTTTTTTTTTTTTTTTTTTCTTTGTCCTGCTTCGTAGCTCCAGTGTTCGGGGTCCGGTGTTCGGTGTCCGGTGTCGCGTGTCTTCCGGCACCTGTGCGGTGGGGGTGGTCGGCCGATGCGAACCCGCGTTCTCGGAGACTTACAGGTGAACCGCTCGTTCTACATTCGGGGTTTTGAAAGTTGTCTTATTGCCGTCCTTCACTTTGCCTCATCCGCTGGGCCCTCTTTATCACATGGCTGTATCCCCTTCTCTTCCCTCAGGATCGAACGGATCAAAGGATAGATGGGAAGGGTAGAATCGCTGACTTGGGCCTTTTTTTTTTTTATACAAAACGCAGTTCCACGACAAATATGTCAAGAAGTTGAAATGGATCGATGACCAGATGGTACGTGATCCCTCTTCCCTGCAACTTTATGCCGTTTCCGAGTACGCTGACGCTTTGCTCCTTTTGTCCTCTTTCGCCTTCGTAGTACCAAGAGCTATTCAGTGTCTGTCAGTCCCTTTCCGGCCCGGCGAGTACCAAGATGCATTACTGCGTCAATCTTCTTCACGATGGCTTCATCCCTGCCGTCCTGGGGTTTCTGTTGTGGAGGTAAATCCTAATAACTTGCTATCTTCTTTCATATCCCGTTCCCTTCCCCTTAGTTCCGCCTCGGTCGGTCGGTCCAAAACGCCGAAACTAAACTGTCATAGTCTTCCCGGTGCCATCGGAATGTATGCCTTGGGCCTCGGAGTCTCCAATATCGGCGAATCCCTGCCCCGCGCCGTCTACGCCCTCCTGTCCGGCCTCAACGCCGCCACCGTCGGCATCGTCGCCCTCGCCGCCGTCCAGCTCTCGGAGAAGGCCGCCACCGACACCCTCACCCGGCTCCTCGTCCTTTTCGGCGCCTGCGCCGGCATGCTGTACAACGCGCTGTGGTACTTCCCCGTCCTCATGGCCTTCGCCGGCATCGTGGCTATCGTCTGGGACGCCCGTTGGGTCCATAGGCCCGTCAACAAGGTCGTCACCTTCGGCAAGGAGAAGCTGGCCGGGCGCCGATCGCGGGAGGATGTCGGAGAGGCGGGCGTCGAAGAAGGGCAGGGCGGCATCCAAGCGGGAGACGACGGGCAGGCGGACGACGGCACGAATCGGCCGAGTGCAGACGCCCGAGGACAAAACGAGGAGACCACCACCTCATCCTCCGCTGACACGGAACCCCGTGTCGTCCCGGCCGGCCGCCGCCTCGCCGTGACCTGGAAATCAGGCCTCGCCATCGTCATCGCCTTCTTCCTCTCCTTCGCCGCCATCATGGCCCTCCGCGGCGCCCTGCCCCGGCCCACGCCGCGGCTCTTCGCCCTCTTCGCTAACATGTACCTCGCCGGCACCATCATCTTCGGCGGCGGGCCCGTCGTCATCCCGCTGCTGCGCGAGTACATCGTCGCCGAAGGCTGGGTGCCGGCCCGCGACTTCCTGCTCGGCCTGGCCATCATCCAGGCCTTCCCCGGCCCCAACTTCAACTTCGCCGTCTACCTGGGCGCCCTGACCGCGGCCAACGCCGGACAGCACAGCGTCGCCGGCGCCGTGGTCGGGTGGCTCGGCATCTTCGCGCCCGGTCTGATCTTGGTCCACGGCACCATGGGCATCTGGAACGCCATCCGCGGCTGGCGTTGGGTCAGGTCGGTCGTGCGCGGGCTCAATGCCAGCGCTGTGGGGCTCATCTACACCGCCGTGTACCGGCTGTGGCAGATTGGCTACATCGACGAAGGGTACGAACAGGGCACGAGCCTTGCCCTGGAGCCGTGGTGGGTCGTCGTGACGGCTACGAGCTTTGTTGGCGGGTACTGGTTTAATGTGAGCCCGCCCGTCGCCATTCTTATGGGCGCTGTCATGGGGATGATCTGGTACGGGGTCGTGACGACCTAGTCGAGTTTGGCAGTTCGTGAGGATCACCGGAGAAAAAGAAAAGAGAAGAAAAGAAAAGAAGAAAAGAAAGAAACGCAAGTTGTAGCGGAAAGGGAGAAGGGCATGCGAATTTGAAACAGGGCAGTGGCCCACAAGGGAATATAGATGTATAAATAATGGCGGCGACAGAATGTCTCTTTGAGGAAGATTGGATTGGAGCAAGCTGTAGGAGGGGCAAGGAAAGATCGTGTAACGAGGGAGAAGTCATGTTGTCCAGCTTCAAGATAATATAAGTCCGTTTTTGTGAGGCCAAAATCGTGTCGTATTACATAGTGATACAGGTGGTCACCGAACGCCTCTTACTTTAATACACCTAGAACCCGGCCGACTCGGGGCCCGTGGATCCATGAGACATTGGAAAGTAGAAAAGGAAAAGAGGATTCGAATATGTCATGTCCTCTGGCGCTGAGTCTTGCCCAAGAGTGGCCGGACCGTATCCCATATCCAGGCCTCACGGACATCCTTCGCATTCGGGGCGCGGACGGCAAACTTGGCGACGGGGCGGTACTGGTGCCATTTCCGGGCAGCCGAGAGACGTGACACGTCGCGGGCGTAGTTGACGAGCCCCCAGCGCTCGGTAACGGGCTTGAGGTCGGCGAGGGAGACGAGGGCGGCGCGGGGCCGGCCGGCGAGACCCATGGTGAGAACCTGAAGCTGTGTGGAAGCCGGGAGGCCGGATCGGACGAAGCGTTCGAGGTGCTGCCGGGACGTGCGGGCCGAGGGGGGCAGACGGAGGTAGATGAAGGTTACGAAGGGGGCGGTGGTGTAGGCTACGTAGACCAAAGGGACGATGCCGCAGGCGGCCACTGCGAATGATGAGAAGACGGCCCCGGGGAGAGATGGTCATGAGGAAGAAGGGAAGTTCACTTACGTCCGGCAGCTTGAAGATATGATTTATCCTCGGATCGAATGTAGTTTGGAGCTACAACAAGACAGAAGAAAGCACAGATAAAGATGGTGGTGATCTTCCAAAAGACGAGGAAGACGATGCGGCCCGTGCCGGCATGATAGATGAGGATCTGTTCAGGAATGACTAGGGGGAGGGAGAAACGGCCAATGTCAGTTTATGGTCGACCCGGCCCAGACCACAAGGAGCTTGAGAGGGAAGAACTTGGACCAGTCTTACGCTGTGCGGCGGCCGAGGGCGGAGGTGTCCGTGATATTGTTGAAGTCGCAGGGTTCTTAGACGAGTTGACGGCATAAGATCTTGACTGCTGTCTCGACTGTGAGACGAGACATTGCGTCCTGCTTTTCAACTGTGGGAGGCATAAGGATTGAGTCTGACATCGCGTGGTAGAGCGGACGAAGAAGCCTATTGATCTAGACGATGCTGGTCCAGTAGGTGGTAAATATAGTAGCCTGAATAAAGTCATTTTGAGTTGGGCAGCGCATGGGCGTGAGTAAACCAAGCGAGGTTGAATTGATGAGCTGTGTCAGATGGGGGTTCACACTAAATAATATAATTCTATATCGGGGTAAGCATAGACCACGGACCACGGACCACGGAACGGACTATGGACTATGGACCTCGATAATAGAATTTCGCTATATCCCGTATAGACTACAGACCTCTTTCTCCCATCTCACCGGCGACGGGTCGTCGGCGTTGAGCCATGCGTTGGAGTACAGTACGATCGGGCACAACTGCCTCCCCGCCGCGGCCACGCGCCCCACGTACGATGATATAGTAAGTATTAACCTATTGTAGGCCTATTGTAGGGAGAAAATTTGGCTCATTCATCCCCATTATACCCCCGTAGGACTCCCTCGGCCACCAAGCCACACTATTTACTACGACCTTAGCCGGCGATGTTCTTCTCCAGCCACTCCGTCCACTGGTCCACAGTGTAAGACGAATCGATACCAGCCTGGACAACGCCATCAAACACGACAGTGGGGGTCACATGTACGGGCGTGAACCGCGCCAGCTTGACGATCAGCTTGACATCAGCCGTGACCCCGTTGCCGACGTTGAGCCCGCCGTCCGGGCCGGGCTTGTCAGGGATGGTCAAGAGCTTGAGCACGGCGGCCTCGTCGGCGCCGACGTTGCCCGCGATCTCGGCCAGGCGAGCGTAGGTGGCGTTGCGCGGCTCGTTGACGACGTTGACGTCGAAGAACTCGTGCTGGACGCGGAACAGCTCGGCACTGAAGTCGAAGAACTTGTCCGGCGCCAAGCGCAGCACGGCCAGCGCCGCCTCGTGGACGAGGACCGCCGACGGGTGCCACGGCTGGATCTGCTGCCGGAAGATGACCTGGAGCCCCTGGGCCCAGGTTGGGTTCTGGCGGATCTTCGGCACCACTTGCTCGAAGAAGGTGCGGTAGAATTTGCCCGAGAACGGGCACACGTAGTCTAGGTAGAGTTCCAGTGTGTGTGGCTGGAAGGGGATGTCGGCCGCCACTGCCGGCGGTTTGCTGTCCGCCGGGACGAAGAGAAGCTTGTGCCCGGCGAACTTGGGTGGTAGGGCCATCTTATTATGTGCGTGCGTACTACGAGTATTTGTGACGGGATATATGTGAGACGACTTTCGATGCCGAGTCCTCGAGTGGATGGATAATACAAGGAACCCGTTAAGACGGAAGATGAAGGACGAAGTTGGTTGGGGAATGTAAGCTTCCCGGCACTTTATAAGGTACATACTGTAGAGTGGGACGACTAAAAACGACGCCTACAGTGGGCGGGGGCGGGGGCGGGGTTGATGACACGCTAGAGTACACACGTGTAGCACGCCGGTCCGTGGGTGGTCTACCTAATGGTACGGGATACTAAGGTAATTAGGTACTGTACGGAGTACTCGTAGGTACCTTATAAACATCGATACCGCACCCTACACCGTGTTTTTAGCCACAACGCCCCGAGCAAACTCGCCAAACGTAATGTGCTGCTCAATGTCCACCTCCTCCCCCAGGTTCGGTTGCGTGAACACCGCCAATGTATTCCGCGCAATCCGTCCATCGCTCACCGATGCCCGCACCCCTCGCACAAAATGCGGCACCGCCTTGAACCGACCCCCCGTTATCTTCTCTAACGCCTCACCCGTCTGAAAGGCGATGCAGTCCCGCGGGATCCTGACCTGCACCGTCTGCCCCGTCCGCGATTTGATGTACAACCCGGCCTGCGGGTCCGGGCTCGCCGCCAGCTCCTCCAGCGGCGGCAGGCTCGCGCTCGTCCCGGACGAAGGGAGGTCCCCAGGCCCCGGCACGGCAGGCGACGCCCGCTGCTCGTCGATGAACATGGCCGACGTCAGCCCCGTTAGACACCCGTGGTCCAGATGCGTCGCGCACCAGTCATCCTCCTCCTCCTCCTCCCCCTCCTTCGTTTTATCCCCCTCTACCGCCAGAGCGCTCTGTGCCTGGGGGTAGTAGTGCAGCAGACGCGCTTTCGTCGTGTTGCTCATGCTGACTACGTGCTCTAGGTAGCCTTTCGGGTACCCGGGGATGTCGCGCTCCGCGAATCGGTCGCACGCCCTCGCCACGAGCACGGCCGTGTCGATGATGAGTCGGCACAGGGTTTCCAGGCTCGGTCTAAACCCGGGCAGCACCGTCTCATCCGGCCACACGTTGGGCGACAGATACTCGGGGAAGTTGTCGGCCGAGAACTTGGCCGTGGGCTTGGCGCAATCCAGCGACGGGTCAATGTAAAAAGCGCAGTTGGCGTAGTAAGAGCCCTTGAACGTGTCTACCTGGCCGTTCTTCAGCTGCTCTTTCCCCAGCGACCAGCCTGTTAGATACTTGGCCTTGGGATTCTCCAGCTTTGCTATTTCGCTTGTCAGCCTTTGTACGACTCTTCCAAGGGAGTCACTGAAGCGTGGACCCCATACCTAACTCGGCGGGAGGCAGGTTGCCCAGGTAAGAGGCGTAAGATAATGTCTGGCGCCGTAGATGCGCAAACTCCTGCGGGACATCCTTCACTACCAAGATGCCGAGCGAATCGGGACCGAAGGCCTCCTGAAGAGTCTCCAACGGCACGGTTCCTTAAGGCGACGATGCGTCAGCTACGGCCGATGGCGACTCGATCTTTTTTTTAAGACGTTAATATTGCCACAAATTTGACGCTATCTCACCATTCTTCAGGTCATTGAGTGACACAGTTACAGCTTGGTCAACACGAGAGTCGGTCGTCATATTCTCTAAATTTGCCCAGGGGTAATAAAATACGATGTGCGCGACAGTGACGTGAGATGATAAGTTCGAGTGTAGATAGTATGAACAATTGCCAACCAACAGGAAAAGAAAAAAAAAGAGGGTGTTATGTTTGTTATATGATAAGACGGACGGAGAGGATACTGTCGGCCACAACCGGCACTTCCTCGCCTAGAACACCTGCTATCCTTGGACTCTACTGTAATGACTGTACAGTACATATCCTCAACCCCTGAGCCAGCCTAAAACTGATGGACAACTTTACTCCGTAGGTAGTTGCGGGGGAGGGGTAAAACTCCCAACAGCACTGAACTCCGCATTGCCATCGTCATAGCAATTACCTTTTTTTAGTGGAGACCTAGAAGAACGCACTTACATAATCTGAACAAAGCTATCACGCACCTCTCAAGCTAGCTACCTTACCTGAGCTCCTCCCCCTCTGCAGCAGCCTCGATGTTTGATCTCCAAGCCTGCACTTTACACTCTCGGAGTCCGCCGCCACCCGCGCTCAACCGTGCAGGAAACTCGTCTAACCTCCCCCAATTCAACCGGTAACGAATCGGAGAACCGAAAATGGTCAAACCTCTCACCTTCAAAGGAGACAAGAAAACGAAGAAGAGGAAGCGCCCCGCCGCCAACGTCGATGCCGCCCCATCGTCCGCCGCCCTGCCGCCGACCAGCTCAACCGGAGGAGGGCTCGCAGCCGCCCGCCAAGAACCGGATGATGACGACAGCTGGGTCTCCGCCGAGGTTGTCACCGACATTGTCGGCCCCATCATGATCGTGCTCCCGACAGAAACCCCGTCTGCCCTAGCCAGCGACTCCCGCGGCAAGGTCTTCACCCTGCCGATCGAGAACATAGTGGATGGGAACCCGGAAACGGCAGAGCCGCATGACGTGCGTCAGGTCTGGGTCGCCAACAAGGTCGCCGGGACCGACCAGTTTCGGCTGAAAGGCCATCATGGGAAGTTCGTCTCACGGTCTCTCCCTGTTCTTTTCCCCCCACGTATTTCAAATTTTCTTTCCCTTTCACAGCCTGATGAATGCTGTTTGCTGACACAGGACGTACTCAAATGGCAGGTTCCTCAGCTGCGACAAGGAAGGCGTGTTATCGGCCTCCTCGGAAGCCGTCACCGCTCTCGAGTCCTTCAACATCTTTCGCACACCAGACACGCCCGGAACGTTCCAGGTACAGACCCTGCGCGACACATTCTTCGGCATTCGCGAGGCACCGGCGGCCGCCAGGACATCGCCCGCGGAGGTCGTCGGCGACGCAGATGGCATTTCATTCCATACCACGTTCCGGATCCGCATGCAGGCGCGGTTCAAACCGAAGCTCAAGATGGCCAAGGAGGAGAAGGCGAAGGAAAAGATCACCCGCAAAGAGCTCGAAGAGGCGGCCGGTCGGAAGCTGGAGGACGATGAGGTGAAAAGGTTGAAGAAGGCGAGGAGAGAAGGGGATTATCACGAACAGTTGTTGATGGTGAGAATTAAAGGGAAGCACGACAAGTTCGGATAGTTGAAAAACAAAGAAAACAAATCGGTACATATGGCGAGTATGGGCAGACGTACCAGGACCGAGGCAAAATGAATGATACCCAACTTTGGAAATATAACGGATGGTGGGACAAGTACGGATGCGGTTTGCTCTGCGCTTTGTTCACCGGATTCGCGAGAAATCATGTCTTATTCGCACCGCTCGTCATGATCAGGAGAAACGCTAAAAGGGGTATCTTTTGGTCGTTCAATTCGGCCTCCAGGCCTTCACATTGCCATCCTCCCCAGCCGTGAATACGACCTGCTCGTCATCATAGAAACAAAAGGCACGAACTATCTCTTCGCCGTGTCCACCCGGCAACCCGACGCTGGACGACTTGTCAAACATCCAGCTGTTGGGACTGCTGCCCCTAGTAAGGAACACCAACTGGAACATTTGACGACTTGATCGACATGTTGTTAGCGATTGTAGTATAGCAGAGAGAGGGGGGGGGGGAATAAAAGGGGGAGAACGGGGATTGGACTGCCCAGGGGGGGTGGGCTCACGCTTGAGATCCGACACCGATGATAGCCCCGCTACCATCCACTTTGCTCGTCACATTGGACGCATACTGACACTCCAGCTCTCTGCGGACGTCACCAAAGTCGGCCACGGGCGTCCCTTTCTCGTACGTCTCCTCGAGGTTGAAGACGGCGAACTTCTCGTCGTGTGACAGCGCATAGACCTCCGTAGCGCTCAGGAACCCAGCGTGGTGCACAGAGCCGTGATTGAGCGTCTGGATGATCACGTCGTCCTCATCTACAATACGGGTATCGTAGATATTGACCAGACCATCGGTAGAGCCGGACAGGAGAATGTTAGGCGCCTCGGTCGGGTGGAAGCGCAGCTCCGTCACATCGTCACTGTGGACTTCGGTATACCGGGTGCGTTGGCTTGGGGAGCCTCGAACGTCCCTGAGTGGCGAGTCAGAAGGCTGTTTCGTAGGAGTCGATATTCAGAAATGAGAGAGCTGCAAATGACGTACCAAAGGAGAATGGAGGCTGCGTGGTCGTATAGTTCCGTGCCTACGGCGATGGCATGACTCCTCAACTCACATGCCAATGACACGATGGGAGCCTCCGCCGCTGAGGCATTTTGTCAGCCGCAAGGCCCTGCGACGGACCACTCCGTCCTGGACGAGCAACCTACCTTGAAACCGTAGTACTTGTGCCTTCAATGGGTCTTCTCTGAGGTCCCAGATGGACACCGACCCGTCCTCCCCAGCAGTCGACACAACCGAGTTTAGCCAGTCGAAAGGCTTCAGGCACCTGAGGTTTCCGTGGTTCGTAGGAAGCAAGGATATCGGGCCATCATCGAGTCTTGCTGGGTTAAATAGAGCGAGTTTTTGGTCTGATGTTATGGCCGCAAGGCCGGAGCCAACCCGGTGGATGTCGAGGACATAAACCTCCCCAGGCCCCAAAAAATGGTGCCCAGCTACAGGTGAGAGAAGGTACATTATGGGATTTCCTGCCACTGTAGTCAGTGAATGGTATTCATGGTAGCATCACCGAACGGCATATAGGTAAAACGCCAGGTCACAGGATATGGATTTGGCCACATTAGGGCCACATCAGTCCCATTATTTCAAGGTCTGTTGAAAATATTGTCGCATCGATGAAGGGTTACGGGAGAAATGGTTCCCAATCCAAGTGTTTTAATAAGTCCTACGCAAAATTTCACAACTTACATACCTTCCTCAAAGAACGAATCACCATCAGTTTCTTAAAATGAATAGAAACTGCTCAAGTCTTCGAGTTGTGGTTCATGAAATCCTCGGGCAGCCCTATATTTCACGAGAATTTGAGTGAGCCGGGTGAAGCTGGGTCACAAAGTCGGTTAGACAGATACCGCTCTATAAAGATAACTCGATTAACAATAGCCCCGTTAAATGCAAGCTCCTTATCGTCAACGTGGAGCTTCGGACATTGGACATTGGACATTGGACATTGGACAGCTGTTCCGTTCGCATGGCGTCACAACACCAATACCACAAACCCTCTCGAGCTCCGTCCTGCACTGTCGCGCCGTGACATAACATGTTGCGAGTCTTTCGACAGCTTTCTGGGAGATAGAAAATGCCCAGCATGAAAGCCTGCACCCTGTGGTTTTTCCGTAAGCTTACGCACCGTTCCCCACAAGCGCATCACTAAGCTGACGAGGTCTAATTACCATACGCCTTAGTGCTCTTGCAGGTCGTCTTCGCTTTGGGTACCGATACGCAGCAGGTGCTTTCAAATGGAGATGGAATCGAGGGTGGGAGGAACAAGGACGAGCCGCCGCCGGCACAGTTCCAGCCTGAAACGGCCGTAGGAGAACACCACCGGCCCGATCCCAAACAGCCCGGTATGCCATAGCAGATCCTCCTGAATGGAGGACGCAGTCGCTTACGCTTCTAACAGGTGCCGACTTGGTTGACGCGGCCCTTTACGAACTTCGCAACGTTCCGATCCACGCCCTTAAGAAACCGCGACGACCCCGATCCGTTTTCGATGCCGCGTTCGAGTTCATTCTGACGGCCCTACCGACCTTCACCATCAGTGCTCCCCCGGCCGAGAACAAACAGTCGATTCGCGGACCGTTGTCCGAGGCAGTCTGTCTGCTCGAGCAGGCCGCGTTGCAAAACAACTCGGATGCCCTTCACATCCTCGCCGACATGAACTTCTATGGGAAATATTCCCACCCGAAGGATTTGAAGGTCGCCTTTGATCACTACAAGACCCTTGCCAGTCACCATGGGAACTCGACGGCGCAGTACATGGTGGGTGTGTTCTATGCAACGGGACTCGGGAACGTCGTGGCCCCCGACCAGGCCAGGGCCATGATCTACTACACCTTCGCCGCGCTCCAGGGGGATACCAGGGCGCAGATGGCCATCGGGTACCGGCACCACAGCGGTATCGCGACGGCAAAGAATTGCGAGCAGGCGACCAAGTATTACAAGCAGGTGGCGGACCAGGCCATCCAGTGGTACCGCTTGGGACCGCCGGGCGGGATGGCCTGGGTCTCCGAGGCCTATCGCATTGCCGACGACGCCGGTGGCGTTTACGGCGAAGGCGCCAGTGCTGCTAGTGCTGGCATGAACGCCATACGAGCGGCGCCGAACTCCGATGCCAACGCTGCTATCGACGACGTTATCGAGTACTTGGATCTCATGTCCCAGCGGGGAGACGTCAAGGCGTCCTTCAATCTGGGGAGAATTTACTACGAAGGCCAGAGGGGTATGAAGAGGAACCTTGACCTGGCGCGGAAATACTTCTTCATGGTAGCCAAGCGCTACTGGAAGAAAGATGGACGGGTCATCGAGAACCACAAGCCAGGGATCGAGAAAGTCGCCGGTCGTGCCGCCGGCTACATCGGACGGATGTACTTGCGCGGCGACGGCGTCGAGCAGAGCCTGGAGCAAGCACACCGGTGGTTTACCCGCGGCATCTCTCATGGGGATCCCCAGTCTCAATATGGCATGGGCCTCATGAAGCTGCACGGCTATGGGAAAGCACCCAAAAACATCCGGATGGCCATGGACCTCTTCAAGGCGGCCGCCGAGCAAGATTATGGACCGGCACAGGTCGAGATGGGTGTCCTCTACCTAGACCAGGGCGGTCCCGAGGACGTTCGGATTGCTAGCAATTATTTCGAACTGGCCGCCCGGTACAATCTGATCGAGGCCAACTACTACCTCGCCGAGATGAGCTATCACGGCGTCGGCAGGGACAAGACCTGCTCCATAGCGTTGAACTACTACAAGAGCGTGGCCGAGAAGGCGGAGCCGCTCGTGTCTACCTGGGCTGAGGCCAACCAAGCCTATGAAGCAGGCGACATTGAGCTCGCCTTCCTCGAGTACGTCTTGACGGCGGAGCAGGGATACGAACGGGCTCAGAACAACGTCGCTTACCTCCTGGATCCTTTAAAGTCGAGACTCAAGCTACCCGAGTTCCTGCAGCTGGGGACCGAGGCCGACCGCCCCAGCATGCTGGTGAACCCGACCTTGGCGCTCATGTACTGGACTCGTTCGTCCCGGCAGTCCAACGTCGACTCGCAGGTCAAGATGGGAGACTACTACTACTACGGAATAGGCACCGAGGCCGATGTGAACAAGGCCATCCAGTGCTATACCGCTGCCTCGGACTACTCGCAAAGTGCCCAAGCGCTGTGGAACCTGGGCTGGATGCATGAGAACGGAATTGGCCTTACGCAGGACTATCACTTGGCGAAGAGGTTCTATGACCAGGCGCTGGCGATTAACGAGGAGGCATATCTGCCCGTGACCCTGAGTTTGCTCAGGCTACGCTTGAAGAGTGCGTGGAATACCTTCACACACGGACCCATCCACTCCATCCAAGATGATCCGAGTATGTGCTTTGCCGCCGCTGCCCCTGCTGTGCTTGGGTTTCCCCTCGTTTGGGACCCTTACCGCCCATCTCACTACTGTTCCAGTCTATGGCTAACAATATTTCTCTACAGAACCGAAGAAAGACTGGTCCTTAAGTGAGTGGATCGCCAACTTCATGAAAGATACAGCCAGCTACTACGATGACGACTACTACGAGGACATATACGACGAAAACACCATTCCCGGCGGCGATAGCGACATCCTTGGCGACGACGACCTGACTGAGGGTCTCATCATCGTTTTTCTGGCACTCTGCCTCGTTCTGCTCCTTTACTACCGACAGCAGATCCAGCAGCGGCGGCGGCGAGCGGAGGAGACGAGACGTCAGCAGCAGCAGCAGCAGCAGGCACATGGACAACAGGGACCCGCACCCACGGCACCGGCCCATCAGCCACCGCAACAGCAGCAACAACAACAGCAGGAAAACCAGGGCTTTTTTGCCGCTCGCGATGACCCCGGGTTTAATAACTGGCTGGCGGGCGGGTTTGGCCATTAAGGAGAAGGAGACCGACAGTTCCGCATGTGACCCGTCTCGGGGTACTAGCAGGTGCCATCTTTTGTTTTATGTACATAGGCTATCCCGTATGGCAGAGAGTGTGTGTCTAAGTGAAATCATACCAGGAATGAGATTATGACAACGGACAAAGCGAGGCAGCAACAATAAAGGAGGAGGTTATGTAGAGACCTTCATCGTCTAGTGAGGGCCCCCTGTGAAAAAGGGGGAACAAGAAAAAGGGACACTGCGAGAATGGACAAGGAGGAAAAAGACCGCATGAAGCGCAGGCGTTAGGATGTGACCACATGTATCTATCTTACACTGGCTGGGCCGAATGGAAATACCTATTTTCCTTGTATATGAGTCGACGGTGAAGATCCATGAAACAAACAGTCAGACAGGTAGTACTGGAGATTCTGTAAAGTGCGGGCTAATCCAAGCTCGGAGAACAGACTAAAGAAAAGCATCCTTCTCTATTGTGCCCGATCATATATCCTCCCTCTCCTCTTACCAAAACCACCCCAAAATATCTATCTGTAGGTTCCCTTCCCAGGTGGCCGGCTCCCCCGGGACCGAAACAAGCAAAAGAGTGCCGGTCGAGCCTAACTGGTTACCCGTTTAAACAGATCAACCTCTTTGCCATATGTCTTGGCCAATCTGATAGGAAAGAAGCAAAGTCGAAAGGCTGCTTGGTATATTAAGGATCAGTAAAACGCATTCATCACAAGCATATAAGAGACGAGAGAAGTTTATATATATAAGACAGGTGTAGCAAGGGAGCAGCAAAGGAAAAGGGCTGGGATGCGAGGACATCATATATAGATATCGGGACATCGATATAGAGGTCCATAACAATTATCCCGGGCAGCCTAAGTACCACACCTATTTTAATATATCGATTAAGACGATATATACTATTATTATAATTAGAGCCGTGTACACCTCCTGCCACGAAGCAAAAACGCCCTATAGTAGTGCGGTACTATATAGTATAGTGTTAGGGGGTATTTCGGCTATTATAATAGCAGTTATTATTATTAGAAGAATTATTATAACTCTAATTTAGGGAAGGCAAATAAGGTAATAAGGTAATAAGGTAATAAGGTAGGTGGGTAAGGTAGCTAATATAATAATAGTATATAGCGTCTTAATTAATATATATAAAATAGGTGTAGTACTTAGGCCGCCCGAATATTTATCATGGACCTATATATCGATGTCCCGATATCTATACGTGATGTCCTCGCATCCCGACCCAAGAAAAATACTTAATGGCATCGAAGAGATAACAACTTGATTGATGACAGTGTCAGTGTGTTCGCACGAGGTTGCCCTCCTAGCGGGTATCATAGTGCGGAAAACCGAAGAAAACAGAAGCAGAAAAAGAAACACATTCAAAAAAAGAACTTCCGTCTGAAGGGAAGTGGGAGACAGAAAATTAAGATGCCGAGATGAATCTCAGTACAAGGTAGTCAAGCCAAAGAGGTGCCTCTTCAGAATATAGAGGCGAAATGCGAATGTAAATGTAAATGTAATGCTCAACCAAAATCAACCAGTACTTTATGTGTGTTCACTTCCGTTCACTGTATTTGACCTGGGCCAGCAGGCGCAGGGCTAGTGCTGCCCTCCATGTTACCAGTCAGCTCTGCAACACGAGCCTTGATGCGGGCGACACGCGATTCGATTGCTGCAAGTTTAGGGGTTAGTCTTATTCCAAGGTTCCACATTCGACGTATCCTGCAGGGGCCTGGCGCCGACTTACTCTCTTCGCCACTAGTTTCATCATCGCCATCTGTTGTACTAGTCGTCTTGCTCAGAGTTCTACCGGCGGCCATATCATTCTGCCGCTGGGCAGCCCGCTCTGCAGCGTTCTTCCGGATTTGGGCCCATCGATCCTGCGCAGGGGTGAGCTGCGGCTTGGGGGGTTCCGCAGCCGGGGTTGGCACTTTCTTCAACAGGTGCCGTTCAGGCTTAGGCTCCGGCGCCACGGGAGCATCCGCCTCAGGAACGCGGCGGGCGATCGGCGGCGGCACCGCATCGTCGGAATCATCATCCGCAGGGACAAAGGCAGGCTGGTCGACAAGAGGACCCTGATCGAAGCGGGAGAATTCTCGGTGGGCCTCGTTGGCGTCTTCCGTGTCCACACGCGACAGGTTATCACCAAATTGTTCCGGAGTTCGGCCAACTGCTGGGGCTCCCGGGGTCTGTTGAGCATCTTCGTGGGCTTGTACTTCGGCCGGACGCGGCGAAGGAACAGCCGACTCTGGTTCGGGCTCGGCCGCAGCCTGGGGCTGTGGCAGCGGCTTGGAAACTTCTGGCACAGGCGCCGGCACAGCGGCTGGCTCTGGAGTCGCCTGTGCTGATCTGTCATAGTGCTGCTCGAGCATGCTTTGAAGGTCGGCGGATGCATTTTCCGGCAGCTTCGAGCTTCGATTTCTGCGGCTAAAGAGTTTTCTGAAGCCACCGGCCTTGTTCTCCTTCTGGAGCTTCTTTTGCATCTTGATGTCATGGCTGTCGTCAGGCTCTGGGGAAGCCATGCCACCGCGTGCCGGCTCTACGGGATCCTTGGCTGGCGGTACGGGACCGTCCTCGGCAGCGTCTTGTCGGTCGGATGGATGGGGATCTTGCGGCGCCTCCACCTCCTTTGCCGAAATCCGAGGTTCTTCAATAGCGTCCTCAACCTTTTGGGTGCTGGCTGCTGCCGTCGCCGCCGGTTGCGCGACAGGCACTGTTTGAGAGGGGACAGGAGACGCCTTCGGGGGCACTTGGGGCTGGTGTTCATAGCCGGGGGAGTGGCCATTATGTGCCAAGTGCGTGCTGCTGCCGTTGCGGGGAAATCCCGACATACTCACGCCACGGCCGGCGTCGGAGTTGGCCAGGTACGCCTCCCGAATGGCATCCTTGTCGTACTTGCTCGCCCACTTCATAGCCGGCGACGCCTCTTTCATGATGACAGGCTGCAGTGTCAGTACACTATTGGTCTTGTCTTTCATCAGATCGGTGTCTGCACGACCTCTACGCTCCGGATGCCCCTGTTCCTGTTGCCGGGCCTGTTGCTCTTGATTTTGCCGGGCCTGTAACTGGGCAGCTGCGGCCGCGATACGGGCTTGCTGATCAGGCCCAATGCTGGTTTTGCTTGCGCCCAGGTAATTCTGATCAAGCCTATTTTTGTCCAGCGCTTGTTTGCCTGTTGACTTGCGGCGGTTGACCCCTTTGTTGCGTCTCGTCCAGCTGAAGAACCCCTTCTTCTCGGCAATATAGGCACCTTCCTGAGGTTCGGGTGCTGCGCCTACTACCATTTCCTCCATGACGAGCCATCGGCCCGACTTGATCACCGTCTCGATGACGGCACAGCGGCCAAATGCGGATTTTCTGTCGGAGGTCTCTTCGGGGGCGAGGCTGCTCATCCAAACCCACCAGAAAGCGTCGTCCAGATCAATCCGAATGATGCTGGCGAGTTCGCCAGGCTCGAGCTCGCGATCGGATTCCAGTCGAGGCCTGTGTGACTGAGAACTTTTTTGTCGAACAGTCGTCTCAATCGGCGGAAGGACCTTGTCCGGCGGGAGCAAATGGCTGGCTTGGCTATTCACCTTCTCATCCACAAAGCCAGACGAGAGGAAGTCCGCCCAGGATGGAGTAGTCGGTCGTGCAAGGTTGGTAGTTCCGGACAGCGGAGTCGTTCTTAGGCCCTGGGGTTTCCTGATGGCAGCCGAGACATCTTCATCGTCGTCTTCCTCCTCAAGCGCACTTGCAAAGCCGATATCTTCAAAGCGTGACCACGAGGCGTCGCGGAGACTGGTAGAATGTTTTACGCTCGAGACTTGAGACTGGTTGGCCGAAGAGATGGACTTGAGCACTCGGCGGCATTCTTCTGTAAGGGCCTGGACAGGGTCCTCAAAATCGGAGAATTCCTGTAAAGCTCGATCCTCGTCGCGAAACTGGAAGTGACTTGCGCGGCGCAACAGCGCGAAGGGAGTTGGCGAGACTGTGTCAACAATCATAACCACCTTATTGGTTGAAGTTTGCAACAGAATTGGCTTCTGCGGTGGGTATTCGGTTTCCTGAACGAGTTTCTGCAGCGACATGGGTAGCATGGAGATGGTGCTATGGGTATTTTGAGGGGCAAGTGACCTCAGGTAGGCGAAGAAGAGGTGGCTCGTGGCATCGGCAGCCCTGCTAAAGGTCAGTTCCCGGGGTCTCCATGCATGCATGCATGCGTTGTTGGCTGGCCGGCTGGCCGGCCGGCCGGGTGGAGAAGAAGCCGCTACAGGGAGTAGAACTCACTTTTGCCATGCGTTATAACCACCCTCGAAGCCGCTACCCGTGTCTTTCTGTTCGAACGCCCACCATGCAGCCATCCGAGAGAGCTTGCGACCACCCATACCGTTCATTTTACCGTGAGCCGCAATCGCTGCCAGGAGATCGAAGAAGTCGAAAATAATACATGATCGCGCGCCGTTGTCGACACTTAGAGGAATGAATGTTTTGAAAGAATCCCGAGCCATGTTAGAATCTGAAGTCAAGGCAAGCTTTTGTTAGTTTTCGATAATAGGCTATTGCTGAGACAACTCGAGGAAACGCCAGATCATCAATGGGGGAGAGACAAGACCACATACCATGTTCGCCGACTTTGAACAGCTCATAAGCATCCCATCCGACTACACCCCCCTGAAGTCTGCTCCAGCACCACTTTGTCACACCTGCAATAACCTAACCGCAAAAAAAAAGCCCCTTATTAGTGTTTGCTTTTGGAAAAGAGTATTTGGTGGTGTAGATTTTTCGCATCCCACGCCGACATACCATTGGCTCGGTCATGCGAAGGTCCTGTGCCAGTGCATCTCCTCGGAGACCATGGCTGCTGTCGAAGAAGTGACGAATAAAGGTGCGCACGGCGCTAGGATCGGATGTAGGGCGAAAAGGCAGTAGCAGGAATGGATGATCGAGGGCTGCATGACAAAAGGGAGCCATCTAGTCAGTCTCCGCTAGGCCAGCATTGAAGTAGAGGTTATACATGGATCAAGGGGGCCATACCTCGTGCCTTGAGCTCCTCGGTGCATCGTCTGATCAACTCCTGAATCTCCTCGGGCTCGACATTGACTCTGGTATAGGCATCTTCCCAGAGCGGCTTGGGGGGCAGCTGGTCTGTGAGCTGGTCGAGATGCCCACCCTTCTTGGACTTCAACCTCGCGCCTCCTCCAGCGCCCTTCAGGCGAGAGAAGAAGCTCGGCATATTCACGGTAATCCCGGAAAACCTGATGCAACTATTGATAGGATATTGTTCGTATAATGGAGAATCGAGGACTGTTCGTTGTAAGATTATCGAATCGAATCACAATGGCAATCGAACGAGAAGAGCCGGTGAAGACGCTGGCCGTATTGTTAAGAACGACCCAAAGTCGTAGTTAGGTGGCGTGGATGACTGGCGATGCAGTCGTGCACTCCGGGACAGAAATTAATAGTAGAATGTCAATGCTCTGATATTGGCAACGGGTATAATAATTCGATGACGATGGGGAAAGCAGCGTAGACACGCGCGTTTTTAAAGAGAATGAAAGATCAAAAATAAGGATGGTTCGAACAATTGGGAATAAATTGTTGACGCGCAACTCTCCACTTAATGAGAGGTGGAAAGGTAACAATAGCAGAGGGAAGAAAAGAATCGCGGCCAGGGCTGCCGAAGGGTATCAGGAAGAAAATGACCGGACAGGTTGTTGAAACAAGAAATCAATAAGAGAGGGTAATAAGGAGCGGAGACGAGGGGAAAAGAAGGAAAAAAAAAAAGAGAAAAAAAAAAAGGAAGGACTCGCGATCAAGTGAACAGGAAGGAAAGACCCGGACGCGCTCACAGGCGAGGCTTCTGTGGATGGGATGGGCCTGATTGTCACCATTCAGGGGTCAACGGGCGAATGGGTAATGCTGTACCTACGGGTACCTACTACCAGTTTGATTCGACAAGGGGGGACAGGGGACAGCGAAACGGGGATCTTGGCTGACCACTGATCGCAGCTCTATCGCTTGGGAAAAGCAACCAAGTATTTGTACTCCGTATGGACGTCCAGACGAGAGGGGTCGGATTGACAAGCTTAATACAACGTACATGAGTAGTACATCGAATATCCGCTCAGTCAAAAGATATCGAAGCAGTCTTCTGTACTGGAGGGCTGCTCTCGGAGGTAAGAATTTTGGGTACGGAGTGTACATCTCATCTCTGTGCCTCTAAAAGTTATTAAGGCACTCAGTAAGGTAGCGTTGGGCAGAGAAGAGCCAGGAACGACTTTGAAACGGGCAGTGTACGTATCCGTACGCAGTACAGAGTACATCTTTTGGCTCCTCGGTACATGAGAGGTGAAGACGCACTAGTCCGAGTGGAGCCAATCACCAACCCGGTTGTCACACTTAAAATGAGAGGACTCTGGACTGGCGCCGGACCGTTGGATATGGCCCGTATCCAAACGGCAACTAACTACATATAATACCATCCTAGCATCACTCAACACTGTGAGCTACTTTGTTTATGTTAGGGTCCCTGATTCCGGAAGGGGAGCATAGTCACATAGCTCCCGGGATCGCGGAGTTAGGGTATCCAACGTTTGTACGACGGACGACAATCGATGCGTGTCGTTGCATACTTTTTTTCTTTTTTGCAGAAGGTAACTGTGAACCTACTCCTACCTTACTTCCACCTACCTGCCAAATAGTAATGCCGACGAAGTGATTATTTTATACGTGAAATTTACAGGGTAGGTTGTAGACGCTTGGACCGATGAATAGAACTACAACGTAGAAAGCTGCCAAGAGGCTGAGCTCGCATCCCAACAATGATTTGGTTATCAGATTCATCACTATGACGCTCTGCCGACAGACAGTATCACAGACAGTCGGTTGGCCCGTACTCCGGGTGTGACGGCTCTGGCCGGTTCCGATGAAGCCCCACAATTCCCTGTCTAGTACCGAGTCCCCACACGGTCTCTCGTTGAGTTCCGTGAAGTTGCTCTCCTGGTTCTGGTTGACCGAAATATTAACGACTGGGAGCCTGTGCTGAATCTGCGGCCTTGAGATCGGAACATCAAAGTTTGCCCGAGTACTCCGTGCAAAATACCAAGTAATAGGCAGGGTGCGATCCGGCGCCTCCTAAAACTCCCCAAACCTCATCATCGCCTCTATCTCCAGCACCAGCTGAAAGAGTGGCCTACCTATGCACTTGCCAACTCATCTTCCCCCTCTTCCCACTTCTATTCCACCGCCTATTCCGCCTCTTCGGGGTTTTAGCAACTTGACCAAATCGATCGATCGTCCTTAGCGATACTGCCCGATGTAGCAGCTGATTGGACGTTGGGACCCGGATTGCAACCTATGAGTTGGCAGCCCTTCCAGGCGGTGCCATCAATGCATGAGGGCCCGAGCCATGAATCCATCATCCTGGGGCAACCTGCAATTGCACATAATCCCCATTCTCGCCCTCTCTCTTCATTTGCGTGCCTCACCTGTCATGGACATAATGCGCGTCATTTCCTAAATTGCTTGTTTCCCCATACTATCTGTGTGCAGTAGACATATCTAACATGTTCTAATAAAAAAGGCGTACTACGCTTCATCTTCCCACCGCTGGGTCCATTCTCTTGCATCATGCTTCCCAGGTCTGATCCCAATGATGCCTCGCGTCCCCATCTTTCATGTGCTGTCAGGGGCGCTATGCACGACTTGCGTCTCTTATAGACTTCTGCCAATCACTCTCCGGCCCCGGCCGCCTTCATCCCAAAGTCGACTTTCCAAGCCCGTGTACCTAACCAGCTTAGCAGGTTGCCCTACGGGCAACGCCGCCAAGGTCGCCCCCCCCCCCCCACCCCCCACAAAAGGGGGGGGGGAGGGCTAATTATATAACCTACTCTACAAGACTAAATAACCGTAGATATCCGAAAATAACTATAAAACGCCTACTTTTTATTGTCTATAGCTATTTATTAGTTCCTTCTATGCTATAACGATGTTTTTATAGTATTTCTTTAATAGCGTAAAAAGCTGTTTTTTATTATATTAATCGCGTTTTATCTCTTATTATTAACCGTCGATTCCTCCCTATAGTCGCTAGTTCATTCTCCTATATTTCTCTTTTACTATCTTCCGGTTATAAATAGTATCGTTATTAAGTAAGTAAGAGATATAAATAATTACTATACCCCCCGTGAACGCGTTAATACTAATTAGTAGCTTACTTTATAGGTAAGGCCACTATGCTCGCCCCTATAGGGGGCTACGTATATAACCCGATTATTTAACTATACTATATAGATAAATATACTAAGTAATATATATATAGATATTATTATTTATAGATAAAGGCTGTTTATCTTTAATAGTCTTTAGAATAGTTTAAAACTATAGAACTACGAAGATCTACGATAAGAATAAACTTATTAATAAATAGATATATTACACTTTCCTAAGTATATAAAGAAATTATACCTTATATATAATATAAAAAGAGTCTTATATAATAGAATTAGAATTATATTATATTTTATTTATATAGCTTTTATACCATAGTGATATAATATAATAATACTAAAATAGCTTTAATTTTAGTTTTATTTCTATTCGAGTTCTTATTATAGTTAATTCTCCTTTAGCTTCTTATTTATCTAAATCCTTCTTTATTATACACTTTTATTAGAGTATTCTATCTATAACTATTTCCTAATAATATATATATATATTTAATTACTTTTTAGTTTTATTTTATTTTACTATATCTTATCTATTAAATTTATCTTATCTACTGCCTTTATTTTACTGATATTAACTCTACTCTAACTTTATATAACCTTATTTTCGATAAGTACTTTATATTATACTTATATTATATTTATATTTACTTTTCTTTACCTAAAGATTAGGATAATTCTTATATTCTATACTTATAATATTTTATCTTCTTATATTTATAATATATTTTATCCTTTAGTATATTGTTTATTATATTCTTTATATTTATATATTATTCTATTGTCTATCTTTTACTTTTTACTTTATATAGTATACTATTTCTTATTAAATATCTTATTTCTTAGAATTAAATTATATCTAAACGTTTTTTACTATAGTACTATATACTATATTCTGCTTATTTTATAGCACTAAGTGTATTTTATATTACTCCTTATAATTTATGTTTATATAATACACCTTGTCTTATCTATTATCTTCTATTTATTTATATACAATATAACTTTTAATTTTAGTTTTAATTTTATTTATTATCTTTTATCTTTACTTATCCGTATTTATTTATCTTTATCTTATCCGTTACCTCTAAGTTTATTCTACTTTATATTATCTATTATTCTTATTTTATTTATTTCTTTATTTATTTTATCTTAATTTTTTTCCTATAGTTTTTATAGTTTCTATTAATATTCCAGACTTAATTCTACTTATATTATATTCTTTATTTTATTCTATATTATATTCTAGTTATATTCTATATTCTATTTTATATCCTCCTTTATATCCTCTTTTTATTCTATTTCCTATCTAAGTTTTTCTTATATTTCTTTATTCTATTTTATATTCTATTTATATTCTATTTTTTATCTTATTTCGTATTATATTATTTATTCTATTTTTTATCCTATTTCTTATCCTATTTTTTACCCTATTTTTATCCTATTAGGGGACATGGTACATAGTAGTACAGTGCAAAGCCAAAGATACGGGGGATTCGCACTAAGATCCCTCCATAACCTACCGGACTATTAGCAGTGAACGGCATACATTACGAAAGTAGCTCCATTTTACGTGTTGTACAAGTACATACTGTGTAGCGAAGTCGCGCGAAAAACACTGCAAAATCCCAAAAAACAGGACCGGGCGGTAGTACTGGTACGAACGCAAGGCTGGCTGTTAATTTACGCAAAATAAAGTGGGCCAGCTTCAGTGTAGTATAGACATCTCTGTTCCTCGTTTCCGCTCGTCCCAATCTCTTATTGCCATTGCCTTGCGCTAGCTATGCACACTTATAGATAACATGCCGAATCCAAACCACCCGAGCCTCTCCATTTCTAACCCAGTTCTGTTAAGTTCGTGGTCGCCTAGAAATCCATGAGCTCGTCTTTCTAACAATTCAGCCACTATTAGGAGAGGGCCACAATCGCTCAGTTTCGGATGCTCTATGACCGTACTGGTGTTTGTCGTTATCAGACCGGACAGCCTCACAACTGCGATATATGGTGAACCGTTGCAGCTCGGTTACATCCCAAAGCCCATGGGACTGAGATCATCGGTACGTCGAAGAGCGATTGATGCGCTGTGCTATGCATACTTCATGAAGCCACACGAAAGTGATTTGCCTCCATACGTGATAGCTACTGCGGAATTAGACAAGGGCGAATTGACGGAAACTTATTCATGTGTTCCATAATTAGCAGCAAGTCCATCATTGACTTGATGCTCTGAGACTCATTAAAATGTTCAGGGCCTCGTAGTTCGGCCTATGAAAACAGTTCCCTAGCCCGTAGATATTAAATCCATAACGGCCCAAAACGCCAGTACCCGTCCCAGATGCACAGAAGAGAAAACTCCGAGAGAATAATAATAATGACAATAAAAATCCGACGAATCAAGCAGTGACTTTGACTTCCTCCGTCTCCGCTTGCACGCCGATCTTTGTTGCCCCCCCTGCACCCTCTTCACCCTCCTCCTCCTCCTCCTCCTTGAGATTCTCCTTGTTCTCGATCCCCTTCTCCACAACCGTCTTCGTTGTCTCCGTCTTGACCTCAGCCTTCTTCGATGTAAGAGTGCTGACGTTGCCGCCTCCGAGATCCCAGTCGATCTCGGCGTCGGCTCCGTGCCTCTGGATCAGCCACTCATTGGCCTTCCGGAAGTGACCGCAGTCAAAAAAGCCGCGCATGGCGCTCAGCGGGCTAGGATGCACGCTCTTGAGGACGAGGTGGCGGGTTTGGTCGATCTTGGCAACACGGCGGGCAGCGGGGGAGCCCCAGGCGACGAAGACGACGCCCTTGGGGCGGCGGGCGGCCACGAGGTCAATGACGCGTTGGGTGAAGCGCTCCCATCCCCGGTTGGAGTGGGAGTAGGCCTCGTGAGCCCGGACCGTCAGGCATGTGTTGAGAAGCAGGACGCCGCGGTCGGCCCAGGGCGTCAGGAGACCTTGCTTATTGGGAGGAGGCGTGAATGTGGGATAGTCTTTCTTCAGGGCGATGTAGATGTTTCTGAGAGACGGGGGAGCGGGCGTGGGAGGACGGACGGAGAACGCAAGGCCGTGGGCCTGGTTGTCGTTGTGGTAGGGATCCTGCCCGAGAATGACGACCTTCACCTTGTTGAAGGGACAGTGGCGGGACCTAGAGACGAAGCGGAGGGGATCCTTGTCAGCATATCTGGCCAAGGTTGCGTCAAAACAGAGGATAAGGGCATGCATGTCATACCAGGAATACACATCCTCCTTTGGTGGGAACCACTTCCTTCCAGTGTCGGTCTCGCGGTGGAGAAACCGCTTCAGGTCGAGGAACTCTTTGGTAGCGATATCATCCTTGAGCAGGGCCAGCCAGCTCTCGTGCAGCGTGTCGATTTCCAGTTGTAGAAGTTTCCTCTGCTCCTCTGTCAGACCAGCCACCCATTTCGCCTTGTCAAAGCCTGGCGCGGGAGTCCCAGAAGCCCCTGAGTCCTTAGCCGTTTCTGTCTTGCCGAAGAAAGACATGATACTGCCATTCTGCTTGGGCTTCTTGGAGTCAGATGCCTGGTCATTACTAGCCTTGCGCTTGAGGGTCGACATCTTGCAGCAGAATCCAAAGTTGGCCCTCACGTTATCCCCAAGCCTCCGTTAAAGTGATAGAGAGAAGGAATATGTCGAGTAGCTGGAGAACGCGGTGGGAGATAATTGGGAGAGATCAGAAGCAGGGGGACGGAGTGGTGGTTGAAAAGACGGAAATGCCGAATATTGACGGATTGGTTGGGAAGAGGTAAGGTCCAATACTTCAAGTCAATCAAGACATTCAGAGGCGATATAGTCCATAAAACGGCCGGCAGGCTGTTGCAACAATTGATTACGTGTGGTCCGAGTACGGGGAAGAAAAGCCTGGTCGGTGAGGCGCGTCGCGTCGCTCAGACGCGAACACTAAGACCAATGGAGATGGCGGTGTGCATGTCATGTACGCGTCTCACCGAGAAGGACCTTTTATTTCGCGTTTTTAATGTTCCTGCAGGAACCCCACCATTTCTCTCCCATACGAACGGACGTCGGGATTTACTGAAACTGTCATAAAACATATTAAAATGTGTAGAAGTTGTCCTATTAAGAACGTAAGAACGGAGAGAGGCTTTGTAACTGAAAGTCTAATCGTACGATACAAATATTACAGTGCTCCTAATTTCCCCAACTGTTTTGCTCAATGCCATTGCTCGCCAACTCCCAATTGTATTCCGGCGCCGTCATTGAAACGATAACAGGCCTGCTAACGCCAAATAATGCTGAAGAGAAAAAGAATGAGAAAAGAATAAGAATAGCACAAGCGACATGTACGGCCGCTCTCCGCCTCTTGAACTCGTTAGTGCCCGTGGTTCTCTCTTGCTTTCGCGTTTATTGATCGAAACGCTTTCTTGCCAACCTCGTAGCTGCTGATCATAATCGCACATGCCGGCGCGACCTTCAATGTCCGTGGTATCCAACCTTTCCAGAGACCCCGGATGCCCTCTGTGTGGAAGATGTGCCATAGGAGGCGCGTCATATTTCCTCGCTCCGCCGTCGTGCTGCTGGCACCATTTCCTGTTGCTGATATTCCCCGGAACACTTGTGTCCTGGTCTTGCCCACGTCGAACGGCATCGTTATTATGGAGGCAATAGAACCCGACACAGCACCCGCGATGAAACTATCGACGAAAGTTTCTGTATGTTTGTCCCGGCCCTCTGCGTTGTGTAGCAAACCGGCGTCCGATTCTCTCATGACAATCAGCCTCCTCCGGACCGTCTCGTAGCCCCACCAGTAGATCCCAGAGAAGGGCACGTCTCTCCACAGAGTCAAAGTCAGACCCCTCCATAGAGATTTGTAGCCGTGAGCGTGGACCATTTCCTGGATCTCTCGGAAGGTATTTGCAAGGTGACCGGTCGTTGAGGAGCCCGTTGTTGCCTGCAGTCGAGTACGGAAGAGTTCAATCGGACTAACTGCGGCCGCGGCCAGCACACGCGCAACGGATCCGGCTATTAGCGGAGCTAAATCGGCCCCGAAGCGGTGCGAAATCGGGCTCTTTGAGTTGTACCGGAGCCAGTCATAGCCGGTGAAATAGATGATATTGGCAGGGACGGCCATGACCAGTGTCGGCGACAAGCCTCTCCATAAACTTGTGAGCCCCTCGTTCCGCGCGATCTTTCTTAGCCCATCCATCGTGGAGCTAATCGTTCTCCGTTCGATTTCCTCCACGGCGCATTCTGCTGCTGGCATATTTGCCGCTGCGCCTGACCGGGGCGGCATTGCGACACAATATTCGGCGTTGTTATTCATAAAGAAAACTTCTCGGCAGCAGGCTGTCACCCCAATGTTCGTCGAAGGCATGGTGTTTAGACTTTTCGTGGTGAGGATGATAGGCGAGAAACAGGTCGAATTGCCCGTGGGCACAGGCTGGGATTGCCAACGAACTCGGACGACATCGAGAGG
This sequence comes from Sodiomyces alkalinus F11, assembly GCF_003711515.1. Lineage (NCBI taxonomy): Eukaryota > Fungi > Ascomycota > Sordariomycetes > Glomerellales > Plectosphaerellaceae > Sodiomyces > Sodiomyces alkalinus. The sequence continues at coordinate 2,045,807 of NW_021167079.1, read as the reverse complement.
GGTCACTGTCGAATATAGTGTGAGCAAGACTGCCAGTTCGTGATTCAATCCCCGAAGAAGAAGGAAAACCAACTACAGGCGAGGAACGTACTGAGGAGCGAGGTTAGAAAACTGCCGGACATGGCAGAAAACATCTTTTGAGTGGCCGTGATATCATCGTCTTGCCCCATCCCAGTTCCCTTCTTCGTCGGTGCAACGGGCGACATCTTGACAGAATTTTCTCGGCGGAACGTGTCCGGGAGATTGCCGTCCGTAGCCTGGAGAGTCGTGGTCATGGCGACCAAGGCCGCATGTTCCGGCAACTCAGCAGAAAAGAAGATAAGAAGAAGAACGATGGGTAAACCCCTCAGGGTTCAGTGAAGGTTCGATGAAATATTTCAGCCACAATAAAGTTCGGATGCAAAGATTAGTTTAAATTTCCAATGGAAAAGAAAAGAAAGGGTGGTAAGAACACGAGGCGAGGGCGTGGTTGCGGTGGCGCGTCGTCATCGACTGAAGTACGGATTAGTCTCCTAATAAATGGACCGAGGCCTTTTTTTTTTTTTTTCCTACCGGAGATAATTTCTACGCAGAGGACCAGAGGCGGGTCTTATCGGCCATCAAGTCTTCAGAGATCGGACCCCAATGGCAAAAAAGGAGGAGCAAGACCTCCTCGAGGGATGTGACAATGTCCGCTGGCCTCCGATTGGTCAGAAAACTAGTCTTAGTAAGCTCGGCTCCAACGACGATCCAAAATTGCCTCTTGAAGACGGGATGTCGATCTCGCCCCTCAACACTGACTGAACCTAAGGTAGGCATTGATTCGTAGGGCGAATGAACGACGTCCGATACTCGGTGTCTTGACTGAGTCTACACCGACCTCCAAATCACATACCCATTCCGATTATTTGCTTTCCATAATAAATCTCTTTATTTTCATTGTAGCCGTGTTTCTTTGAAGCCTCTTTTCAATCCATCTACCTGGGGCTTCCGTAACGGACTTTCTTTCAGATGAGATCTCATGGCATTTTAATACCTCTCGTCCCAAGTGTTCGGAGCTCATACCAAGTTCATCCGAGCCTCTTTGAAGGCTAAACATCTCAAAATGGAATCCGATCCTAGGCTTGATTCGGAGCTAGAGTCGTTCCGTCAGCAATGGCGCTCTGAGCTTCAAGCCAAGAAGCCATGGGGTCACTCAGGACAGAGGAGGACGTCTCATGCCACCACCGCTGCCTCGTCTTCACAACCAGCGCCGCGGTTAGAAGCGCACAAAGCGTCTATACCCAGCTTAGACTACGAAGATCCTAACGAAGACTATGTCCAAACTCGATCTTTTGATGAGCCGGCTGGCCCGTCCTCGTCTGGCGGGACTCTAGCGGACACCGGTACTCTGGATGAAAAAGAGCTCTTTTCGGCACTGGACCATTTTGAAGCAGCCGTTGAGAAAGAAGCCGTTGGAAGCTTAGGGGATAGTCTAAAGCTCTACCGGAAGGCATTTAGAGTGAGTCCTTCATCTCCTTGGTCTCACGCACCTCAGACGTACATCTGACGAGCCCAATCGACAGATGGACAGCCATGTGGACATGTTATACAGAAAGAAATATTTCCCAGGACCCCTTCGAAAGCCGTCCGAATCAACCCCAGGATCAGGCCTCACCAAAGTCCCAGCTAAGGGATCCAGCGCCGCCGATAATTTGGAAGCCGACCAGCCACAGTCCATCAAAGATTTGGTCGCGAGCTTCTCAGATCTCTCGATTGCCTCTGCACCCCCTCCCGTGGAGGGTGACGCGCCACCCCCATGTCCCATCGCCGATATCCCGCAAGAGGTTCTCGCTCACATTCTAACGGACCTGGCCGTCTTGGACATCGGAGACTTCGTCCGACTATCGGTCGTTTGTAAGCGATTTGCCTACCTCGTCGCGGCTGACGACCAGATCTGGAGGCGAGTGTGTCTGGGCCGGGAGTTCGGGTTCCAGGGGATGCACTATCACTGGCAGGCGGGTGTGGCGTGGGAACCTCTCCCGGACGAGGGCGAAGTCGGAGAGGAAGGCGAGTTTGTGACCATGGAAGAGCTGGCCCGTCGCCGCCGAGAAGAGAATCTCGCCATCACTGTATCACTATACCCGGAGTACGGTTCGTCGTGGCAGCGTATGTTCCGCCACCGGCCCCGCATCCGCTTCAACGGCTGCTACATTAGCACTGTCAACTACATCCGGCCCGGCCAGGCCTCGGCCAACCAGATCACATGGAACACCCCCGTCCACATCATCACGTATTACCGCTACCTGCGGTTTTTCCGAGACGGCACCGTCATCAGCCTCCTCACCACTGCGGAGCCGGGCGATGTAGTCCACCATATGACGAAGGACCTCCTCGCGCAGCACCGCGGCGGTGCCGCCCCGCATCTCTCTTCGGTCGTCCTCCAGCATGGACTTCGCGGCCGGTGGCGTCTATCGTCCGTGCTCGATCACCCCGATGGCCCCGATGGCGTGCCTAATCCAAAGGACGCCGAGGGCGAGCTGTTCGTTGAGACGGAGGGTGTCGGGCCCAAGTACATGTACCGGATGAACCTCTCGCTGCGAAGCGCCGGCCGAGGTACTCGTAACAACAAGCTCGTATGGAAGGGGTTTTACAGCTACAATAAGCTTACCGACGACTGGGCTGAATTCGGATTGAAAAACGATAAGCCGTTCTTCTTTAGTCGAGTACGCAGCTACGGAGTAGGAGCGTAGACTCTGTTCTCCTGTTTCCTTTTTCTTTCACCAGGCGTCGAACAGACTCGTTCCGATAGAGGTTCGGTTGTTGGATCTCATTGGCACACCAGCACCAGACATCATGGGAACCTCGCTCGTAAACATGAGTGTAAATGTTTCCCCCCCTTTTTTTTTCCTATTCTTTCCTTATAATCTTTTTAACTGTCTCGAGGCGTATCGTGTATCGCAAGCAGAGTTAGCACAGAGCTATTCCGATGCGGAAAGGATCCTGGATGGGATCTTTAGACCTTGGTACGTTTCTTCGCGTTTATCTTTGGGCTTGGATCGGCAAATATTCCAAAGACAGGGAGACAATTTCCGTTCATGACCCCCGGAGTGTCTCAGGGGACCTGATCATCTATAAAACACCAGACTATGGCCATCACCACATCCCATTTGCAATTCAAATGGCATCACGACGTCGATATTGCACCAAGTCCTAGAAGGTGATCAAGGAACACCATCGCAAAGCCCAACGTCAAAGCCCAACGTCACATGGCAAAAGTCTCCGTGCTTCATCTTACACAACCACAGGTTTCTAGTTAGCGTTGGAGGCTGCTGTTGTCGAATGCATAGCATATCGGATACTTCACACTCTGGTCCGCAGGACAGTCATGAGAGCTGTGTGTGATTGCCGCTGGATTTTTCAGGCCTCGTTCGTTTAATGTCAGTTGTTGCATGTTCGAGATGGCTGTTAGTAAGTCAACAGACAGGACATACAATCCCTCGTCCGTCCTGTGATAACTTGTTCATCGGCATAGGAACAGTATGCCGGCATGTTGGGCCATCAAAGTACCCAGTTCATATGAATACATGATGGGCGCATTTAAGATGGTGAATAAGGGTGTGTGTGTGTAACGGGCCCTACCTGTTGAACCGGTGAGGAGCGGAAGTCCCAGGGTTCCGCTCGACGGAAGACGTGTGCCTCATCTCCCCACGTGTGGGCTTGATGCGGGTTTGAGCTTATTGGCGGATTGGTCCGGATCGGGAAGATCGGGATGGCGTGCTATGAGGTGACTCGGGAAAATTGACGGCGCAGGATTTGGGGACGCGTAGCGCAAGTAAACTCGGGGGAAGCGCCCTAATTCAGGGGCGAACTGTCAGGATGATGACGGAGCTATGGGCGCTAGAGAGATGGCATGCTCAAAAGATGGATCTTCTTTATTTACACATTTAGACATCTTGTCAGCACGAATTTGGCCATGATATTTCGACGTTTTATCATTTGAAACGCCTATGGAGTAGGTACCATACGTGGGAATGACTTGTAGAGTTTTGAGGGTGTGTTTGTTCCTGTTGATAATTACTAATTCGTAAGTACAAAGTAATACCTACCTAGGCCGTGACTCGATAGACGACCAGTACCATTCGACTGTGGGGTCGGTTCCTGGCAGGCTGGCGTTCGGTGGGAGTGGATGTGCACTGCTTTTCTTAGTCCAACCCACTCCACGACATAATAATACAAACTATTAATCTGGGGAAATTCCCGGAAGGTGGGGGTATGGTGGTGTGAAGGGTTGAGCGTGTTTTCACGCAAAGTGTCCCCGGAGGTCGGGGTTCGGAAGAAATACGTGTAGGTATGTCATGTTATGCAATTGATATTTATGGTTGTCAAACTGGCACCGGGCTCGGAGTTCTACTCCGTAAAATAAAGACAGAAATTGCATGGATATCCGTATCAAAGAGGTACTTATCCTTGATGTGTTGTTGAGACCCGCGTAGACCAGATTACATACCAGACTAGGGTGTAGTTCGCTGAATACCGGTACTGGAGCTCGTGGGGTCGAAGCAGTAACTCCACGTCCCACGCAGGGGTCACGTTCACCCAGGAGTTCGAAGGGGTGCCAAGAGGGTGTCACAGCCGTAGGCAGGGATCACTGCAGCGAGGAGGGGTGTTTAACGTTCTGCGGCCTTGGGTGGGTCCCTGTCGCATAACGGGGTCGTTGCGTCATTCCTGATTAGGCAAATCAGCGTATTTAATTATGGGTCGCGATACGAAGACATCACGTGTAGATATCAGGACATCGATATATAGGTCTATAATAAATATCCCGGGCGGCCTAAGTACTATACCTACTTTATATATATTGATAAAGACGCTATATATTATTATTATATTTGCTGCCTTATCTACCTACCTACCTACCTACCTACCTACCTATATATCTAATTACCTTATTATCTTATTAACCTTCCCTAATTAAAGTACGATAGCTCTTCTAATAATAATAACAATAATACTAATAACAATAATACTAATAATAATAATACAAATAATAATAATACAAATAATAATAATACTAATAATAATAATACTAATAATAATAATACTAATAATAACTACTATTATAATAGCCGAAATACCCTCTAACACTATACTATACAGTACTACGCTACTATAGGGCTTTTTACTTTATAGTAGGAGGTATACACGGCTCTAACTATAAGAATATATATAGTATCTTAATCGATATATATAACATAGCATAGTACTTAGGCCGTCCGGAATATTTATTATAGACCTATATATTAATATCCCGATATCTATATATAATGTCCTCGCATCCCGGCCCTTAATTATATACTAGGTTCTATTATTTTTTTTCTCTTTCGTCCTATTTGCTTAATTAATTAATATAGGTAATATCGTATAGGCAGGACCACGATATAGTCTATAGGGGATCTAGGGGGGATCCACTCTATAACTAAGGGCTCCGGATATCGGGGACTTCGGGTATTATGATATAATAAGGGTAGATACCGGAAAAGACCGGATAGGATCTAAATAATATAGTATCTATAATAGAGTCTTCACCACCTAAATTAAGAGTATAAGAGACTCTCCTAGATATAACTAGATATAATATATATACACGAGATTTCTACTCTACTAAGTTAATTATTTAAGTGCCTTTTAACGTACGATAGTTATAAGCCCGGTTTATAACGCCTAAACGATAGATATTAATAAGGCTACCCCTATTCCACTATAAAAAAGTAATCACGTCTATATAAGCACTCTTAAATAACTACTATCGACCTAATTAGAGTAATTAAAAGATTAATTAACCTACCTATTAATTAACTAACCGATAAACAATAATCTAGTAAAGATATCTTCTAACGTATCTAACGCCGAATAGAAGGCGGCCGCTACCACCCTCGTTAACTAAAGGGATTAGGTAGTTTAGGAGCGCGCCGTACGCGGTAAATCGGCCTCCTACTAGAATAACTACCTTAATCTAAAGCTAAGCGATAAGGAGGCTAACGCCTATCTCCTCCCTATATCTATACCCCCTAATATTCGTAAATACGAAGCCCTTACCGCGGACCCTAATACGGAGGAGGCCACGGCCACTACTATCACGGCTACTCCGTTTTCTACTATCACGCTAGAGGGCGACGAGGCCATAGATACCACGGACGCTGCCGCCACGGCCGCCGGTAAGAGGAAGACGGCCGCTCGCCGGAAGGCTATAGCTATAACGAAAGAACTAACGACTAGGACGCCCACATCTATTAATAAGCTCTCTAAAAAAGGGCGCACGCACTACCTATAAGATCGCCGTATATACCGCGAGGAAAACGCAGACTACGACGCGTAGTAGAAGAAGTTTAATAAGGTATACTCCTATATCGAAAGGACCGTATACACCACGTTACGTAACCTCCTCGCCTAACTATAGGATAACACCGTAAATAACCCGCGGGCCTAGATAACTCTCCTATACGCGTATGTAGGACTAACACCTATAGACCTCTATAAGGAAGCCCTAGTCCTATACCGACGATACACCACGCCTATAAAGGCTATACCTAAGGATATAGACGCTTAGGTGGTAAGCTAGAAAATAGCGATAATATATCATAAATATATAGGCGTTTTAAAGCTATTAAGCGTGGACTATTAGGTAAAAGACGCGTTAAAAGCTATTAGACCTATTACCCAGGAATAGAGCAATAACTACCTAGTAAATAACTATGATAAGATTACGGAAAATAAGCTAATGATTAACGACTTCGTAAAGGCTCTAAGGGCGGTTTTTAGTAATATAAAGAGCCTATAATCCTCCGCTATAAAGCCTAGAGTTAGGAGAGGCACTTTTAACACCCTTAGGAACCTCCCCGATACTAAGAATACTACTACTACTAATAATAAAGATAATAAAAAGCGTCCTCGTAGAGATACGTCCTTAAAGGCTATCCCTCCCGTAATAAAGAGGCCTTATAAGATATATAAAAACACTTATACTACCGCTGCCTATTAGTACGTAAGGCCGGATATACGCCCTTATACCTAGCGTGGCCGTGAAGATATTATAAAGGTCGCGGAAAAGAAGATACGTATTTATAGTTTTAAAAGCCGCGTAGATACCGCGATATAGAAGAGGCGGGAAGTAGTAGCTACCACCGCTAATAAGATAAAGGAAGTCTAGGAAGATTAACTCTATAATACTACGCCTACTATAGTTTATAAAGACCTATCCGTTACCGCGACGGGGAGACTAAGAGCCCCCCTAACCTAAGGGGTAGCGCGTCGTCGTATAACGATACTATTAAGATTATAATAAGAATAAGGGATATCCCTTTCTATTAACTAAGCCAGAGCGCTATTCTACTACGCGATCCTAGACTTAGAATCGTTAATCTATATCTTTAATAATTACGGCCGTTTTACAGCCGTTAGACCACCTATAGTTAGTCTATTAACGCTTTAGGTAGGTACTTATAAGGCTCCTATCCTCGGATACGGAGATATTAAGCTACGTGTATAATCCCTAATAGGTACGAAAAGGCTATTACGCCTCCGTAACGTCATATACTATAAGGAATTCGTTACTAATATCGTCTCGGAACGCCAGCTACGCCTATAAGGTTACCGCTAGGATACCATAAATAATACTATTATTAGCTCCGCCGATAACCGGCCTATCTATAAACTACTAAATATCCACGGCTAATATATAATCGAGCGCGCAGAAGCCCCGGCCGCTACTACGTTCGCGGTCTTAGTAAGGCACCCCCGCGATAACCCGTATAGAAGATTACGATAACCGCGGTAACTATAGAAGACCACGGTATAATAGTAGTATAAACGCCTCGGCCACTACGGCACCGATACTCTTATAAAGATTTTTCAACGCCACTTAGGGGGTAAAGATAAAGGGACTACATATAACGGACTATAACGCGTGTGGATAGTCGTAAATACCTACGTAGATCCGGCGGATACTATCTCTTTACCCGTTAAAGCCTGGAGAGGCCCTAGCTATTAATTTTCACGATCTAAAAGAGGTGGAGTAGTTAGCGGGCGGACTATATAAGTCTATTATATTCGTTATAGACGTGTATATAGGTTATACGTAGGATTACTACTTATAGAAAAAAGACTAAGGCTTTATCCTACATGCTCTAAAGAACGTTTTTACCCTACTTAAGACCTAATTCGACGTTAGGCTACGCGTTTTATAGACCGATTCTAAGATATTTTAGCACCTAGAAGTCGTTGCTTTCCTCGCTGCTAAGGGGGTAAAAGGCTAGCCGTCGGCATTATATTTATAGGATTAGAACGATATTATAGAACGGATTAAAGGCATCGTTAAGAGAAGAGCGAGGGCTATAAGGATTAGAGCTAATCTGTCTATATCTACCTAGCCTAAGATCTTTAAGACTACTATATATCTATATAATAGAACGCCACGATATATTAACGACTAGAAGACACTATACGAAGGCTTACGCAGCCGTTAACCTAACCTTACGCACCTATAAGCTTACGGCTATAAAGTCTTTATAAAAACGCACGATGCCTAAGCTAAAAGGAACTGCCTATAAAGGCTAGAACCGAAGATATAAATTGGCTATCACGTCGGATACTAATTCTTAAATAGCTTCCGTATTTAGCTACTATACCTAATAGATATTATCACTATAAAAGACGTAGTCTTTAACGAAGACGAGATATTTAACGGCAGGATTAAAACGCTATAAGCTATAGCTTCCGCTAAGGAAATCGGGGGACGCCTATAATCTATCCGTATCACCTATACCACGACCGCGAATAGGCTACTATTAAGGGGTATAGCTGTAGACGTATTAGATCTTAAGTCGGAAGACTCTTATGCTACCGCTATTACTACGGACGAAGGTAAGGCTATCGCTATTACTATAAAAGAGGCTACTACTATTACTGTAGATAAGGTTCTAAATTTATAGCCTAATAACTAGGCTATAGATTTAGAACCTTATAACTCCGATACCACCGCTATTACTACGGGAGAGGCTACTGCTATTACTACGGACACTTCACGGTTTACCACTACGAGGTTTAAACCGTTTCCTACGCCTTTAATATCTCCTAAAGATCCCGCGCGCGCGTTCCTTATAGCGTTAGCGGTAGTTAGGGGCGCTAAGGTAGAAGAACACGATAACCACTAACGGACAGCTATAGGTGCCCCTAGGGGGTGCCTATCGGCTATACTCCTATCGGCCGCGCGCCTATTACCCGCACGCCTATCTATCGCGAGAACTATTATAAGTATATATATAACCGAGAAAGTCTAGAATAATAACGCCTAAAAGGCGTTCTTTAATGCTAGCAGGATTTATAACCCTACACGTATAAGAAAGTAAGCTATTAACGACGACGATATCGGTGCTATAGATTCCCCTTATACCTCCTAGCCGCTATCGCTATCGTATATAACCCGCGAGGATCTCCCGCCTCTACTAAACTACTACCGCGATATACGCCTTTATCCGTTACGGGAGCGGTGGTTATAGGCTAAGGGGGAATACCTTAAGGGGCACCGATAGATAGGCTATTAGTAGGAGGTAGGTAGTAATTAGGCTAATAAGCAATAAGTCCTCGTCTATAAATAGGTATACACCTATAAATTTAATAAGGAGGGCACCCTCGTTAAGTGTAAGGCACGCCTCGTAGTCTAAGGGGATTAGTAAAAACGGTTAGAGACTAAAGATAACTACGCCGTAATGCTAGCCTCGCGGTTCTTCTATATACTAATAGCGATCACCGCCCGGTTTAACCTAAAGATAAGGCAGTTCGACGCTATTAACGCGTTCGTTAATACTAGCCTTAAGGAAAAGGTATTTATAAAGATACTATAAGGCTACGAAGTACTAGGTAAGGTCCTGCTACTACGGAAAGCCCTCTTCGGCTTAAGAGTATCGCTACTGCTATAGTAAGAGGAATTTAGCGGCACGCTATAGAGGATAGGATTTACGGCCGTTCCTAATAACCCTTATATTATAATCCGCGATAGTTTAATCCTATTCTTCTACATTAACGATATCGGACTTATATACTATAGAGACCGTAAGACGGACGCCGATAACCTCGAGGCTGCCCTTAAGCGAAGCTATAGGTTATTAGGAGGCGAAGAAATCCGTTAGTTCCTGGGAATTAAGGTCCTAAGAGATAGAGCCACCCGAAGGTTATAGCTATTATAATCCTCTTACGTGGAGAAGATCGCGGTTAAATACTACGTAGATATACTCTGCCGAAAACCACTAAAGGTCCTGTTATTAACGATAAAGCCGCTAATGCCCCGCGATAGTATACACGCGTCGATTCCCGAGGTCTATTAGTATTAGGGTATAATCGGTTCTATCCTATACGCCGCTATTATAATAAGACCCGATATCGCGTTCGCCTATTCGAAGCTTTCCTAATATAACGTTAACCCCTCCTCTAACTATCTTAAGAGGGCTTAATAAGTGCTGCTATTTCTATACTATATAAGACACTATTACCTAGAATTCGGCGGGGATAGGCTTTTCTTGATAGTAAGCGACGCGTCTTTTAGGGATAATCTAGACCGTAAGAGTTCGTAAGGATATACGATAAAGCTCTTCGGCGGCACCGTTAATTAGAAAGCGGGTAAATAACCGACGGTCACGATATCGTTAATAGAATCGGAACTACTCGCTTTTATAAAGGCCGCTAAAAAGACGTTATTCGTTAGCCGGATATTAAGGGATTTAGAGCTTCGGCTGGACTAATAATAGCTATAGCTATACTACGATAATTAACAGACTATTAACCTCGTTAATAAGAAGGCATAACGCCTGCGGATAAGGCTGCGGCACGTTGATATATATAACTAGTAGGCGCGCTAGTTAATATAATAAGGTCTTCTTAAGGTTATATACGTTAACACGAAGGAGATAATCGCGGACAGATTAACGAAGGCATTACCGGAGGCGGGGATTAAAAGACTATAGCAATAGCTTAATTTAACTAATTAAAAGGATCGTATCGAGTAGTCTAAATAACTACACGAAGAGATTAAACGCGCTAAAGCGGCCGTAATAAAGGCCCCCGAGGGCGTGGTAGATCCGATGGATATAGATCCAATTAATTAGATCCGGCTAATCAGGATCGAGGAACCAATTAAGATAGAATTAAATTAAACGGTTAAATAGGGCGGATTTAGATCCCTTTTACGAGGGCGTTTCCCCTTAACTATTAATTTTACGATAGAAAAGTTAAGAGCGTTTAGTTTAAACCGAAGCCTCTAATTAGTTAGTTAACCTGGGAAGACCCACCTTAACTAAGGGGGTATATCGTATAGGCAGGACTACGATATAGTTTATAGGGGATTTAGGGGGGATCCACTCCATAACTAAGGGCTCCGGATATCGGGGACTTCGGGTATTAGGATATAATAAGGGTGGATACTGGAAAAGACCGGATAGGATCTAAATGATATAGTACCTATAATAGAGTCTTTACTACCTAAATTAAGGGTATAAGAGACTCTCCTAGATATAACTGGATATAATACACACACACGAGATTTCTGCTCTACTAAGTTAATTATTCAAGTGCCTTTTGACGTGCGACAGGTAATTTGTACGACGGACGCAAATTTTCGTGGTTACACAACGGATTGCGTCCATAAGTCTTACAACACAGGACGAGGAGCTGGTGCCTTACGGTGCCTTACGGGAGGGGGTCCAGTTTATATAAGGATGAGTCCTACCTTAGTGGCAAAAAACGAAGGCGGTTGAAGTATGAAATACACATGCTTATGGTCCACGCATGTACGGATTGTCCGTACTCCGTACCCGAACCCAGGACCCGAGGTTTGCCAATGTCGAATCCAGAATCCGGAATCCAGAATCCAGAAGCAAGAGAAAGAAACAGAGACGCTCTGACCAAGCGAAGATCCACAGTATGGGGATGAATAGTGCTAGGCGGTGTCGCAATGAATGCGCGGGAACACGCCATCGACCCGGCGCCGACCCCAGCCAGATAGGCCCAAGTGACTAACTGCGTCTCTCGTCAACGTTTTTTTTTTCTTCCCTTTTTTTCTTTTCTTCTTGTTAACCGAAGCACATGATGCACCAGACAGAAGATAAAAATACAAGAGAACCTCGACAAATACCAATGCAAACTGCAAGTTTTGTGTGAGTTTTTGCCCACAGCCCGAACGATTATTGCCGATAATACGGACACCGACTGCACGAACAGTGGACGAACGAGGCCCGCCCACGTAAAATAAACGGCCGTCTCATGACCACCAGTCATGTCAAAGGGACCGGCAATTTTCTCTTCTCTCCCTGGTCCCCCTTTTCTGCCCGCCCTTTTCTGACCGACTTATCGTCCACTTACCCTCACCCGCTCCCGCCTAGAGTGCTCCAAGTCAACTAAACTAGTCGAGATCTGGGGCCACCCCTTCCTTTCATCTTTTTGTTATCTCTCTTCTTACATTGTGCCACCTGTAATAGTGCCCGCCTCGAGACCATTTTAAGAGACGTGGACATCCCCCACGCCTCTTGTTTTTCACTCTGTCTTCCTTCATCCAAACCTTTCCCGTACGCCCACTAGATTGCCATCGACAACGCTGGATTGGTATCTCTCATATTCTCACTTTACTATACTTCGGTTCTCCTTTTCTCGGATTTAGTGTCACCCTCCCACCACCCCGAGTTGGTCACACGTTTCTGACTTGCTGCATACTGGCTGCCCTTACCACTCTCTGCAACTATTCACACATCCGATCTTATACTCTTAACCTTTGGGTGCGACTTGCCAAACCGTCAAAGTCGCTCCTACTCTCTGGGCCAACACACCTTTAGGCGGTCTTCTCTGAAACTCTCCATCTTTATCAACTCCTTCAGAAGAACCATCAGGCCGTCAACTTCGCAGGTGCACCTCCGGAAAGATGGCTCCGGATCTCAACTCCCTCCCTTCCTCCCCTCTGGCCACGGCCTCGAGGCCCGTACAGAACCAAGGTTCTACGGGGGAAAAGAAACCGAACATTCTCTACATCATGGCGGATCAACTTGCTGCGCCACAGCTTAAGATGTACAATCCGAACTCACAAATCAAGACCCCTAATCTGGATGGACTCGCGGCCAAGTCAGTCCAGTTTGACTCGGCTTATTGTCCGTCCCCATTGTGCGCCCCTTCGCGCATGAGCATGATCTCGGGTCTTCTGCCCATGAAGATTGGGGCGTATGACAACGCTAGCCAGATCTCCAGCGACATCCCCACCTATGCCCATTATCTCCGTCTTCACGGTTATCACACCGTTCTCGCTGGCAAGATGCACTTCATCGGCGACCAGCTCCATGGCTACGAGACCCGCCTGACCAGCGACATCTACCCGGGCGACTTTGGATGGGCTGTCAACTGGGATGAACCTGACACGCGTCTGGAATGGTACCACAACGCCAGCTCCATCCTGCAGGCCGGTACCTGCGTCCGTAGCAACCAGTTGGATTACGATGAGGAGGTCATGTTTAAGTCGACACAGTTTCTTTACGACCATGCTCGGGAGGGCCCCGACGCTCGCCCTTTCTGCCTGACTGTGCGTGATTAAAAACGATTCTCCTCAGCCACACCTTGGCATCTTTGTGCTTGAAGTTTTATTACGGTATGCTGACAGGACTGTACAGGTTTCCCTCACTCACCCTCATGACCCGTACACGATTGACAAACATTATTGGGATCTCTACGAGGATGTTGACATTGAGCTGCCCAAGGTCCGGATTCCCAAGGAGGAACAGGATCCCCATAGCAAGCGCCTCTTGAAGGTGTGCGATCTGTGGGACCAGGATTTCACCGACGAGCAGATCAAGCGGGCCAAGCGGGCTTACTACGGCGCCGTCAGCTACGTAGACGACTGCGTCGGTCGTCTTTTGAGCGTTCTGGAGCGGTGCGGGCTTGACGAGAACACGATCATTGTCTTCAGCGGCGACCACGGTGACATGCTGGGAGAGCGCGGCCTCTGGTAAGTGCAGGTTCTTCCCCTTGACTGCAATCAAATCTGGAATGTGCTGTTTTGGGCTAACGCGGTTGTGTCAGGTACAAAATGAGCTACTTCGAGTCTTCGGTACGCGTGCCCCTTTTCATCCACCACCCTCGCCAATTCGAGCCGCGCCGCGTATCCCAGAACGTTTCGACCCTGGACATCCTCCCTACCATGTGCGACCTTGTGGGGACCAAGCCTGCCGCCGGCCTTCCCATGGACGGCATCTCCCTGCTCCCTCACCTTGAAGGCAAGGAAGGCCATGACACCGTATTCGCCGAGTATACGGGCGAGGGCACCATCAGTCCGCTCATGATGATTAAGCGCGGTCCTTGGAAGTACATCATTTGCCCCACGGATGGCGTTCAGCTCTTCAACCTCGAGAAAGACCCTCTCGAGCTGGTGGATTTGGCCAAGATCTCGTCCAAGGGAGCTGAGACGGAGCAAGAGAAGGAGGCGGCCCAGAAGCTGGCCGAGTTTAACGCCGAGGCCAGGGAACGGTGGGATTTTGACGCCATCACCGAGCAAGTCTTGGTCTCGCAGCGCAAACGTCGACTGGTCTGGTCCGCTCTGACCAAGGGCAGCTTCACTAGCTGGGACTTTAACCCCGACGATGATGGACGAGTCAAGTATGATTTTTCAACTCCTCCTCGTTGGGATCTTTTTATTTTTTTATTTTTTACGAGGCTAACTCTTTTCTTAGGTATATCCGCTCTCAGATCCCTCTTGACCACCTGGAGCGCCGTGCTCGCTACCCCCCCGTGGACAAGTACGGCCGGGAGATCCCGCGAGCGACGATCGGCTCCACCATCTTGGTCGACCAAGCTGGCTCTCATAACCAGTAAAGATCTGGAGCTTTTCGAAGCAAAGGCTTTTCGAGGGCCTTGTGAACCTCCACGTTTTTGACGCCTTTTATGACTTTTGAAATTTACAATTTGCGCTGTGATATCCCGATGCAGCATCTAAGCGTGCGGCGTTTTGATTCGATAGCATTGGCATGGAGAGCAGCCAATCTTCTCCCTCTCCTTTTTACTTCATTTCTTTCTTCTCTCTGTTTATAGTATTTTTTGGGGGGTTTCTTCGGCCAGTACAACATGTTACTCCTGTATTTTCCAAGCCTAATCTTGCATGATTGTGTATCATGTCGACATAGCCGGAAGAATAAATTTGTGCTTCGGTGTGGGAAAGGGAAATAGGTGCCAAAATAAGGACCGGGAGCGGAAAGAGTATGGGCAAAACTATATTGTAAATGATGCTATCAAATTGTCTTGTAGAAGCACGCCACCTGAACAATATGGACACCCAGGAACTGCATAATATTTTGATGACGGGATGGGAATAGGGTTTAGGAAGCTAAAATGTTCGCATTCCGTTCGATATCATCAAGCAAAGTTCTTTTTAGCTGGATTTGTTAGAAGATGTAACAATGTTCGCATGCGCCTTCTTAATTTCATCACTGGAACTTGAACGTTGGGTATTGGCGCAGAGCCGCACCCCCCGGGACCCATTCGTCCCCAGAATTCCCCCGCGTCAGATCACGCCAGTGATACGTGACGCCCGCCCACCTCAAGTTGGACCTCAGGCAAGTAGTTGCCCATTTGGTTATGGGGCAGGGAGCAGGACCAATTCGATCGCGTTATTGCCCATATGCGCCATGACGCTGGTGCGGGACTGCAGGTACTGGGGTACACACGCACATATATACACACACACTTTCAATACCGCCGGCATATCTAAGCGGCCTAAGAATTTAGTGGTTACTTCGAACGTGCCATCTTCATGCCCAGGATCCGAAGAGAGGGAACCTGACGTACCGTACACCGAAGGATATCGGTGAGGAAGCCACCACCGACCTGTCCACTGCCCACTTTACCCCACTTTACATGGTGAACCTCGGTGAGAAACGTCGACACCGCAGTCACCAACACAAGCCCACCCCTGCTGCCATTTCTCAACCGCATCGTAAACACAAGCCTGTTCATTTCAATTGCACCCTCGTTTTTCTTCCTTATTATTTGCACGCCAATTGAAGCAAATCATTCTCGTACATGAATTCCTAAACACCCTTGCCTTTTACCGGTTGTGCTGCAGCATTCTGCCTTTACGTATCCTCCATACAACACTGCCAACGCAATCCGACACTGACGGGGATTAACCTCCCTCCGTATCGGCAAACAAATCGAGTGCGCCGCTTTCAGGTATTCTCGTGGCATAGATACATACCATGGCATACGCCTCGCGACATCAGGCCAACGCGCTAGGCCTTACCGACGACGAGATAAAGTCCATCGAGCAGACGCGTCAACGGCTTTATCAACTATCCAACAGTATCCAGAGCTTCAAGGCCGACATCGCCAAGAGCAATCCACTACCTCCCCAGTGCGTAATTCTTTTCTCACGGGAATGCATCTACATATACCACCCCCTCCTCCAACGCGCAATTGGTCTTGGTGAGGTTCCTGTGCTTTGCTAACGTAGCCTCTTCGCCCCAACACAGATCCTCACTCCAAGCACAGTACCATATTCTCCTCCGCAATCTCCAATCCCTACTCGACGTGCTAACCGAGAACGCCGTTCCCTTCGCACATACTTCGATCCATCCGGCCGTCAACTTCCCCGGTCGCACGCAAGAGAACGTCCTCCTCACGCTGCTGCGCAAGAAGCGCGAGCCGGAAGTCGAGGAACACGTGGAGCGTGGCTTGGAGAAGACGCGCGAAGTGCGTGCTTCCGGCGCGGCGCCCGGCGAAGGGGACGGCGTGCAGAGGCTCGAGGCCGTGTGGGACGAAATACGAGAGTGGACGCAGGGGCGGGTACAGAAATACGTGCTCGAGCAGGCGGGAGACGTCTATACTCGGAAGGAAAGGGAGGACGGGATCGAGAAAGTGCGGACGGGTCTGAAGAGGCCCTTGGAGGAGCCGGAGGAGAGCGAGGAAGAGGAGGACGAGGAAGGGGAAGGCGAAGGCGAAGAGCAGCCCGACGGCGATATCGTGATGGGCGATGGTCAGGGACAGCCGCGGCAACAGCCACAACAGCCACAACAACAGCTACCGGAGCCGGAGGTGTTCTTCTGGTTTGCTGCGCGCGGCGAATTTACGCTCCCTCCCAATATTGAGTTGGAGAAGGATGCTGCGAAGAGGACGCGGCTCGCAGTGGCGGGCGGGATGCCTCGTATGTGAAGTTGGCTTGGCGTTCAATATTTTCACTTCAGCCCTAGCCGGGAGGGCAGTTATGCCAAGGGCTTGCCATTACAACGTATCCGTTTGATGGATTGGAGGTTACTGTGCTGAGACATGCTGCCGGCTCTTGTAGCGGCAGTCCTGCAACTTTACCATTGACTCACTTCAGGACCTTTTCATGCGTACTATGAAAAGTGAAACTTATTCAACAGCGCGCAAGATACGGGCCAGACGATGCTAGTTGCCATTTCGCTTCAAGGAATGAGCCCCAGGATTCGACGATATGCTGAACGTGCCGAGGTGACGCATGATAGTCCACGCCGCCACGAAGTTACGAACGCTCGACAGACGCCCCTTTTCCAGGTGGCTTGCTTAGAGTTGCTGGGTAAAAGCAAATTATTGGTTCAGCGGAATTAAGGACCTTTTTTTCCTCATCGGTTGGATAAGCTGGCCTAAAAGAAAAGAGTGATTGGATTTGACGTGTGGGAGAGGGCTGGAGTATTTAAGTACGGTGTTTGGCGTCGCAGCTCTCTCTACGTTGGTTATCATTTCTTCGACTTCTCTATACGCGAAACCGTTACTTGCACAAGTCGAAGTCAGGACCCATGACATCCGATCAGGCCTTGCATAGACCGTCAATCTCGAGCGACTTGCCTTGTCCCATGGATCTGTCAATTTCACCCCCCAACTCCAAACACACAGCCGAGGCCGAGTTCCCCTTCACGAGCTTGCCCTATGAGCTTCGGCAGCATGTTTATCACTGGATCTGGCTCCAGAACCCACTTGATCCTCAAAGATTAAACCCGAAAACGGAACGAGGAACTATTTCTCTCAGAGCTCGTTTTCGGGAGGACCCCCTCTTCCTTCACTTCTTGGAATCGACGCTGTATATCACCGAGGCCGTTCGATCCGAAGAAAAAGACAACGCCAAACGCGGCACAGTGCAGCAGCCTAAGACGGGCGAGAATAAAGAAGAGCCCCGATTGTTGTCGCCATATCGTCCTGCGTGCTATCTTCCCGCGGCTCTGCTCCGCTGCAGCAAGCAGGTATATCGGGAGGCTCGGGAGGTTCCATTTCGGAAGAATGAATTTTGCTTTCTGAACCGGTGGTCGTCGGGCCTGCTGGCCGCTTGGAGAACCGCCTCTCGGCTCGCGCCATGGCAGCTGTCCGTCTTGCGTCAAGTCCACATTGAGCTCACGCTCCCGTGTCCGTACAAGTGGATCGAGCTCTGCCGCTTCTTCTCTCGTGGGTTGTGGAGGCTGCGACTTCGAGTTACTTTGGCCAGTAGGGAATACTGGGAGCTCGTGAGATCTGGTTCTCTCTTCCTGGGCCATGTGGACGCAGAGCAAAAGACGCTGTATACACCTATGAGGAGGGAACTGAACGTTCCCGAATTCTTTGGTGCGCAACCTCCGTGCAACTTGGGTCATGAATTGGCGTTGGTCAAAGGCGGCCTGCGCGGCCTGTATTCGTTGCGGGTGCTCGAAATCGAATTATCGAATTTCCCTTGGAGCGACGACGAGAAGCTCTCGTGGTGCTCTGCTCTGCAGGCTGATCTCAACCTCCGCAGAGAAGGCACAGGTGCACCCCCCGTGACAGTCACCTACGTCTCGTCGGTAGATCCCGAAAGTTCGACTGACAGTGGCCACGAGATGACATTGGATGTACTAAACACATCCCTTTTACACCGCGCGCTCATGAACGGGGTTCTGACAAGGGTTTGTTGAAGCGGAAACGAAGCAGGAGACGAGGCTATCAGTTCTCAGTCACCCCCTTTTCGACGCAGAATTCCTTGCCCTGGGTGGCTCAAAAATATGGAGGTTCTCATGTGTATTGTTGAGGTCCTTTGGTTTTTCTTACCAGTGAATCACGACACGAGCTTTCTGGCCGTACGTGACAAGCCCTGGGGAACGCATATTGATAGCAGCACTATGGAACTTCTTCCAACTTCATCTGGAGCTGTGCCTCATTTCGATGCAATTCACCTCCCTTCATTCACCTACATTATCTATGCTGTTTTTCTTAGTACGTTTGTGTTATATAAAGAGTCATCTTGAACGACCTTTCGTGCCCAAACTTACCCCCCCGACAACGGCACACGACTTTCTTCAAGGTATGGCGAACAGCCCGGCACAAAATACACCACTGTCAAGTCTCGATCAATATGCTAAGTCGAATCACTTTAGAGATATGGCGACCTTGACCTTGACTAAGACTGTCAACTACCTTACCACACCATCATTCTACCTGTGCCACAGAAACGGTATAGACGAGCAGATGATCTTGCTCCATGGCAGCATCCTTCTGGGTATCTTGGTCGCTGTATGCTGCTACCTTTGGCTATGGGAACCCAACGCACATCTTCCCGGACATACAAGTTACCAGATTCTACTTCCTGTGCTCCAATGTATTTGGCCTGCCATACGATATTTTTCTCTGGCGGTTGGGGGCATATACTCCCTGGGTGTTCGGGCGCTCCTCCTCCTCTGCGTCGATCTTCCAGATGTTATGGACAAGCGGGTGGACAGGTATTGTTGGAGGCTTCGCGGGGCCCCGGAGAGATACGTGCCCAAGAAGCTGAAGCACGTCAACCTCGCCGACAGAGAGGAGGTTGACGCATACTGGGATATGCATGCTCCCAAGTTTAACGATGTCTTCGACGTGGACGAGGCAGAGACTGTGAGGCCTGCGTGTGGGGGGGCTATGGGGAAGAGTGACGGCTGCGATACTATATATCGGAAGCAGCTTCGGCTAAGGTCCGCGCAGGCTAGGGTAATGCGACACCATTCTCGGTCGAAGAGTTGGTGAGGCCGGAGAAGAATTTATTTGGGAAGGGGGTCAGTGGATTGAGTTTGTCGGCCGAGGTCGTCGACCATGACGATGGTATTTAGGGGTCTCATTGCCCAGATGTTATATCAGGAAATAACCCTTTGCTTTCTTTGTCTCCCCGAATCCGGTGGCCATATACCAAGATACCCATGCACAGATAAAGAGCCAGATCGGATCATGGCTTCTTCCAGCTGCACCAATACTGCAGGAAGCAGTTCTGATGGCTTACTTGGCAATAGCGTCAAATTCCACGGCCAGCAAATCATGTTGTGGTCGAGGGAACCATTGTACTACGTATAATGCATTCGAGACACCCGAAGAATGTCTAGAGGAAAACGACACCACACAAGGAGCCTCATGGGTCTTGGCAAATAACCCAACGAGCAGCTTGGTAAGATTGATATGAGAACGGCAGTGAGAAACTGATCCGCGAATGGAGGCGTCTTGAACCGCCTATTCTTTTGTCCCCTGGGAAGTGAAAGAGTGACTTGACCCTGAACCCGTTGCCGGGATCCTTACGATGAGGTACGGAGTAAGTAAGGAGACGCTCCAAACCAAGGTGCCTGACGGAGCACTACACTACGTATACCGTACCTTATTAGCTCCGGTTGGTTATGACGTCAGCAGTCCAGGATGACGAGGGTCGTACTTACCTTATTACTGTCCACGGTTCAATCGTTCAATGTTGCCTTTACGGGAAGATTACGGGAAGATTACGGGAAGGCGAGACTACTGAGTCACCTATCTTAGGTAAAAGGTACGAAGCCTGTAGAATGTACATATCGCTGTTTGAGTGTGATGTTGATACATTGATCCCTGCAGAAGCTTTCCCCTTGGTGGCCCGGTATAAATGCTCGCTGGCCCTTGTCCGACCTTTCTATCTTTTTTTATTATCTTTTCTTATTTTCTTTTCCGGGCTCATCTTGTTCGCCTCTCGCTCTGCTTGCACTAGTGAAGCACACGCATCCGGGGAATGTTACACGTGTAGAAACGCGAGCTAAGACGACGGATTCGGATGCCAACACCACGCCCAGCATCTGAGTGAGACATGGATGGATCCTCCCTCGAGTCAACGTTGATAAAAACCCTGCGTTTCCCTTGACCCTTCACTCTCCGGGGTATTTATTGCGAACCTTGCTTAACGTATCTACTGGCACTGGTGCTTGTCCTGGTGAGTTTTGCGTGTGTGCTCTCTTGTATGCGGAGCAGGATGTCGGGTACCCGGTAGGTAGCTCACAGTCCATCGCACATCCCCGTACATGTCTGTGTTGGTATTATCCTCAGGTATCTTTTCTTCTTCTTGTAGGACATCACTTCGCCATCTGCGACCAGCAAGGACGAAGGGAGACCAAGTCCCTCGCTTGAATTTGTTACTTCTCTTCATTTCTCACATCGTTCTTTCTCCCCCAAACTTCAACTTCTCCATGCTAGGTACAGGTCTTCTCAGCTATATGGACAACACTGCAGGCCTCGTTGTCATCCCAGAGTCCCCCACTCCCACCCTTCGTCTTTCGACCGAACCTTGCGGTAAAGCCTGATATACTTACTGCTCTTCGACTGCCTCATATACTTCCGCCGGGCTCCTATACGTACGTCCACATCGTCTGTTGTCAACTTATCTTACTCCGTAGACGTCCAGCTATCTTCGAGCCACTTGACACTACCCCTGCTTTCACTCCTCCACAGTCGCCCGTTCATTCATCATGTACATCGTCTCCGAATTGTATACTAACATGCTCAGCTCAGCTCGAAGGGCTACAGCGGCCATGCGGTCGAGGTGGATCACCAACGCCCTCCTGGTTTTGCTCCCCAGCTTTGTTGTTGACCAGCTCCGCCACGATCACCACCACCTCAAACCCCTACGCTTACATGCGACCTCGTACATCGACGGCCTCCGCGGGATAGCTTCCCTGATCGTGTCCATCTGCCACTACACCGAGGACAACCATGCCTACTTCGTCCCTTCCTGGGGTTTGAACAAGAGATCCTCCGCCGCCCTCCAACTTCCTTTTGTTCGCGTCATCTACTCGGGACGCCCTATGATCCACGTATTCTTCGTCATCTCCGGCTTCGTTCTCTCCTACAAACCGCTCAAGGCCCTACACGCCCGCGATGTTGAACGTTGCCACGCCGCCTTGGCATCATCAGCCTTCCGCCGACCCATTCGCCTCTTTGGTCCTTGCCTTGTTTCGACCTTCATGATCGTCCTCCTCACGTATAGCGGATTTCTCTACGAGCCTCTGCCGAGTCTATCCGAGCAGTTAGAAGATTGGTGGCATGCGCTCTTCCGCAGCATCACCTGGCCGTGGTCTTGGGATTACGACCTCCGCCCGACCTACGACATCCACCTTTGGACCGTACCCATCGAGTTCGTCCACTCGATGCTGCTCTTCATGGTCCTCCTGGTCGTGTCGCCCATGCGGCGCCCCATCCGCCTGGCCGCCTTGGTCTCCATCATATTTTACTGCCTCAGCTGTGGTCGTTGGGCCGCCTTCGAATTCATTGGCGGCAGCCTGATAGCCGAGCTTCACCTCACGCAAGCTAACAAGATGTTGACTCTGACGAATCTCGCAGAGCGGAGACCCCGGCAAAACTACAACAGCAACAGCAACAACGACGACGACGACGACGACGACGACGATAAGAACAACAACAATTTGAACGTCCGGTTCGTGTTGAAGACCGCAACTTATACCGCAGCTGTCCTCCTATGGTGGTTCATCGCGGGCTGGCCGAACGAAAACGCCGAACGGACGCCGGGCATCCAGTTTCTCCTTGCCAAGACCCCCCAACCTTTCTCCTCCATCGAGCAGGACGAATGCGGACCGCAGAAGTTCTGGTTTTCCTTGTCGGCCATGGGACTCGTCTGGGCCATCACCCAGGTGGACCTTCTGCAGAGGTGCCTGGAGAACAGCGTGGTGCAATACCTCGGGCGGATCAGCTATTCTTTGTACATCGTCCACGGGCCCATCCTAAACATGGCCCAAGGTCGCGTCATCGGGCGCGTAGCGGCCATGGCCAGCGGGAATTCGGGTAGCAAGCACTTCCGCTCAGGGGCCTCCTCGGGGGGGCTCAAGGGCCTCCTCGGGGCGGACACGCCGACGCAGCAGACGCTGGTGTGGATTCTGGGCATTGTTATCATGTGGCCCTGTATCATTTGGGCCGCTGACGTGTTTTGGAGGTTAGTGGACCGTCCCATAATGGCAGGGGCGAGGAAGTTGGAAGACTGGTGTTCAGATGCGTAGTGGTAATTAGCTGGGGGGACATTCATTGAGACTGGGAGGGGGAAGTGGCAATAAGGCGCAGAGGGGGAAAGATAGAGAAGCGATCGGAGCATACAACATTGTCGTAGGATGCCTTTAAAAAGTAACCACATGCCAGGTTATAAGAAAGCGAGTCTGGCGTTTTAAGGTCGGCGTTCTCTTTACCACAAAGATGAAAGGTGGAGGGGTCCCATATTTTCCTTTTTTTCGATTTTTTTTTTTCGAGAAAAGATCTAATACATCCACTCGGTCCCCGCCAACTCTTTTTGTCCTTCTTCTTTTCGGGTAGGCTTTAGAAATCACTCAGACGCAGCAGGCCAAAACGATTGCTCGGCTGATAGAACGTCCTGCCATACAGGCTTCACCCGCTCCAGCAAGTGGGCTTTAACCTCCTCACCGCCAGAAGCGACCATCTCGGCCACGGCATCGTCAATGATGCGGGCGAGCTTGTGGACGAACTCGGCGAATTCGTCGTTGGTCCAGTTGTGGAGGAACTGCGTGCGGAGGGCGCCACCATCGGCGTCCTGTGAAGGGTCGTCGGTCTGGGGGACCAGGCGGCCCTTGACGCCGGACCAAGCGTCCAGGTAGCAGACCTCGGTACCCCAGAAGAGGACGGCGGCCTCCAGCCAAGGGAGGGGCTGGCCGGCTGGACCGGGGGCTACGGAGTTGAAGAGAAACTCCCAGCGACGGAGGCCCTCCAATTTTTGGTCGTCCGGGACGGCGGGAGGGCTGTTGTTGTTGTTGTCGTTGTCGTCGTCGCAGGTGGTGGGGAGGTCGATGGAGAGGTCGAAGCGGGCAGCGGTTTCGATGAAGAAGTTCTCCTCGCGGCGCACGTTGACAAGGGCGTCCACGAGCCAGTCGAGGAGGCGGGTGGCCGGGTCCGGGTTGGGGGAGTCGGCGGGCGGGGCGAGATCCGGGATGGAGAGGAAGGAGAGGAGACGACCGGCGCCCCGGATATAGGCGTGGATGTAGAGGCGGTCGTTTGCCAGCCAGCGGCTTAGGAGGGATTTCGGGGTCGTACCGGCTGCGGCGGAGGTAAGAAAGGGGGACGTGGTTGCGCGGGTGTAGGCCTCCGGGGAGGAGGTGAGGAGGGTCTGAGTGAGGGAAAAGGAGGCCATGGTCTTCCAGGAGAGGCGGAGAAAGTAAGGTGATAGTGAGTAACTGGTTGGGCGGATAATAAAGAAGTAAAGGATCTGCTATGTCAAGACCAATGCGAAGAACGAAAGAGAAGAGATTTATGAGTGTGCGCCTCGAATGTTAAAATTCACGTCATATAATCATGAGAAATTTGCGGCTTTTCTCTTCTCCCACACATTAGCGGTCTTGGCCGTCGTACGCGATCCTTGGCTTCTATTCTTGCCTGCCTATATACGATACCAACCTTGGAACTCTTGGCTGGTGAAGTCGACAAATTTGTTCGGCATTTTGTGTTGTTTTCCCAATCATTCGTCAATATGTAGAAAACAATACTTGACTGAATGAATGTTCACGTGGTTGAGGCAGTTTAGCGGTTTAGTGATATTAAGGTACCTAGTGATGTTAGTGACGTTAGTGACGTTACCTTAGTGACCTCCAATTTCCACTGATGAACATGCCTTTCCCTCATGTTGCCTTGTATATCTTTCCTATCGACTCGCCTACAGTCATAGGAGGTAAGGGACTTTTGGAGACCGAATGAGTCACGGGCCCAGGAGAATTGTTCCTTCATTCGCCTGTTATCTCCCTTCGGACCAGAAGCCGCATCGGCCATCGGGTGGCAGCATGGGGATCATACCTAAGCAGTAATCAGTTAACATGAATTACTGATAGGGGAACTTTTGAAGCTGTGCCCTGTGACTCTTAAACATCTTACGCCCGTTGCAACCCGAGATATATATATATTCAACCACCGATGGCCTTGGCTGTCTGAGGACATAATTTCCATCGTCGCCTTTTTTTCCCCTGGCATCCGTTTCTCGATCTAGGTACTCGGTATTCGCGTCTCCCGACTCCACGGCTCCGCATCTCGACCGTCGACCGACGTCATTGGGGAACGTCGGCGGCATCACTACGCGACTGACACACACCTACGAAGTAGTCCTAACGACAGCCCTCCATAGCGGTCCCGAATCCCTCGCGTGGGTTCTGTTCTGATATTTCCCAATAGAACCAATCATCTGAAGCCAGAGAAAGGGGCGGAGAAAACAATCAAGAAATCATGGACGCCCGATGCCAATGCGGTCAAATCGCCTTCAAGACGCCCCTCCCCAAACCTCTCGCCCTCTACATCTGTCACTGTTCCTCGTGTCGTAGGCAGGCCAGTTCTGCCTTTGGCACCAGCGCCATCTTTCCTCGTTTCAGGTTGCCTAATATGGATCTGCTAAGCGTCTATGCGTGAGTGGTCTCCTGGTCATCTTCCTGCCGCTCATCTCAGTATGCGGTCTGTAGTCTGTGGTGTGTAGTGCGCAGTGTGCAGTGTGTGGGGTGATGCGATGATTGTGTGATAGTCTCCATGTGGCACGGTGACACAGGGGTGATTCAGTGGCGATCAAAGGACACGGTACACGGGGTTGACATTCAAGATATCTAGACGGCCCACGGCCTCAGGACACACCCTTTACTGGTAAGGTGCCTTGAACGATTTCAGTTCCTCTGCTCATCACATGTTAAGCGTGGTTGATGTTGGAAACGAACAAGACCTGTCTGACTGAACGAACCCCTGAATAGCTACTTCTGTCGAAATTGCGGCACCCGCCTTATTCATGCAACGCCGGTAGGTTCTATCCTTGACTCGTTTCTTCCGTCTGCTCCTCACCACCACTATTCCTTTTTTCCATACGCTGGTCAATACTCAAAGCCCGGTGTTTTACCCAACGGGCGAGCCTTCGATACCACACATACACGTACACATACATACACATAGCATACAACAATCTAGGTCAGCTCCTAACACAAGATAAATCACTCTCGTGCCGCAGAGTAAGGACGTCGTCTCGGTCAAGGGAGGCTGCATCGAAGGCCTAGATTGGTCCAAGGCAGTACACATCTGGACCAAGTCCGCCATGGTTCCCATTCCGGAGGGCTCCGAAACCCACTCGGAAGACAATACGAGCAGCAGTTTTCGCTCCGCTTCTACCAGCACTTCATCCTCTGCTGGCTCGCCCGAAGCCCATTACCGCGAGACCCAGGAGATGTTGGATCAGCCTAACGATGAGCCCGCGCCATCTTCCGAGGCTGATCGTGCTGGTGGTCCTGTTGTCGGAGCTTGCGAGTTGAGCGGTTGAGGCTCGGAGAGGGGAGGGGGACATTCTCCTACTCGATTTCATAATACGTCTTCACCTCCACTCAGGATACATGTATAAAACCTCATCCTCGTGTTCTTTTCCTCCCACATACCTTTTTTCTTTGCCTTTTTGTTTTCTTTATTTGTTTGGTTTATACAAGAGAACGACGATAGGATATCGAGATTACCGCAGGCTTCGTTATATTCGTTTACTCATCACAAGACACATTTTATGTTCGTTGTCCCTCGTATGTCAATATGTCGTTTGTCGGGGACTGGGTTGCCTCATAAGTCCCGCACACATGACCGATTCATTGAACCCCTTTTTCCTCATCTAACCTGCAATAGGACGGGCCTATTGTGCTCTTGAGATCTCCTTCTGCCACCAGTCGCGCAGCATCTACTCCACTACAGCCCTCCCCAAGCCCAACATCAGCATGCTTAGCTGGGTCGAAGACGTACATGGGAAACTCGAGAAAAAGGGTGCGCTTGAAGTATGTCGGCACGTGTTCGTATAATCGCGGAGAAAAGGGTATTAGAATGCTCGTCCGTTGAAGGTAGCGGCTATACGTTTCCCAGTCATTGTCCTGCTCGTACCTCTCCTTGGCACTGGGCCGTTCCACAAGAGACAGGCCCGAGACGAAGAGGATCAGCGTCATGAGGACGACAGGACTGAGGATCGTAGCATAGAGACCCTGCGAGGCTTGATTGCTGACATAGCGGCCATCGGCAGCCGAGACAGCCACCGTGTAGATGGCTGAGAGGGGGGGTGTTAGCTATGGGCACGATCGGGTAAAACAAAGACAATATCCTGCTACTAGTACGGAGAAATGGACGTACAGAACTGAAGGAGAATCTCGCCAAAGTAGTTGGGATGCCGGGAGAAGTAGAAGAGGCCCGTGTCGCATATGGCCCCGGGTTCGGGATGGCGAGCATGAAACCGATACTTTTGGGCGTCACTGACCGACTCGATGACCAGCCCGATAGCGTACAGGACCACTCCGGCGATGTCACAGCCAGTTCCAAAGGGGCGCTGTAAGAAGCGTGCAATGGCTGGCGAGTTGAGAACGGTAACGGGCAGGGACACAGTCCAGACCCAGATCATCTGGAAAAGCCAACCGCCGAGGAAAGGGAGAAAGGGGACGCGATGGCCGCCGAAACGGTCGTCCTTCCCCGTCCCGAGGACGCGGAAGAGGAGAAAGCCTGACAGCCGGGCTGCCCATAAGACGAGAAGCATGGAGGCGATGATCTGGCGAGTATGCCACGCGCCACTGAGGACTAGGGTGACGACGGCGAGGACAATGAAATTGGACCCCCCCGCAAAATCTTGATGGATATAGTCAGTTAGCCGGGTTTGATATTGACGGTGCCTCCATTATTCAACGTACCAGTGAGCTTGTCGCAGTCAAAGAGGAAAGCAATGGTGAAAAAAAGGAGTTGGTAGATGAGAGTAACCAGGGCTGTTACGGCTAGATAATAGCCATCGAGGGCGAGGATATCTGCCACAATCATGGCGAATGAGGCTAGATATAATAATATAATAATCGATGCTCTCAGCTCTCAACGGACTGCTCTGGGAGGCTTTATCGCTGCTGGAGTTCGAACCCGGCGACTTTTCAACTACGCATATCCAAGGGAGAAGCAAAGCAGCCACAAGTCAGAGAAAAGATGGCAAATCAAAGAGGAGTTCGGAAATGCGAATATAGTATGGATATTGATTGACCATCGGTATTGTTCTCTGCATTGAGGATGGAGATAATAGAACGGAGGCTTTTTTTGATGGAGTTGGTCATCAACTGGTAGATGGCAGGACCGAAAGCGGCCAAGTAACAGGAACATATCATCATCAAAGTCGAGCGTTGGACCAAATGACCGTTCAATGGGGGATGGATATAGCCGATCTGGATCAGGAACAGGAACGGCGGAACGGGTTCGATGGATATTGGGCATCTTGACTGTCGTCATCGAGTTTCTTTGATTGGGGATGAGTGGGAGGGGAGGAGGAGTATTACGTGTAGGAGGGGAAATATGGACAATGACGAAGCGATGGCGAATGTGGAACTCGTACTATGTACTTCTCTGTGCAGAGAAATATTGACTGGTGGGCTGTACACGATACCCGTATTTATGGCAAACGGTGACAACGACGGGAGAGCGACTGGCAGGCAAAGAGTCGATAAAGTCATGTCCCCACACCACCGCCCCAGTCTACGGCATTTCCCTGGCAAGCCCTCGGACTCGGACTAAGGATCTACGGATAGAGGTCATACAACTGGATCCCGATTTTGTTCGACTTGCTTTTTTAAGCCCGCTCCCTTCTTTTCTTTCTTTTCTCTTGTGTTCTTCCCCTTCTTTCCGGCGACTCTAAAACATGGGTGGCCGTTTCTGTGGCCAGCGTCCTTAAGGCCGTGCGACGCATGATTGCGCTATGCTCCATCCTATACCTTCGGCAACTGTACCTCCTATTCAACCAACAACCTCATTTCATTATTCCATCGTTCCCTAATCTCGGACAACCCCACCAGTCTCTCTCATGGTGGTCGATCTATAAATTTGAGACTTACGGTCGTGTTTAAAAGTCAAATTGTCAAGTTGAGTATGTTATCAGCGCTTCGAGATCGAGTTGAGGGTTCCATGGTACCTTACCTACCTTACCTTATCCACTGTGCGAGGTGAACTACGATGTAGGTACGTAGCAGGAACACAGCCTATTGGCCGGTAGCGCAGCGTAGTGGGGAATCCGTTTCACAGCACTGTTTCGAACCCCTGAGAACTTGTCACAGCCTTTGGTGCAACGTTTCGACGCCGCCTCAAATCTTCAATTTTACATCAACTCTTGTCCTGCCCTGCTTCGAGATATGGCTAGAGCTTGTATCTAGGGTAGCTACGAACGCAGCCCCATATGGCGTCTTTTGTCCATTACCGTTTTACTTCTCTATGGGGACCCAGTTGTCTCTCAATCAGCGCAACCATGGCGACCCATCGGCGAAAGGGAGACTGCCCTGCCTGTTTTTGGCTCATATCCCGAGGGGACACGGGGGACACCGGCTTCTTGCCCAATATTGAACTTACAGATATAATCCATACCTAGTCGAAGACATTATTACGAGCTCCCCAAACTGACACCACCTTCAAAGTACGAAGACCTACCACATACGATTACTGGGCCCACGACCCCTGGGCCACTGAAACCTCGGACGGAAAAGAGGCCCAAACCGCACCAGATCACCATCGTCTCAAGCCTCGCTTGCTCCAGACTTGATGCCAAGCAATCCCTACCCCTTCACCCCTTCACCCCTTCACCCCTTCATATCATCCGCCCTTGTTGCACATGGTCGTGATCCATGATTTCCTTGCAATGTCGTCCCATTGTCTGGCCCCGCTCCCGATCCCTCGTTGGGCTAATTATGACCTCCCCCACCACCACCATCAAGATCTATCTAGGTAGGCCTACCCTTAGCCCAATTGTGATGTTTTCATCTTCTTCTCGCACTTCAAGAGGTGAACTTCCTTCTCTTCGCTGTCGTTGCTTTCGTTTCTTGCGTGTGCTGGCGCCGTTAATCATTTTGCGCTCGGATTTTCTGCCTTTCGAAGGATGTCTGAGGCTTTACTTCGTCTTCTCTCGTTTTCTTGACTAGTGCTTCTCGTCCGAGCTGTCTGTGACTGCGGCGCTTTCGTTCTTTTAATACCCAGGCACCTTCGATTCTCTCCTTGTCGCCCTTTTCGCTCGTTTGTCTTATCGCCGACGGCTGGTCTGTTGAGGTACTTTACAATTTGATCACGGCCTACGGATAGGTAGAGATACCGCGGTTCCCCTCTGATTCTTTACGCCTGAACCCCGCCGAACGAACTCTTCCGGGAGGATATTTATAGCGAGACCGCCATGAGGCATCATCAGTCTTTCGTCGTGGCGGCCCTGCTCGCATCTGCGCAGGTGGGTTGATTTCTTTAAGCAACTCCCCCCGGTCGACGGACTTTTAGCATCTGACCCTACTCTCCAGGCTGCCGTGTTCGGCC
Source organism: Sodiomyces alkalinus F11 (assembly GCF_003711515.1). Classification (NCBI taxonomy): domain Eukaryota; kingdom Fungi; phylum Ascomycota; class Sordariomycetes; order Glomerellales; family Plectosphaerellaceae; genus Sodiomyces; species Sodiomyces alkalinus. Next base: position 2,015,249 of record NW_021167079.1, on the reverse strand, counting down.
GCTACAAACAGCGAGTCGGCATCTTAAGGGAGAGAGATACTGTCGAAAACATCGTCCCGGTCGAAGATGGCCATGGAAGCAACGTACCTACGGTCACCGAAACCATTCGCCAGACTATCACAGTGGGTGCCGATGTCGCTGCCGTCACCGTACATGCACCGGCTGCCACTATAACGCATACCATTACCATGATGCAGCCATGTCCCGCTCCCGTGGCACCACCGGTTTTTGATACGCCCGTCGGTGACGGAGGGGTTGGGGGCGTCATCGCCGTCCCTCTCCCGAAACGACCTGTCTCTCCTCCTCCCGAGGCCGTTCAGCCCCCTCCACCGGGGGAGGCGCTTCCACCGCTGGAGGGCATTCCCCCACCTGAAGCCATCCCGCCTGTGGAGAGTATTACCCCTCCTGAGGTCCTTCCGCCCTTGGAGAGTATTGCTCCTCCTGAAGCCAGTCCGCCAGTGGAGGATATCCCTCCCCCTGAAGCCATCCCCACCGAGGTCATACCACCTCCCGAGGACGCACTCCCACCTCTTGAGAGTATTTCGCCTCCTGGCGCCATTCCCACCGAAAACCCTCCCCTAGTCGAGGGACTCCCTCCTCCCGAGATCGCCCCACCTTCCCCTTCCGAGGAGGTGCTACCGCCCCTGGAGAGCCTTCCTCCACCCGAGACTGGTAAGTCTTCTGACGGGATACTCTTTGGTATGACAGGTTTTAGATTTACTGACGCACCCAAGTACCCGAAGAGCCTGAACAGCAGCCCGAGCAGCCCGAGCAGCCCGAGGATCCCGAGAAGGCAGTGCCAAGCCAAACCGAAAGCCCCGTCGAATCGGCTCCAACGCAAAGCGCCTCCATACCGCCTCCGGCCTCCGCGGTGACCCCTCCTCCCGCCGCCGAGGTGACACTTCCTCCTGCCGCCGATATTACGCCGCCTGTAGTCGTTGCACCGGCCCAGCCCGCAATCGACATCGACCTCGACGGCATTACATTGGAGACCCGACTTTCTCTTGGCAACCTGTTACAGCAGACTGCGAACTTGCAGGCACGCGAGACCCCGGCTCCTTGACCGTTCCAGGTTGGCAAGAAAGGTCGCTGTTCCGTGAGACTTAGAGGGAGGTTGAAAAGGGAAAGACGTTCTATCCCCCCTGCGTAAGAGAGGACAAGCTGTATGGTAGGAATTGACAGTCTCCTCTGAGGGCTAGGGCTGTCGGAGTTCGTTTCCACGACAAGTTGGGGACGCACATAAAGGAACGACATCAAAGGGCCTTCTGCTTCTGCAACTTGTTTTGTTCTTTATAAGCTTTTCTTCTTGAATACCATGGTGGCATCGATAGGGGGGTAGGACGATGTGGCAATCTCACCCCGGGCCCAACCAATCCAGTACATATATCCCGCGAGGAATACTTCCGAGCCTTTTATTCTCTCTTTTTTTATTCTTCAGCCCTTCATACCAACTAGCGAAGGAAAGAAAATCATTGTTCTATGTGACGCGGGTATCATGATCAAATCGAATCCCACTCTAGCCGACTTTGCACGATGTGAGAGCGAAGACCCTTTTCACACCCTCACATCATGTCTCGGCGTCCGCCTTTGGCGCTAAACGCAACTTCTTGGTCTGCGGCTTACTTAACTTCTGTTGTTGTTGTTCTTGTTGTTGCTGTTCTTGCTGTTGCACCAAAGGGCTACTGTTCACATCCTCATTTTTGCGCTTTTGAGCGCCCTTCACCCCCGCCATCCGTTCATCTCCCTGCTGCTGTTTCCGATTTTGTTTCCGATTTGGATGGTTTTGGTTCTGCTTGCCGTGGAGCACATCGCCCTCCCGACCACCCACCTCCACAATGTTCACCACACCCTTGTAAGAACTCCTCTTGAGCCCCTCGTTGACCACGACCGCGCGTGGGTTCACCCCCAGCGCCTCGCTCCCCTTGTCCGGCGCCAGTCCCCAGACGGCCATGAGGTTGATCACGTCGGCCGGGGCCCGGAGGCCCATGGCGGAGACGGCCTCGGAGCTGATGACGAAGCCGCGACCCCTGGTGGCGCGCACGAGGCCCGAGAGATTGGATATGAAGTTGGCGCGGGCGAGGGCCGCATCAGGTGCCGCTGCAGCGCCGCCGTACCCTGAGCCAGAGCCAGAGCCAGAGCCAGAGCCAGAGCCGGCGAGCGAGGAGCCCAGCAGAACCTGAGAGTAGCATATCTCGAAGCGGACGCCGCGCGATACCGCCGCCATGCACGGCTTGGGACGGAAGAAGAAGGGAAAGCGGGAGGTGAGGTCGAGGGAGATGATGGACGCTTCGGGGAGGGAGAGGCAGGCGGCCGAGAAGGCTTTTTCTGTTGTGGGGCGGACGGCTAGGATATCGTATGCGGCCGCGACGGCAGCGAGGCGGTAGTTCTTAGAGGGGTCGGTGAGGGTGACGGTTGCGCGGTGAAGAACTCTTGGCCTCTTCCGCCGATATGTGGAGGTGGGGGTGGTACTGCTGTGGTCTGCGTTGTCATGGCGGCCGTCTTCGTCGTCTTGGAACTTGGGGAGTGGATTGATGACTTGTGCGGGGACCGGACCAGAGAGGCTGTGGTTCAGAGCGACGACGTTGTACCCCAATGTAGCACTGAAGGCAAGGGTATGCTCGAGGACAGTGGGGTCCTGGGTTGGATTCCATAGGATGTTGAGATCGTAGAGCATTGTGACCGATAGCGATATGACTGGGTTCGAGGGGGGAGGGTAAACGGGCGCAAGGTGATCGTTTCTTCGGTTGGGTAGCGAGGGACTGATGTGAGTGTCTGCATGCACTAACAGGCCATGTGCATCGCAAACGTGTGCCTCGTCGATCGATCAGGGCTGCACAGAGGACGCAGCTGGCTAGGGTGCGAATGTTGCGTCCGGCCCGCTCAGGGCCTTGGGAGCTTGGGGGCTTGGGCTGGCTTCCCGCTTTGATCTATGATCGTCTTGGTCTGTCAAACTGGTCACCTCCAGCCAGACTGGTGCACTTGGTAGTAGCGTTTCCGAGATGCGGGAGCAGAGGACAGGTGGTGGTTTGAGAAGCAGGGGAGCAGAGCAGAGAAGAACAGGGTAGAGAGGCTGACAAGCGACGTGAGAGTGAAATGCGTTCGGATAGGACCGTTGAAGTCGCATCGCGTGTAGCCGTACTCGGTTAAAAAAATCGCGTCGTGAAAGTTTTCGGAGCTTACTGTCTATTACATAAGCTTATAGAGTAGCAGTGAGGGAAGACCTGCGACCAATTGGAACGCCTCCTGGTCCCTGGCTAAAGAAAGATAGGAGAGCCCACTGTGGCAAATGTGGGGAAGGCTGGGGGAGCCGGGCCCCCGCAGGGCAAGCAAGTAAGCTCGTTAAGGTACACTAAAATACGAATAAAGAGTCAAGTGATCTTCACATCGTACCTTTGTGCTTACGTTGTATGAGAAATACCCAAGGTACCTACCTTAAGGTAGGTTAAAGCAAGACATCTACAGAGTACCTAAGCTGATGCAGGTGCTGGACCGTAGCATAAGGTGAGGTCGTACGGAGAGCGATAGCTCGAGAATGCGTGGTTTTCCCGCACGTACAACAATATCCGACTAAGTGATGATCGCATTGAGGTGACATGCCCGTCATACACGTAGCGGTTGATCCCCACGGTCTTGGCCATCGCGGCTCAACTCTTATGTTGGTGCTTTGTACCTTTGTCAGCCCTAGATATCTACCTAGGTACCTGGGCCTCGTCTTAAGATAAGGTACCTTACCCACTTCCAAAGTGTGTGGGAGGTGGGGAGGTGGGAGGTTGTGGCTTGGAAGAGGACGGGGAAGCTTCCGGCCGAGGATGCACTGCACTGCCACCTGTCTTTAATGTACCTTAGCGTGTAAGATCGCAAAGTCGTCTTTTACCTCGGCCAATCGGGAGGTACTGCGCTACTGGGTGGGTACTCCTGCACGAACCCTCTGGGCTCCGCTCTTGACAACGTCCTCCGTCAACCTCAACTTCAACCTCCGTTCAACCACCTCCGTCTACCCATAATCCGAGCTCCGCAGTGCAGTGCACGCGCCTTCACCACGAATAAACTCGACTCAACTCGGCTGCTTGACCTTGCTATCCCTATCTTTGGGTCCCGATCCCCGCGACTTTTGCCGATCGACCAGTTGTCGTCTCCCGTCCGGTCGTTTACGAGACCAGGCTTACTCCGTACACTCCGTGCGCGTCCTATCCCTCGATCGAGTCCGCGACCATCTCTATATTGCCCTACATCCGACCCGAAGGCGCAAAAGATTCAAGGACGTCCAGACGTCGAAGGGCTTTCGTCGGCTCTTGTGGGGCTTATATTTGAAGAGGGTGGGAACCGGGTCTCTGGATAAGGGATCTTTAGGAAAAGCCGAAGGCCAACCGACATGTTTTTCTTTTTCGTGTGTGGTGAACACACCTTTCGCAAACCTGTCGACGGATATGAAGGAATCGTGTGTCAATGTTATAACTGCGGCAATATGGCGGGTCATGTCATCAAGAGCCATCCCTGGTTCACTTTCTGCTGGATTGTACGCTCTCTTGCCCCCTTCCTCCCGTCCCCTTTCCTCTCACTTTCCCCCCTAGGTGATATGGTTTGCCCGGGATGTCAGAGTCCGCGATGAGTTTTGCCACCTCCCTTTTTGCCTCCTCCTTCGGACCCCCCTCTTTTCTGCCCAACCTCCTGACCCCAGAATCCACCTCGCACTTAGCCAAATGAACCAAATGAATGGCTCGAGCTGACGAATCTGTGTCTCAACAGCCCGTTCTGCCATTGTCTATGAAAGGCCAGGTCGATGTGGTCTGTAGCATCTGCAGTTTTGCTCAACCCCTAGAGAACAGGCCAGATGTTATTGCTATGGCGAACCGAGGTGGCAACGGGGGCCATTACCCAGCTGCTCCACCTCCTGGCCATGCTCCGCAGGGTTGGGGCCAGCAACCAGCACCCCAACCTGGTTTCCGATATTAACCCAAGCTATTTTTTGCTCTCCTATTACCCCGGAAGCGCGGCGACGCTCGCTAGGGACACGCCTTTGCAAAGCTTGAGCCGTTCTTACTCGCCCAGCTGAGCTTAGCACCAAACGGCCACGCTGCGAAATGGCGCGCCAACTGGAAGTGTGGTAGGTAATGAAAAGAAAAGAAGAAGAAGAGAGGTTGGCCAGCGTGGTCCCGTGTGGCTGAACAGCTGCTTCTGCTTGTTCTCGACCAATTTCCCCCCTGAAGAACAATGGTGATCAAGCAAGCACTTTGTCCGGCCTTTCCCCGAAACCTCGGCCTCGGCCTCGCTCTTCGCAACCTGAGGCTTGCCTCGGATAGCATGGCTGTGCCCATGTCTCTGGGTCCGGCGGATACGCAGACCCTTGTCTAACACAATTCCTTACCTTGTCCTTGGGGGTGGGGTGAGATATAATCGGTTGCTTTTCCACCCTGTGTTGATGTTTTAAGGGTGCGGGGTATGTTCTTCATGTTTCATTGTACGAATTGGATGACGTTGCAGATAAGGGGGAAAGAAGGAAGCTATACCAAATAAGCACATGAGAGCCGCGATGTTGGGAGCTTCACGGCCTGCATGTGTGGGCTCCGCAACCGCAAGAAGCAAGCATCGGCAGCTGAGCAAGCTTGGGCCATAGCTTTTTGCTCATCAACTGACCACCCACATTCTCGTCTCGAGCTCCTGCGGGGAACCCCCCCAGAACCTCGCGGTTAGGGCTCCTACTAGGATGGTGATGTGAAGCTTGTCCCATGGGCTGTGTTCGCTGCCAAGATTGCGGCGGGGTAGAGTGAAGGTGTGTGAGGGGAGAGGGAAGAGGGAAGAGGGAAGAGAGATTCGGGCGATAATGGCTCGCTCAATGTCACCTCTTCGGGACGCTGTGGGATTCCGTCACCCTCCCGCCACAACGTACACCGGTCTCGCACTCTTCCCAAGCTCCCACGGTCGCTTCCCCCAAGCCCCTTAGCGCCGTATCTTTTGTATATGATCTGTTTTCTCACCTCCACCTCGACCTCCACCTCCACCTTGTGCCTCGTAGCCGCATCTTGTGATATCTAAGACCCCTCGCCCGCCCCCTCCCCTCCTTGCCTTGCGCAATTTTCTTCCGTTCGCTATGCCTCTTCAGGGTAACTCGTCCTTCGACGACACAGGAACATTACATGACTATTATAGTCGACGTTCAGTAGCATCCAGTCAGTCACCATTTCACCCACAAGTTGAACATCTCTCTAGCTCGGGCAGTCAGTCCCCCTTGACAGCCACATTCTACTCCGGTCCCCTTCCGCAGCAGAGAGACGAGTCTGGGAATAGCAACAGCACTGTCGAGATCACAGAGCCTGGCACACAGATCACTCGGCACTGCTCCTTCATGTGTTTCGACCCCGTCGACGGATCTCCACGTCAGGACTTTACTATTGCTCTCCAGTCCCATATTCTCAATATTCCTGGCGCATACCTCTCCGATTCTCTAGGCGCAAGAGCCGCACACTTGTCGCCCCAGCAAGCGTATCCTTCTTCTCTACAGCAGCTACAGCAACAGCAACCCGCCGATACCAGACCTCCGGTCCACATCCCCCGCATCGGGCCGCGAGACATGTCTACTAGTCACCCGCCCCGGGCTCGTGCCACACGCACCTATAGCGCGCCGTCCATCCCGCCCATATCGACGAGAGCGCAGCCCCAGCTTCGTATGCCCCCCCAGCCGCCGCCACTGTCCATGTTTCCCAACTTCCCTACGCCGACTACCCCATCACCGCTCTCGTATAATCCCCTCATGCAGACGCCAACGCTATCGTCCCCGGCGACCACCCGACCTCCGATGCCGAACCCGCTCAACCTGTCCGCGGAAGAGAACGTGTTCATCTACCAGCGGTTGCCGATGCGGTCGCCGGCGACGGCCGAGACGGTAGTGCGGCATTTCCAGCGTCGACGGTTCGTGTACTTGGACCTGGCCGAGGCCACTGACGCCAGGGTGGCTGACATGCCTATCGGTAGCCCGGGGAGGGAGCGCAAGGTGCGGGTCGCGCAGCTCGCGAGGAGGATCAGCAAGAAGTGGGAGCGGAGGCGGGCGTTATCGCTTCCGGCCAGCCGCATTGAAGTCATCGTCCAGCGGCATCGTGGGGAGGAGCGTCTGAGCGTGTTTTGGGTGAAGGTGCTGGATGAGGTCGAGGTATGATGTCCCGGGACTTTCCTTTCTCTCCCGTGATGGGTTCCTGAAATCCTGAAATCACTGACCTTATTTTTCCCTTGCAAAACAGAAGGCGGATTTATCATACAGTACCGCCTCAACGCTTTTGTTGGTCCTGGTCGTTCAGTTGCTCGTCGGCGTCGCGTTGTCACACGTGACATCCTCATGGCTTAACCGACTTGGGATTTTGCTCGTAAATGTGGCGGCATTCACCTGGGCTGTGATGAGGGCGACGGAGATGATGCATGAGAGTTACATGAGGGGATTGGCGGATGAAGAGGAGCTCTACAGGGCTTGCGGCTAAGGTCAGCCGGAGAGGTGATAAGGGGAGGAGGCAGGAATGCCTCGATCTTCATGACTTATGTGTTTGGAACTTCTTTTCTTGCTTTTGTGTTGCCCTTCTTCCTCTCGTTTCCCCTGTTGGCTCTTTTTGTCTTTATTTTCTTCCCACTTTATTTTTCTTATTTTCTTATTTTTCTTTCTCTTTCTCTTTTTCTTCTCATGCTGTTTTTGCTCTTTGGAGGCGGCCTTATTCTGGGACCTTAGTTTTGAGGCTCTGTTCTCATAGTCGTAAGGAGTTTAGCTGGGAAACATTATGACGAATATGACAATAATTCGCACGCTTCCGTACCTTATTCGAGAGAAATATGCGATTTCTCCGTGAGCCAATGGATTGACGACGTTTGATGGGAGAGAGAGCCGAGGAAGGGTTTTTTGATGAGGGCCCAAATATTGACTCGATACCCAGATTAGTAATCGACTCGAAGAAACTGACATTGAGTTCATGACGTAATTACATTGTCAGATACAGCGTAACTCGAACCGTCAAAATAGGGTCAAAATTGAGGGGTTGAAATCGTAGATTGATTAAGACAGTTTTTATGCCAATTATTATGTAACCTGCAGGACTGTGTCTGACAGATCCTGCCCTTCGTCAAACCCGTGCCCGTTACGTAACCGTAAAAACTATGGTCTGTTCAACGAGTGCCGGTCCTCCGCCCCCCCTGTTCGGTCCTCCGGGTACACTTAAACTCTTTCTAGACGAAAAATCCACTTTATCTCCACTACCCGAAGATAAGTGGGTTTCCTAGGTACCCTAATATAAGTAGATAAATAGAACGCGTATAAGGACTCTGCCTCCACGAAGAAGGCCTCCACGAAGAAGGCCTCCACGAAGAAGGCCTCCACGAAGAAGGAACCCTAGCCCTAAGGAAACGTACCTAGGTATTTCGGGTAGTGGAGATAAAGTGGATTTTTCGTCTAGAAAGAGTTTAAGTGTACCCGGAGGACCGAACAGGGGGGGCGGAGGACCGGCACTCCTGTTCAACATACATTGCCCACTTATTACAACCCGTACTCTGTACTTCTTACTTTGTACATTATGTACCCTATATCCCCACAGTTCGTACTAGTAAATCTGAATCCCCAATATAACTCCTGCGTACCTACTTGGAGCTTCAAACCCCGTTTTTCATCACCAAACCAAGAACCGACGAAAACTTCAAGATCCTCCTTCTTTCCCATCGTCTTGAGATTTCTGCGGGCATCGTTACCTCGCCGATTGGTCATTAGATTATAGACGCTCCTAACCAGTAACCGTTCTTTAATTTCCCATTGCTTGGCTACCGATATCCAAGGCTCGATACTTAGCTCAACCAGC